>NC_140959.1:103548794-103956773 GCF_014529385.1 Adiantum capillus-veneris
CACTTATATCATGATCTCAACAATATCTTCAATTATAGACCTACCAAAAAAGGTCAAGGGTATGTGGCATGCATGCATGCACTATGGGGGGCTCACTCTTGGAGGTATTCAAAAGAATCATCCAAAGAAGCACCTCACAAGGACTTTGTGCAGTGGAAAAAAACAGTCGGTTTTGCTGAATTTTTAAAGATCACATGCTCCCCGAATTTGAAAAGGTGATACAAACAAAATTTGTAGCTCGTGGGCTGAACTTTTACCTCAAAATTTTTCTTATTTTTTTGAGCTACGAGCTGTGAGCTATGATTTTATTAGTGGATCCCAGTTTGCCCATGCTATGCAGCCACACTCCCTCTTCCACTTTATCATTTTCCTTTTTCACACACACTTCTCCACTCATCATCCCTACCTCTCTCACCACTCCTCTCTGCACCCTACTCACCTTCTTCTCAACCTTGAAGAATAAGAGAAACCATGGTGAACTCATGTCTCCTACACACACTTCCATTCCAAAATTGACCACCGAGTCTCATTTTTCCTCATCCATATTACCCATATCTATCAAAAAACCACAAAATTCAGCCTCTTCTCTTGAAAGACAGCATCATGGTGATTAATTACTCACGTTCACTTACCTGAGCTCCCAAGGAAGGTCAAGAGTGGAGAAAAAACGTACCGTCAAAGCTAGTGGACCGTCAACAAGTGTCAAAATTGACCCTACTCAAGACACTTGGAGCATCAACATTGTAAGAAATCCATATTTTCTTACCTTAAGAGTTTTTTCTTCCTTATTTGTATCCTACATGGATACTCCCATTGTAAATATCCAATTCCATTTGTAAATCAATAAAAATACTAACTCTACTAATTTACTAACACTAACCTACTATGAAAAGTCCTATCACCTCCACTTCTCTCCTCTCTCTCTTCTTCATCTATCCACACCAACTTCTTGATAATTCCAAGCAAAATAAATTAGATAAGTGCTAAAAATCTAACCCAACCATGGTTAGAGGAGTAACCCTAGCCCTCAAAATTGCTATAAAAGGAGGGTGTAGCTAGCACAAAAAGGGAGAGCCATAAGCAAGAGCACTATGCTATAGCTTGAGAAGCCAAGCTCAACCTCTCTAGAAGGAGCTCTTGAGTGGAAGCTCATTGTCTTATGCATATGCATGTGTTGTATTAGGGGTGATTAGCAAGGGAACTCTATGCCATTGTAAGAGAGAGTGATCATTCAATTGAGAGTAGGAAATCTATCATTTCTCCTACTACTGTAAGACCAACATTTGCTGAATCAAGGAGGGTGGGTTTGGACTAAGCTTGGATACTTTGTCTCTCTTCCAACGTGAAGTAATGGACAACAATGATATGTAAGTGTCTTGGTGTTTTTTTTAAGTTCTTGATAGCTTGTCTCTGGGCGTTGTCATCAATTTAGCCATAAATCCCACATACTGTAAGAGGGCGCCGACAGGGTGGAGAGGACTCCCCTGGCCTTAAGACGGTGATTGGGGTGGATTTTCTTGTGATGTGTTGTGGTGTAATTTACTCAAGATATGTTGAACAAATACTAATCTCACTTTGATTGGTCATGACAGATTTGTAAGAAGATATTAGTGCAACAAGCACCCCCTCCCCCTTCTCTCTCTTTCTTATGTATATAATTGTGTTTTCTTGATCATTGCCGATACATTTCAAAGCATCCCGAGCACTATCTCTCTCTCTCTCTTTACGCGTCCTAGTTGGCATCCAAAACTAGGTGGTGCCCCAAATTTGTGTAGGGTTAGGTTGCGGGTTTGTGTGTGTGTTTGCTGTTTTTTCCAACCCCAACCCAATTGAGTAGCACGGAAGCCTAGAAGAGTGCTTAGAGGCCACTCTTCTTGTTGATTATCATGGGTCATTTGATGTGAATATTTTTATTTTGTTGTAGAATAGATTGCAATTTAGAAAACATTATTGTGTAAATTTTTTTAAGAAAGAGAAACAAAAACGTGTTGTCACTTTGAAACTGATTCAATGGAGGCCCAACGCCAAATGTCCGGATATCCTCTTTTCTTTGGAGAGCCTGGAGAGGATGCAGAATTATTTTTAGCAAATTTCAAGATGTCTTGTTGTATCAAGAGGATAGTAAGTGATCAAGAACGTGTAGAGATGTTTGAGGTGGTCCTTAGGAAAGATGCTAGCACTTGGTTTGATTCTTTGCCTGAGGAAGTTAAAGGGAATTACACGGAAGTTGTGAATCATTTCAAGAGATACTTCTTTGATCCCCAAAACACTCAAAAGCAAAAAGACTTAGATGACTACTACTTGTACAAGCAAGAGTTTCTACATCTTTGGGCTCTATGGATACGAAATGTTGCTAACCCTGGTGATGGTGCAGAATTCCTAAAGAAGGAGAGATTCATAGCCGGACTCTTTCCTGACCTTAAGGTAAAAGTTGAGGCGGGTGCACCTGCTACCTTTGATGCAGCTGAAACTAGGGCTGCTGAGAAATATAGGAAACTCAAGTGCTTAAGGGGGGAGGTTCCAATAGAAGGTCTTAGACCCAAAGGTAAGTCACAAGCATCAACATCTAGGGAGCTTCCTGAGGTAACGGCGCAAATGATTGAGAAGTTAAATGAATCTTTAAGCAGCTTGTCAATTCACCTTGCACAAGCTGTAGGTCCAAAGGGACAAGCAAAGAAGTTTGAAGAGCGAGATCCACGACCTAGGAGAGTCTTTCAATCTTTAAGTAGCTTGTCAATTCACCTTACACAAGCTGTAGCTCCAAAGGGACAAGCAAAGAAGTTTGAAGAGCGAGATCCACGACCTAGGAGAGTCTTGCAATGTTGGAATTGCGGAGAGTCTGGACATGGGATGTATAATTGTCCTTGGCCCCGTGGGGAGCCATGGAGACTTGACTTGAATTACCCAGTGATGAATGCAGGTGAAGGAACTGGTCAACAACCAAGGCTTCTACAAAGACCAAATGGACCAAGACCACCTCCACAAGGGGTAGAAGGAGTTCCACCTTTGCCAAATCCAAATGTGCATGTGGTAGAGGTGACAAACTCAAATGAGGTTGACATGGAAGCAAATGGCATTAAGCGTGGCCGAGGAAAAGGTAAAGAGAAAGAAGGTGTCACATCACAGAGTGACCATGGACGAGGCAAGAAGGCAAAGGAGACCAAGGAAGCTAAGAGGACTAGACGTCGTATCAATCTCCAAGACTTCCCTCTTGGACATGGTATGGCTCCATACAACCTATTGGAAGACATGAGAGATAAGGGTCCTGATATCTCATGGCCTCAGTTTCTTGCATTATGACCACAAGTTAGGAGGGATTTAACAAAGGCAGTTAGCACTAGGAGAAAGGTAAATGAGAGTGTGCCTGTTGTAAAAATTGCACATGCTGAAATGAATGAGGATATTACACATGTGCTATATTGTTACATCAAAGGAAGATTGGTTAGGAAAGGTCTAGTGGATGGGGGTGCACAAATTTGCATCACGACAGAGGGACTCATGCAAAAACTAGGCATGCACATCCATGAGACACCTAAAATTAAAGTCAAGATGGCAAAAAATAGCAAAGCTAGGTGTGTAGGCATTTGTAAAAATGTTTTTGTAGAGGCCTTTGGCTTAAAAAAGGCGGTGGATTTTTATGTTATGTCTACCAAAGGAAATGGTTACCCATTTATCCTAGGGAGACCATGGCTAATGAAAATGCGAGCTTTGCAGGATTGGGAGAGTGGAAAGCTAATTTGCAGGAATGACAATCATAAGAAGGTTGTCTTTGACATGAAGGAGCAACGCCAAGAGGAGCTCCATGAAGAATCATCTCAAAGTGAGATGGAAGGCTGGACCGATAGCACTTCAGAAGGAGAAAGTAGCGGCATCATTACTGAAGAGGAGTCTTCCATCGAAGTCATGGGGGTAAGGTTTAATCCAAACAACCAAGAGACCTCTTGCCCAGGTTTGGAAGAGGTAGGTTCCCAAGAGAACCAAAATGTGCAAGATGAAGGAATGTTAGAAGGTATGTTGTCTACAACACTTACAAAGGACGTAAGAGAGGAGTTCAAATGTGTGCTAAGAAAATTTTCTAGGCTTTTTGCTAAATACTACACCGATGTGCGTGGAGTAGATGTTGTTCAACACAAAATTGAGTTGAAGCCAAGGTCCACACCTAAGGCTCAAAAGCTACGAAGGCTAGGAGTCATCAAGGAGCAGGCTTTACTCAAGGAGGTAAGAAAGCTTCTAGCAGCAGGTTTCATTTATCCAGTGGAGAATTCAGAGTGGGTCTCTCCCGTTGTTGTCACTCCTAAGAAAAATGGCAAGTGGAGTTCACGAAGGCTCAGAAGAGGAGACTCATGAAAAAGGCAAGCGCGTATCTCTTTCTAGAAGGATCCCTCTATCAAAGAGGGAAGGATCAAGTGTGCAGAAGAGTACCAACTATCAAGGAAATTCCAGCCATTCTAAAAGGTTTGCATGAAGAGGCATGTGGTGGTCATTTTGCCCAAGAGTTAACTGTGAAGAAGATTTTTCTTGCAGGGTATGTTTGGCCAAGTCTACATGTGGATGTCCAACATTGGTGTAAAAGTTGTCACGATTGTCAGGTAAATGGGAATAGAAGATTGGTTTATGGTCCAAGGAAAATCGTGCTTGCAAATGGACCCTTTGAAAAGTGGGGCATTGATGCTATGGGTCCCCTGCCTAGGACAAAAAATGGTAAACTCTACATTCTAGTGGCTATAGACTATATGACTAGGTGGGTGGAAGCTCAAAGTGTAGCAAAGGTAAATGAGAGGACAGTGAGAAAATTTGTCTACACTCACATTTGTTGTAGATTTGGCACACCTTTGGAGATTGTTTCTGATAATGGTCCAGGGTTAGAAAGGGCTTGCTCATAGAATTCTGTGAAGAACTTCACATTTTACATCGTCATAGTACACCCTACTATCCCCAATCAAATGGTTTGGTAGAAAAAGCTAATGGTGTCATTGCAAGCATCATTAGAAAGATGGTGAGAAACAAGACAAAGTTGTGGGATGAATTCTTGGATGGTGCCTTGTGGGCGTATCGAACCACATATAGGGAAGCCACGGAGTTTACACCATTTCACTTGGTCTATGGTCAAGAGGCTTTGCAGCCTATCGAGCTCAACATTCCAACAATACAGCTTCATGGCAGAGGTGCACAAAATGATCAAGAAGCATGGATGGATCAACTTTTTACCTTAGCTGAGCTTGAGTGGAAAAGAGAAGCAGCATATGAGTTCTACAAGAGGAAAGCCACACAGATGAAGGAAAAGCTTGACAAGAAACTAAAGGACAAAGGCATCAATGAAGGAGATCTTGTGCTAAGGTATGACAATCGACTCAATAATCGTTTTGATGCCAAGTTTGAAACTAGATGGCAGGGGCCATACATAGTCAAGAAGGGTTTCAATTCAAATTACTATCAACTTATGGACTTGAATGGGAAAGAGCACTCCAGGAAGGTAAACGGGTATTTCTTGAAGCCTTATTTGAGTCGCCTTCTACCAAAGGATCTACCAAAGACCTGTCAAAGAGCAACTGTCTCATGTAAGTATTGTTACATGAAGCATGAGTGTAACTCCAGCCAAAATTCTGAGGGGCCAAACAATGAAGATCTCATCAAGGACTCTGAAGCACTCTCTTTGGAAAAGATGCTCTATGATGGTACATGAATATACCATCATCCTAGGGGAGGGCTAATGATAGCCGTTTTTCGGCTTTCCATATTTGCCATAGTAAGCTACCTCACCCTATCAAATCACTCAAACATTTTGGTTATCCCTACCATTTCACTGTACATAGGCGTGTGTGAGTTAGGGACTTTCTCCATATTTTCTTTAAAAACCCTCAATTAGCTAGTCACTGGGCTAGTTGAGCCAAAAAAATAAATAAATAAATAAAATAAAATTATTATGGCCCATTTGTGTGTAAATATTTCATTTTATATAGGGCCTAAATAAAAGGATTTTTCATAAATAAAAGGACCGTCAACAAGCGTCCAAATTGACCCTACTCAAGACACTTGGAGCATCAACATTGTAAGAAATCCATATTTTCTTACCTTAAGAGTTTTTTCTTCCTTATTTGTATCCTACGTGGATACTCCCATCGTAAATATCCAATTCCATTTGTAAATCAATAAAAATACTAACTCTACTAATTTACTAACACTAACCTACTATGAAAAGTCCTATCACCTCCACTTCTCTCCTCTCTCTCTTCTTCATCTATCCACACCAACTTCTTGATAATTCCAAGCAAAATAAATTAGATAAGTGCTGAAAATCTAACCCAACCATGGTTAGAGGAGTAACCCTAGCCCTCAAAATTGCTATAAAAGGAGGGTGTAGCTAGCACAAAAAGGGAGAGCCATAAGCAAGAGCACTATGCTATAACTTGAGAAGCCAAGCTCAACCTCTCTAGAAGGAGCTCTTGAGTGGAAGCTCATTGTCTTATGCATATGCATGTGTTGTATTAGGGGTGATTAGCAAGGGAACTCTATGCCATTGTAAGAGAGAGTGATCATTCAATTGAGATTAGGAAATCTATCATTTCTCCTACTACTGTAAGCCCAACATTTGCTGAATCAAGGAGGGTGGGTTTGGACTAAGCTTGGATACTTTGTCTCTCTTCCAACGTGAAGTAATGGACAACAATGATGTGTAAGTGTCTTGGTGTTTTTTTTAAGTTCTTGATAGCTTGTCTCTGGGCGTTGTCATCAATTTAGCCATAAATCCCACATACTGTAAGAGGGCGACAAGGTGGAGAGGACTCCCCTGGCCTTAAGACGGTGATTGGGGTGGATTTTCTTGTGATGTGTTGTGGTGTAATTTACTCAAGCTATGTTAAACAAATACTAATCTCACTTTGATTGGTCATGACAGATTTGTAAGAAGATATTAGTGCAACAAGCACCCCCTCCCCCTTCTCTCTCTTTCTTACGTATATAATTGTGTTTGCTTGATCACTGCCGATACATTTCAAAGCATCCTGAGCACTATCTCTCTCTCTCTTTACGCGTCCTAGTTCGCATCCAAAACTAGGTGGTGCCCCAAATTTGTGTAGGGTTAGGTTGCGGGTTTGTGTGTGTGTTTGCTGTTTTTTCCAACCCCAACCCAATTGAGCAGCACGGAAGCCTAGAAGAGTGCTTAGAGGCCACTCTTCTTGTTGCCCGCCCTAGACTGCCTCACTACCATATCACGTGCGTTCAAGACATGTTTGTAAAACCCCTTATCTGTGAATTTTGTTAAGAATATAATGTACCCTTTTCTTTTAAAATCTGTAAGTTTTTTTGAAATTTGAAAAAATAATGCCCTTCTGTATATATATTTTCTAAGTTTCAAGAACTTTAAATACCCTTCTGTTGAACTCACATGATAGTTTACATTTTCATTAGGTGACCTCCCCAGGACCTATTTTAAGAAGTTTAAAATACTTAAACCTGATGTAAGCCACGTTATCGTGTTGTTAACGACTGCTTTGATTATTAATTAAACTTTACTTGAGGTCAAGTTGTGCTCATGGAGTTTGTGGAAGCTGTTAGCATTTGCTTTTCTCTCTCTTTCACACCTCTCAGAGACAAAGGCCCCATGCCTTCCCAACACAAGTTTTAAACACATTTCCCCTGACATATTTGGTGAACCTGACGTGAAACGAGATGGTGTGGGAGGTTAACATGGAGATGCCATAACAATTGAAGCAGTTTATTGACGATTTCAATTCCAATGGATTTGATAAAAATCTAGTAGTTGCAGAATTTGCAAAAAAGATAGAATTAATTCAGGATGTCTGCAAGAAGCAAAAGCCACGCAGATAAAAAACCAGATTGATTATGCGGTAGAGATGGCACTTGATACTGTATGGGAGTAGTATCATAATTTTCAAGGATATGATCTAGAAGGTTTTATTGCATGCTATGAAGCCGAGGTAAAGAGTCAAAATGTTCCAAAAAATTGGATGATTGCAACTTTTGAAGAGGTTGGAAACTCGTATTTTAAAAGGCAAGTTAAAGAACTGGCAAAAGCATATCCCAGACGGGGGGACTATTTTGCAGAGGGATTTATTTGCGAAAGCTCAAGGATTCTAAATCTAGAAATAAAGGAGGTTGCTGAATGAAGCCTGATTGTCTGCAGTAAAGGTGAAGGGGATCAAATGCAATTCCTCAACTATGATGAATTTTGGAAACACATTTTTGCAAGAAGCAAAGCCAAAGAAAATGCGGAATTGGAAGTAGCAAATTTAGTTCCAAAAGAGCATATTTTGAGCAACTAAGGAAAGGTAAACGATGAACTTAATGCGAAACAAACTTATATGATTTTTTTTCAAATATTTCTCACATGGACGCTACCTCCAATAATGGTTTCAGTGAAGACATAGATTGTACAACAAGTGGTTCACAAGCTGTTGACCTTGACATGGATTATTCTGTAGAAGTTTAACAATTAGATGAGCCTCTATAGGATATTCTAAAACTATCACCACTATAGCCGAGAAGGACAACATGTTTGCTGTAAATGAGTGCATAAATAAAGTTATCATATACACAGTAGCTGATGAAGTGACCAAGATTGAGGACCCAGCACAGTATGAGCCTGAGGATGTCAATGAACCTATGATTGCTGCTAACAATATGTTTGCAGATTTTTCTATCACAGAAGAGGATGCCATAGTTGCTAAATTTTTTGTCTGGATCTAAAGGAGATGATTATGACAGTATAGAAGATATTTCTGATGCAAAGAGAGGGTGTGCCAAGTGAGCCTTTATAGTGCTATGATGGATTTCTAAGTAACATGGATGCAGATGAGAAATCAGAGAATGACATGGATGAGTAGAAAGATTTCCTAGATCATGCTAATTGTGAACAGATTATTGAGAGGCATTTTACATCTATGCTTGTACATGGGCTGCATGAGCAGATAATTCCTACAATCCTGATGAATGTTGAGACTTCCAAGAGTGATTTTCTCGAGGGTGCTATGGATGAAGATTTACAGTCTAAAGTTGTTTTTCATGATCAAGCTAGAATTACAGTAAGTAAAAAATTCTTTGATGATACAGGTCGAGAGAGTCCCAAGGTTTTTCATGATGGCTATGAAGCTAGAGGGAGTGATGATGATAAATCATCCTTGATAATGTGCCAAATGTGGTTGGATTTGGATTCTATTCCTATTGATTCTTATGCCAGTCATGTACTAGCTACCAGTGAAAGGGAGTCAGAATTCTTTAATGCTTTCTGGTAACAAACTTAAGCTGTCAAAAGCTTACAGGATGTAGGTGTTGCACTATGCTTCAGGTGAAGCTCTAGTATGTTGCGGAGCCCATCAATGCTATATGATCTCAATGGTGTTTTATCCAAGAGATTATAAGAATATTCATAAGCAAATTCAATATGGATGGATATTGTTAAGTATGCATAGTAATTGCGTACTATTTGAACCAAGGGTAGCATATTTGCACCAGAAATTCTTGATACTAATTGATACAAAAAATGTATGCTCATGTGGATATTATGATGCTCCAGTGAGTGGAAAATTCCTTATCATTCCATTTGATCCTGGGTGCTACTAAAGTGCAAGTTGCAGATTCAAAGGATACTAGATGTCTGTTGTAGTAGGTTTCATGGTACAAGGTTTTGGTTTCTAGATTATGCTAAGTCAAAAGATTTTTTGGTTATGTGATCAATAAACTTGCATGGCTAGCTTCCAATTGACCTCTTTGGATAATTGATGAAGTATCTTCCATCTTTTAAGTTGGTTCTGCTACCAGTGTCGTGCCGCTCCGCTCTCATGATGGGAAAAAGAGCAAAGAAAAGCAAGCTAAGCTTCTTTGAAGCCTACACATTTATTGAGCAGTGATTAGAACTTGTTAATAGGCCAAGTATGTATGCCAAATGCGTCTTTAAAGGGCCAACAGATGCCTTAATGATGCTAAAAGGCTAAAAGCACGCTTTGGTGGTACAAAAAGGACTGTCCTTGACAGCACCTTTGACAAATCTTTGAGTTACAATTTTTTCATGTCACATTTAAAACTACCTATCATACTATACATCAGTGGATAGATCTTCAAAAGAAGAATCTAAAAACACAAGGTCCAAAAAGTTTTGACATAAACTACAAAACATTTACCAGTCCCCACTTTTTCATTGGTAGAAGTGAAATAGGTCCTTTTTTTGTACCACCAAACCACGCTTTCACCCAAAAATGAGTATGCTTGAAGTGAGCTCACATCAGAGATTATGATTTAAAATTGTAGTGCTTAAAGTGCTCTACTGGCATGTCTTTACGCATTAGGAAAAATTTGGACTCACAAAGGGGCCCTTTAAGGAGTTTGACTTTACCTCTCTCTACCAAAACGGGCGCATGGATAAATTTTTGCAAACAAAATCCAAAGTTGACGGAGGTTTGACAGTTAGAATGTCCTCTTCAAGCTCTATCTACTGATATATAGCACGCCATGAGACTCGTCATATTTGAGAAGATTCTTTTTTTGATTCACCTATGATGTGACAACACTGTCGGAATCTGAGTGAATCAAAAAAATAATCTTCTAATATATGAGGAATCTCATGGCGTGCTATATATCAGTAGATAGAGCTTAAAGAGGACATTCTAACTGTCAAAACTGCGCCAACTTTGGAGTTTGTTGCAAAAATTTATCCATGCGCCCATTTTGGTAGAGAGAGGTAAAGTCAAACTCCTTAAAGGGCCCCCTTGTGAGTCCAAATTTTGCCTAATGGCTCGTCGATTGGAGCTACCATGCAAACGTTACGACAGCTTGAAGTTTGGGGTAAATGCAGATTTGTACCAGATTGGGCAACTGCCTGCTGAGGGGACAAAAATGAAGTGAATGCATGGGCCTAAAGTGGTCACTTTGTGGAGCGTGTCGGTCTTTTCAAACCAGTGATCGGAGTTACAGTTACCAAGATATCGCCATATTAAATTTCACTGGGGGTTATTTCTGTACCAGTCTGGTCGGCTCGTACGAAGTGCTATCTGGGAAATTTTGAGCTTCAGTCAGGTTTTGGGAACTGGAATCTTGTTTGGAATTTCATCCCTTGTAGTGCACTGTTAACTGGTGCTTCAATTGAATTGTATTTCATGACCATCTAATGAAGATACGCCTGATGTGCTTAGCAATGCCTTGGATGATAAATATGCTAAGTGGATTAAGCTTGAGAAGCATTAATATGTCGTGCTTAGCAATGCCTTGCTAGATTATGCATGCTAAAAGTGGTGCCTTTACAAAAGCACTTGATGAGCTCATAGTCCGAAATGACATCTCATGGAGCATATTGATTGTGGGATATGATAATGTTAGACAGAGGCTGCTCGAGAAATATGTTGTGCTTGGCAATTCTTTGCCAATATGTACGCCAAATGTGGTGCCATTACAAAGTGGCTAGGCCACTCAATTAAGTTAATAGCCAGACACCAAAGGTAATGGGGCTAGGAGCCGCCCACCAAGTCAAAGCCCGCCCAAAATAATCCAATGTCCGCCCAATTGAGTCGAATAAAGGCCGCCCAATACAATCAATTAAGAGCCACCCACTAAAGGGCTTTAGTGTGTAAACAAAAGAAAAACAGAGAGAGATGGCATGAGCAAGAAAGTGAGCAGCACAGGGGAGAGAGATGACCTCTCGCTGAGCGGTAGAGAGCTCAGATGACGCCGAGAGAGAAGACAAAAACAGTCAGCAACCTATAGCGTTCATTTTCGGCCCTGTTCCCAACAATTTTTGAGCTGCTCAAAATTGCTGATTGCCACATCATAGAGCCCGATTAGGTGCCACATCAGTGACGTTGGTGCTATTGAGGAGAGTGCTATTTTAAGGAAAAGGGGATTATTGCATGAGGAGAGGAGTTGTTAGGAGTGGTAACGAGCAAGGAGGGAAGCATTGAGAAGGGCAAAACAAGAAGGCAAGAGAGGCTTGGTCTCTCTCTCTTGTAAGCAAGAGAGGTGTTCTCTCTCTCTCTCTCTCTCTCTCTCTCTCTCTCTCTCTCTCTCTCTCTCTCTCTCTCTCTCTCTCTCTCTCTCTCTCTCTCTCTCTCTCTCTCTCTCTCTCTCTCTCTCTCTCTCTCTCTCTCTCTCTCTCTCTCTCTCTCTCTCTCTCGCTCGCTCGCTCGAACAAAGGCAAGGAGAAAAGAGCTTTGCTCTCTTTCTCTCTCTTGTCCTCGGCTACAAAGCATCACAAAGCAAGGAGAGGTGTGGGGAGAGCTCTGAATCATGAGGAGCAAGGAGCTTGCTCTCTCTCCCTCGAGCTTGCACAAGAGCAAAGAAAGAGTATTCTCTCTCTCTCTCTCTCTCTCTCTCTCTCTCTCTCTCTCTCTCTCTCTCTCTCTCTCTCTCTCTCTCTCTCTCTCTCTCTCTCTCTCTCTCTCTCTCTCTCTCTCTCTCTCTCTCTCTCTCTCTCTCTCTCTCTCTCTCTCTCTCTCTCTCTCTCTCTTCCATCAAAGCAAGGGAAGAAGAGAGTCCAAAGGGATAAGCAAGGCGTCAAAGGCAGAAGCCAAAGGGTTAGAGCGCAGCAAAGAGGGATTCTTCTCTCTCTAAAGGAGCGTAAGCCATTTCTGGATGAGATAATAAGTAGAAATAACCAGAATTAACAACACAAGGAAAATTTTTGCAGCAAATTGACATGTTTGATCTTATGTGCATTGACATCTATCATTGGTAGACATCTTAAATCATTGGAGGCTAAAATAATTTGGCCTAAATTTTGTAAATGGGAGCTTAAACTCCTTAATTTGCAGTTAATTAAGTTGACGATGTTGTTAATAGCACCACCATGGCTAACGTGTATCGGATTTTGTTGGCATCATAAAAATCAATTTATTTAGCACTTTGATCCTGTTTTGAAGAGGTTTCTTGATAATTTCGCAATGTAGTGAATCTTTTCTTCCTCTCTTCTCCCACAAGTAGCAGCCCGTGTTGACCAAGCTCACTTTTTGAGTACATATCCCTCGACATCTTTGTTGAACCCGACGTGAAACGAGCCAGGGTGGGAGGTACAGATGGAGAATATAGAGTAGATGATGAAGATGATTGTAGAGTTAAGTGCAAACGTTTTTGATGATAAGTCAACAGTTCCAAATTTTTCAAAGATGCTTCAATTGGTTCAAGGATCTCTGCTTGAAATGGAGACCATAAAGAAGAAAAATCAAATGGATGAAGCTTTGGATGCGGTATACAAAGAGAGACGAGTCTTTGATGGTTATGATCCGGAGGGCTACCTAGAGTGCTATGAGTCAGAAACCAAGGTAAGAGGGATACCAGAAGAGTTAATAATTAGAACTTTTGAGCAGTTAGTGAGTTCATATTTGAAGGAGAAAAATCAAGAAATTACCAAAGCTTGCAATGAGTTCACCCTCTATGTTGTCAAAGTAGTCTCATGAAAATGCTCACTCTAATTCTCTTAATTCCACTATTCTCAAAGTCTTAGGCCATTTCCATTACATTGGTATCACAGCTATTGGTTTCTCTTTTCTTAATTAAGAAGAGAGGCTCTTAAGTAGTGCATGAAAGGTTGGACCTGTTCATTGCAATAGGGTAAGTGGGACATGGATCTATTATCTTGGTTGACAAGGACTTAGTTCAAGGTAGCTATAGTCTTAATAATGGAGTCTCTTGGGGCTTGCCTTTGGCTTACCATTATTGAGCTACGAGCAAGATCAATAGGAGCCATAATCAATCAAGCAATGCTAGACCCTCTTCACTAGTCTTTGCAATCAACAGACTCTAAACCACGGGTGTGGCTGCTTGAGAACTAATTTTCAAAGGTAAAGAAGAGTTGCGACTAAGGTTTTTGAGGGTATCAAAGCACAAAGTAATCTATACAAGTTTAATTAGCATGCCTAACAATAACACCAAGAGAGTAGAATGAACATTGATAACTTTGATTTTGCACATGAAGGTGCTAATGATGATGCCCCCATTTGTTAATTATCTTGTTACTAGGTTGCAGCAACCTATGGGCAACTCTGCTTTGCAAGCCAAAGTTACTCAACAACTTTGTGCTTATGGGATTTCCCTTCCTCTCCAAGAGGAGAGAGAGCTTAGTAGGCCTCTTGATGAGACTCCCAAAAGAAAACTCTCTCCCATAAGTGAGGAGGAATCCAAAGAACAAGAAAGAAGAAAATCCCTAATTTCCTCTGAAGATGGTTGCCAAGTCCTCCCAAGAAGAAATGGTCAACCCATAGTCCTTCTCCTCATCACTTTAAAAGGAACGAGAGAAAACAAAGGACAAAAAAGGCAAGAAAGTGGTCACCCTCTTCTCATTATTCTTCACCTTCCTCCTCTTTCGACAAAAGAAACGAATATTCTTCTAGAGAATACAAGAGGAGAGGACATCACAAATCCTACCGTGCATGGAGAAGGTCCCAAAAGCTCAAGAAATTCAAAGAGGGAGGAAATAGTATCTCTTTTCTTACCTATGATGGCACTTTTGGTTCCACCGACAAAGGATTAGCCTTCATCCAACAATTTGATGCGTCCATCGGAGACGCGGGCTATACAGAGTCCTCCAAGCTACTTCATGTAGCTATGCACTTCCAAAATCTGCTCGTCAATGGTGGGCTAGCCTTTGTGGAAACGATGAAGCCCCAGATACATGGAAAAATCTACAAGTCTCCATCATGAAGAAATTCCTTGCAAGTGATGCAAAGGACAAAGTGCTTACCAAATGAAGGAGTTTGAAACTGCTCTCTAACAAGTCTATCCCGGACAAGTTTTGGTATTTTGACAATAACTTGGCATCCAAGACTCCAATCGTCAATCTGAAAAGATAGACATGCTCTACATGATAAGCTCTACACATCCATATGTTGAAAGTGGCTATGAACACATGGCACCACATTCCTTGTCCGTCTCAGATCTGCAAATACCTCCAACTTCAAAGTGTCATATCTTGTAGTCTATAGCTTTGTTTGACAAGCCATCTAGACCAATTGACTTAGCACTTCAAGGTCTACATTCCCAAGCCAAAAATAGTTTTTTGGACATGCTTCACCTAACACTTCATCTGGACAACTTTGAAAACCTTCTTGGCCTATAAACCATATCATCCATACACATCTACTGTTGCGTGTATGCCTCGGACCTTTATAGCTACTCCATCACTCTGGAAAGCCCTTAAGAGTCTATACAACCTTGCTTTGCACTCTTTGTAGCACTAAATAGCTTTGGTTGCACCATCATTGCCCAACCCCTTTGTTGAACATTTATGTTCAACCACAACTATGCCATATTCTTCTAAAAACTGCACACATTTGGCAAACAATGTCAGAAAACTAAACCATACATACAATTTTATCATGCCTATTGCCAAACCTCATGTGGTTTGACCCACCCCCTACATCACATAGTCTCTGCGTGGATCAAAAACCTGGCATTGATCTTCTCCATCCATCTGCAGCACCTTCCAATAGTGTTCCACCAACGTCTGCAGCCATCCATGCACACAATATGCCCAAAGCACTTTAGCACTTATTCCAGCATGAACCTGCCTCATCAATTTACATGGACCTGCTAGCATATTACCTGAACCAAGAAATGCATCTGACTTCTCAAACACATCATCTACACTAATCAACACTTTTGACCCTCTTTCTCTACCATGTAAAGCAGAGCTCCTCTCAATGGAACCCTGTATCCGGTAGATAACAATCTGCACCGTTGCACTTACAAGCATGTACCTCAACCATGAATTGCATACATCATTTGAAATCTTGGACACATTATGGGAATTTCCATCATCCACCACATGACATGCTTGCTACACTAGACTTTCCACCATCTCTATGGCTGGATTATCCTCTTTGCCAGCAAAGTCCTTGATGTCAACATCATCAAGCCCTCTTTCTTCAACCATTGGCTCTTCAAAGTTGATATGCTCTATCTATGTGTCATATTCAATTGCTTGTTCTTTAACCATCCCTTCTACGCGGTATCATGATCTGCCAAAATGGAGAGAAACTCTCCCCATACCGCATCATCTTGGTCCTCATCTAAAGGCAAGGCCACCTCATTCCTTTGGAAAAAACATGCATCCTTTCTACCTACATACCCTCATCAGTGGGCATGGATTCTTCCACTTGATCAAACATTCCAGTTTGCATTGATCCCTGCTCTTCTTGAACATTGTCTATCACCATATCATCAAACACATAATAATGTAGCTTTACCGTTACCAGCTCAGGTTCATCAAACTTTGTTTCCTCACCATA
This sequence comes from Adiantum capillus-veneris, assembly GCF_014529385.1. Lineage (NCBI taxonomy): Eukaryota > Viridiplantae > Streptophyta > Polypodiopsida > Polypodiales > Pteridaceae > Adiantum > Adiantum capillus-veneris. Next base: position 103,565,021 of record NC_140959.1, read on the forward strand.
GGATGTGGACTCATTCACTCTATCCTCCTTGCCTGTCTCCCAGTAACATAAGCTTGTATCTTCACCATCTTCATCAGCATCATACACTCATCTATATTTTCATCTTCATCCACTTGCTTCTCCACAAATGCTTGACATTCATCTACGCTTTGCACACTTTGTTTTTGTTAGGACATAAGACATAGCTAAATAGATATTTGAGTAGATTACTTAATGGAGAGAGATAGATTTCACACAAAAGAGATTATAGAGTAGAGAGAGAGAGTACACACGATATAGGTGGTTCACCCAATGTGGGCTACGTCCACGGGAAAGCAGCCACTCAATGGCTTTAGTACTTCCAAACAAGAAGTAGTTTACAAAGGGATTATACCCTTAATAGATCTCCTGCCTTGCTTCACTCTCACCACCTCACACTCATCTTGTTGCATCAACTTCACACACTATCAAATGTGTGTAGAAATGGCCTCCTTTTATAGGCCAAAAGGGCTACTCTCTCTCATGAGAGGCAACCATGTGTAGCCGCCCTTGTGTAGATAAGTCCAAATCGGACCCTCCAATCTGCCCATGTGTGGCCGCCCTTGAGAAGACAAGTCCGCTGTTAAATTCGGCCACCAACCATTGAATTCGGCCACCGGCCACGGGCCATTGACTTTCGAACACCGGCCATCGGCCATTGACTACCGGCCACTGGCCAACTGGCCAACAGATCGGTCGTTTTCCGACCACTTTCTGGCTGCCGTCCGGCCATAATATTCCGGCGAAGCCAATCTCGAGCTTTGCTTGAGGTTGTTCGTGAAAATTTTGGATTTGGGAAAGTGATTTTATTTTCCGGCGAGTTATTTTTCTTCACGCACGATGGCTTCTGTTCATAATTGGGGCCTTACAAATGTGTGTTTTTACCACAAAAAACTACAAGGGGTAAATCAGACTCTATACTTAACAATCTCCGACTTGGAGACTGACCTCCAAACCAAACGTGTGACTGCTTTTCATCCTGGCTTCTTATCCCTTAATGTCGATTGAAGATGAGCAAAAGCTCAACTTCTCCTGGTTGACCACCTTTGTAAACATGTCTGTAGGATTTTCACTTGTATGCACCTTTCTTAGATTTAGCTGTCCCTCTTCCAAAAGAGTGCGTATGAAGTGATATCTCACCTCAATGTGCTTTGTCCTTGAATGAAAGGCTGAGTTATTCGCAAGATGGATAGCACTTTGGCTATCACTGTACAAGACACAATTGTCTTGTTTGACCAAGATTTTCTAAGAATCTGTGAAGCCACTGGATTTCTTTGCTTGCCTCCGTCATTTCTACATACTTTGCTTCCGTGGTAGAAAGTGAGACCACTTTCTGCAGCTTTGAAGCCCAGCTTACTGCTGTGCCTCCAACGGTGAAGACGTAGCCCGTAGTGCTCCTTCGAGTATCTTAGTCACATGCCATATTTGCATCAGCATACCCTTGAACAAAAATACAAAGCATTTGTTGTTGTCCCTTTTAGATACATAAGTATCCACTTCACAGCTTGACAATGCTCTTTACCTGGGTTGTCCATGAACCTACTCACAACTCCCACTACATGTGCAATGTCTGGCCTTGTCCAAACCATAGCATACATTAGAGAACCTACCACTGCAGCATATGGAACTTTAGACATATAGACTATCTCCTCTTGTGTCTTTGGACACAAATCCTTCGTTAGTTTAAAGTGACCAGCCAAAGGTGTAGAAATGGTTTTGCATTTTGCATTGCAAAAATTTCTAGTACCTTCTTGATGTAATCCTCTTGAGATAGCTTTACTGTCTTCTTCGTCCTGTCCCTTGATATTTTCGTACCAAGTATCCTCTTTGCAGCACCTAAATCTTTCATTGAAAAATATTTAGACGACTCCTCTTTTAGGTCTTTGATGTCCTGCATATTAGGACTTGCAATCAACATGTCATCAACATACAACATTAGGATAATGAATTTCCCATTTTCCAAATTCTTCATGTAGATGCAGTTATCCGAGTTGCATCTTGTGAATCCATGATCCAACATCCATCGATCAAACTTCAAGTACCATTGTCTTGATGCTTGCTTTAAACCATACAAGCTCTTCTTTAATCTGCAAACCATTTTCTCCTTACCTTTTGCTTCATACCCCTTTGGTTGAAGCATCTACATTTCCTTCTCTAAGTCACCGTGAGGGAATGCTGTATTTACATCCATTTGCTCGAGATTTAGATCATGAGCAGCCACAAGGCTTAAGACAAGCCTAATTGAGTTCATCTTTACAACAGGAGAAAATATTTCATTGAAGTCAATACCTTTCTTTTGAGAAAACCCTTTTACCACAAGCCTAGACTTGTACCTTTTCTTCCCACCTTCTTCTTCCTTCAGCTTGTACACCCATTTGTTTTTAAGTGTCCGATTACCTTTAGGCAACTCAACCAACTCCCATGCTTGGTTGCGATGTAATGAGTCCATCTCCACTTGCATGCTCTTCGTCCATTCTTCTTTGGATTCATGTTGCATAGCTTCTTCGTATGATTCCGGCTCTCCAGAATCTGAGATCAAGAGATGGTTGAAGGAAGGAACAAACCTTTCTGGAGGTCTACTTGGTCTTGTAGATCTTCGGGGAGTAGGTTGAGGCTCCTCATTTGGTTGACGTTGTTGCACATTGTCACCGTTTGCATTCCTTGATTCTTCACCGTCCTCAAGCTCCATGTACTCATCACCTGTTTCTTTTGTTTGTTTTCTTTCCAAGTAATCTTTGTACATATTTTGTTCGTTAAAAATTACATCCCTACTCCTTAAGATTTTACCATCTTCAGGATTCCATAGGCGATACCCAAAGTCTCCTTCTCCATAGCCAATGAAGAAACACTTTTTGGACTTTGCATCTAACTTTGATCTTAGGCTTCTATCTATGTGCATGAAAGCCTCACACCCAAACACTTTGAGAAATGCATAATTCACCGGTTTACCTGTCCATGCCTCTTCTGGAACTCCCCCATCCAATGCCGTTGAGGGTGACCGATTGATTAAGTACACAGACGTACTTACAGCTTCCGCCCAAAGCTCAAGCGGTAGGCCTGCATGTAGCCGCATGCTTCGTGCTCGTTCCATGATTGTCCTGTTCATCCTTTCCGAAATCCCATTTTGTTGAGGTGTCCTTGGGGTTTTCCTTTGCCTCCGAATGCCATTGCTAGCACAAAAGCTTTCAAAAGCTTGGCTACAATATTCACCTCCATTGTCGGATCTGAGGCATTTAACCTTGGTACCTGTTTCATTCTCCACAAAGGCTTTCCACCTTTGAAATATGGAAAATACATTTGATTTATTCTTCATGACATAAACCCATGTTTTTCTAGTCGCATCGTCTATGAATGTTACATAGTACAATGAGCCACCAAGTGATGGTGTACTTGCAGGACCCCAAACATCAGAATGAACCAACTCAAGTTTTTTTATTTTTTCTTTCATTTCCTGATTTTTGAAATTTTACCCTCTTTTGTTTACCATAAACAAAATCTTCACAGAACTCTAAGTCCACTTCTTTCAAACCTGGTAGAAGCTTCTTTGTTTGAAGGATTTGCATTCCTTTGGCACTCATATGCCCAAGTCGGTAGTGCCACACCGCACTGTCAACTTTTGTAGTTGCTGCACAAGCTAAAGGTTGCGTGCTAATAGTACACAAATAAAGTGTACCGACCTTTTCTCCCTTGGCAACCACCAAAGATCCCTTTGAGATAATCCACCGTTTATTTCCGAATGCAATGTTGTGACCTTCATCATACAATTGTCCTATAGAGATCAATTTTTTGCAAAGAGAAGGAACATGCCTAACATCTTTAAGCTTCCATTCATTTTTGTTATAGTTTTGACAGAAACTGTACCTTTATCGACAATCTCACAAGCTTCATCATCTCCCAAGTATACATACCCAAAATTCCCTTTGGTGTAATCTTGGAGATGCTGCTTGTGCGTTGTCACATGGAATGAAGCCCCGAAATCTACTTTCCAGGAATTAGACACATTGTGTAATGAGAGAATTAGAGCATCTTGCTCTACTTTACCTGCCACATTGGCCTCTGATGCTAGCTTGTTGTCTTGAGACTTTGTCTCCTTCTTCTTCTTGGACCAGCAATCCTTCTTGACATGGCCCTTCTTGCCGCAGTTCCAACATTCAAGAACTAACTTTGTGCGTGACTTGCTCCGCCTTGAGTGATCACGACCCTTTTTGTTTTTGAACCTCTCCTTAGGCCTTCCTCTTGTTTCCACTGATAGTGCAACACTTGATGATTCTCTTGTGTTTCTCCTTCGCATTTCCTTGCTTAGGAGAACACCCACGACATCATCAAACTTAAGAGTATTTATGCGAGAGATAGAATTACTTACAGCCATCACAAGGCTGTCCCAACTATCCGGTAGAGATAAAAGTATAAGGAGATCTTGCACTTCATCATCGAAATTGATTTTCACCGATTGAAGTTGACTTATGTTTGTGTTAAAGTCAGTTAGGTGTTCTCCAACTGAACCATTATCTGCCATCTTTAGATTGAACAAGCACTTCATGAGAAATACCTTATTGGATGCCGATGGTTTCTTGTAGAAGTCATGAAGTGACTTCATTAAGTCCTCCATGGTGTTCATCTCCGAAATGTTGAAGGCAACCGTTGATGCCAAGATTAACTGGATTGTTCCTAGTGCCTTTTGATCAAGGACAACAATCTATGCTTCATCTGCCATCGTTGTAGAATTCTTTACAAGACCGCCTAGTGGAAAATAGAGGTCCTTCTGGTAGAGATAGTCTTCAATCTGCATCTTCCAATGTTGGTAGTTTTTGCCGTTGAACTTCTCAATCTTGAGCTTCCATTACTCTGCCATAACTCCCACTCAATCCAAGGAATCCTTTCCTTGAGATAAGTTAGCTACGAGAAAACCTTGCTTTGATATCAATTGTCAGGAAATAAGACGTAGCTAAATAGATATTTGAGTAGATTACTTAATGGAGAGAGATCGATTTCACACACAAGAGATTATAAACTAGAGCGAGAGAGAGTATACACTATATATGTGGTTCACCCAATGTGGGCTACGTCCACGGGAAAGCAGCCACTCAATGGCTTTAGTACTTCCAAACAAGAAGTAGTTTACAAAGGGATTATACCCATAATAGAGCTCCCGCTTTGCTTCACTCTCACCACCTCACACTCACATTGTTGCATCAACTTCACACACTATCAAATGTGTGTAGAAATGGCCTCCTTTTATAGGCCAAAAGAGATGCCCTCTCTCATGAGAGGTAACCATGTGTAGCCGTCCTTGTGTAGATAAGTCCAAATAGGACCCTCCAATCCGCCCATGTGTGGCCGCCCTTGAGAAGACAAGTCTGCTTTTAAATTCGGCCGTCGGCCATTGAATTCGGCCCCCGGCCACCGGCCATTGACTACCAGTCACTGGCCAACCGGCGAACCGATCAATCGTTTTTCGACCACTTTCCGGCCGTTGTCCGGCCATAATATTCCGGTGAAAAGGAATATTTGCTCTATCCTCCTTGCTTGTCTCCCAGTAACGTAAGCTTGTATCTTCACCATCTTCATCAGCATCATACACTCGTCTCTATTTTCATCTTCATCCGCTTGCTTCTCCACAAATGCTTGACATTCATCTACTCTTTGTGCACTTTCTTTTGTTAGGAAATAAGATGTAGCTAAAGAGATGTTTGAATAGATTACTTAATGGAGAGAGATAGATTTCACATGCAAGAGATTATAGAGTAGAGAGAGAGAGACTACACACAATATACGTGGTTCACCCAATGTGGGCTATGTCCACGGGAAAGCAGCCACTCAATGGCTTTAGTACTTCCAAACAAGAAGTAGTTTACAAAGGGATTATACCCTTAATAGAGCTCCCACCTTGCTTCACTCTCACCATCTCACACTCACCTTGTTGCATCAACTTCACACACTATCAAATGTGTGAAGAAATGGCCTCCTTTTATAGTCCAAAAGGGCTGCCCTCTCTCATGAGAGGCAACCATGTGTAGCCGCCCTCGTATAGATAAGTCCAAATCGGACCCTCCAATCCGCCCATGTGTGGGCGCCCTTGAGAAGACAAGTCAGCTGGTAAATTCGGCCACCGGCCACCGGCCATTGACTTTCGACCACCGGCCATCAGCCATTGACTACTGGCCACTGGCCAACCAGCCAATCGACCGGTCGTTTTCCGACCACTTTTCGGCCACCGTCCAGCCATAATATTCCGGTGAAGACAATCTAGAGCTTTGCTCGAGATTGGCCGTGAAAATTTTGGTTTTGGGCGAGTGATTTTATTTTCCGGTGAGTTATTTTTCTTCATGCATGATGGCTTCTCCTCATAATGGGGACCTTACAAATGTGCGCTTTTACCACAAAAAATTACAAGGGGTAAATCAGGCTCCATACTTAACATCTTTATCCACTTTTGAACCCTCAGTATCTGCAACTTGATTGCAATCTGCTACCTTCTCATAGAGGCTTTCCTCAAGAACAAGGTTTACCTCATCAAGTTGCTCTAGAACCTCAACATTTGCTACTGCTTTTGCACTTTGTTTCACTTTGACAAGGGGCTTATCCTCTTTGACAAGATCATCCATTGCAGGCACATGCACATCACCAATTGGAAACCTCCAAGGAACATAATCATTTGTTGTCCTTACCTCAAGGGGCTTTACACTTCAAGAAACCAACACCGCCTTTGGTTGAACCATAATATCATCTACTACCGCTACAAATAGACACAATGAGCAGGCTTCAGCAAGTCCACAACTCCAGCTTTTTCTTTACTTTTTGGCTTATCATCTTGGTCAAATAACCATATCATCATAGGTATCCGCATTGTACTTGACCTTTTCTCTAATCCTTGGATGCAAGTTCTCTAGCAGCTTTGCAACTTCAAATACTGATTTCCTTCTACCCCAGTAGCAATCTCCAATTGCCTCCAACAGGCTTCAAATTGATCCAAAAAAATGAAAAAATCTTTACTTACATCCTAGCGTACCACCTTCAACTTTGCACTAGCCTCCTCTTGAGTAACCACCTATTGTAACCACTTAAAAAAATGGTCCTCAAGCTCCTGCCACAAACCTTGATCACTTCTCTTTAAACCATCAAACCAAGTCTTGGTCTATTCGCGCATCAACACCGATAGCGTATACAGCTTCTCCGCATCCGTTCAACATACGCATTGATAACATCCATAGCTTGAAATCTACTAACCAATTTTCAGGGTATTCATCAACACATATAAATATGGGGAGAAAACGTGGCTCCACCATCTTTGCCAGCTTCAAACACGTCCACCAAGCATTCCACGACCATCGCCAACCGCTCGTAAGCTTTCAAACACCATTGATAAACCTCCTTATAGATATAAAATTTCTGTCAATAATCTGTTTACAATTATCATGACTAGGCAATATTCCTACTCATCCATGTCATCCTCTGTTTCCTCATGTGCATCCATGTTACTTAGCAATCCATCATAGCACTATAAAGGCTCATCTAGCACCCCCTTTGAATGCATTAGAGAGCTCTTCGATACTATCATAATCCTCTCCTTCAAATCTAGACAAAAAATTAGCAATTATGGCATCCTCTTCTGTGATAGCAGAATCTGCAAACATATTTTTAGTAGCAATCATAGGTTCATTGACATCCTTAGGCTCATACTGTGCTGGGTCCACAATCTTGGTCACTTCATCAGCTAGTATGTATATGATAGCTTTATTTATGCACTCATTTGTAGCAAACATGTTGTCCTGCTCAGCTTTAGTATTGATAGTTTTAATAGAAATATCATGTAGTTCATAAACTCCTTCAGAATAACCCATGTCAAGGTCAGGAGCTTGTGAACCACTTGCTATACAATCTATGTCTTCACTAAAACCATTATTGGAGGTAGCATTGCTAGGAGTTTTTTGGAAGAAGTGATTGTGCATATGTACATACACATGCATGGTGCATCGAATAAAGGATTGCCCAGTTTCTAGAGCCAAGTGGTTGCCTGGGGCCCACATGTGTACGAGTAGGACAACGTGTACATAGTACATCAATTTTCATTATCACCATTACTTGTGTGTTTTTTCTATAATAATGAGGAGTTGGTAATGCACAAAACTTATCAAGAAGCTATCCGCGGGCCGACGACATGAGGTAAGCAGGTGTGTTAGATGGCATCTAATGGTGTCAGGAGGTTGAATGGGGCAAATACTTGCACGTGGGGAAGCGAGGACACAATGTGGGTATTTTCTTGTGATGATTATGCATAAAAGTCATCATGAGGACTATATTTGGGGGCCACTTCACTTGGTTTCAGGATGCATTATTGGAAAAGGTTGAGTGCCAGGTGTGCGGATGGATGTATAAGGGTGACAAAATACGTGGCCAATTTTTGGCCTATTCGGGGTCCGTATGAGGTTAATCAAAATGCCAAAGGTGCCCAAGGGAAAAAGTAAAGTGTAGATACTGAAAAACCTAAGAAAAAGACCAACCTATGGAGAGAAGAGGAGGAACATCCGCAACTCAATTTTTGCTGTTTTTGGAGCCTGTTTTGGCCATAAACTACTCATCCGAGGTTGGATTTGAGCGCTTTGATATTCTAGACTGGGGTTTTTGGCCGCTTCGGACTCAATGGCACTGTCATTTTTACCCAATTTCTCAGTTTTATCTTCTATTTTGCCTGTGTAAGTTTCTCCTGTGAGCGAAGCCTCTGTTCAAATTTGTGATTGTATCTGGCATATTTCATCCATATTGTGTGAGCTATTTGCCCCATTGGTGTTGGCCCAAGATTAATTGTATCTAAACATAAGAAATTCTCTTCTTTTAAGCTGAGTTTTTTGGAGGTGTGTGTGTGTCTGTGTTGAGTGGGCAAATGGATAGTCTCTCTCCTGTCACTCCATTGATGTGTTCCCTGTCTCGGCCAGGTGGGTTGTGTAAGCCGAGTGGTGCCCCATAGTGCGTGTGTATGTATTATCCAAAGAGTGTGTGTTGGGTGATTATAGAGGAGTTGTGTGTGTTTCCATCGCGCTCACATTCTTTTGGCGCCTCCAGAGAGGATCTTCTTCGAGTACATTCAGCTTTGGGAGTATAGATTACAGATTACAGGTTACAGGTTACAGGTAGAGGTAGAGGTAGAGGTACAGGTGATTCATAGAGGTACAGGAAGTAGGAGTAGAGTGATACAGTAGCAAGTGGGAGTCACTTGCGGTTGCCGTGGATATGCATCATTTGGTTCCTGTTTGAGCTCATTGTCTGGTATTGTACGTTACTTGTGGATACTTCCATTGTACGCCTTTGTGGAGCCATACTTGGTTTTATTTGGCAGTCTCAACCATTTCTGAGACTTGGTATGGAAGATAGTCATTTTTGAGACTTGACTATACGAGATTTGCATAAGCTTGCGTGAAAGGGTCGATAGCGTGAGGTTTTATTGAGCTGAGGGATTCTCAAATGTGATATCCTTTCGCTGATATAGGTGGCTGGAGCACCCTTTTTTTGACCTTGCCATATGCTATGTACTAGTGATTCCTACTTGATGCTCGGGTTCTATTGTTGGAAGGTTCTATTGTTCGGAGTTTCAGCTTATGTGCACCTATGTTAGAAGGGGTTCTCAAAGCATCAAAACTTGGGTAGGCATGGCTTTCTCTTATTCGGAGTTTCAGTGAAGAAGTGATGAAGATGTGGAAGAATTTTTGGAAAATATGGAGGTTGCTTGCATTGGCAATCAGATTCATGATCCGACACAAATGTTACGTCTTCTCCAGATTTGTTTGAAGAGTGATGCACAAGTTTGGTCCAAAGCATTTGAAGAGGAGTTGCGTGTGGCCAATCCACCTATGAGATTAAGTTGGGATAATCTATGGCATGGATTGGAAGTGGAGTTTGTGAAGACAAAAAATCCTGACAAAGTGTGGCAAGAAGTATAGAGTTTGGTGCAAAAGGAAGGTGAGCCAATAGATGCGTATATATGTAAGTTTTCAATGTCATGGGAGTGGATGTGCAAGGCCTTAGCACCACAGGTACCTCCACTTGACATAATGAAGAAGGACAGGTTCTTGGCTCGTCTTTGGGAGAATATACATTGCAGAGTGGAGCTAAGGAAGCCTAGGACTTATGAAGATGCACTAGATATAGTGAGGAACAAAGGGTGGAAGCTGAGAATAATGAGCTAGCTAGGAGTAGAGTCTTTGCCCAAGAGGTTTGAGTTTCAGCCTATGGATTCTTTGCAAGGTCGCATGCCAGGGGTTCATCATGAACCAGCGGTTTATGCCAGCAGTGGTCAGTATAGTAGTGCAAGATGATAAACTAAGGCAAGACATGAGGCAAGTGGTCATTTAATGAATAATCTCAGTCTAAACATGCTAGCTAATCTGGGAAATAATCGAGATCAGGGGAGGTTTGCAAATCATCCAGGAGGTGAAGAAAGACCCAGGTTTGGTGTTGGACAAAGCAATGGTAGAGTCTGGAGGCAGACACCCACTTGTTATAATTGCGTAAAGTTGGGCCACATCAGTCCACAATGTGATAAGCCACCAAGGAGGGGGGATACATGTATCCATTGCCAAGACAGGTGCTAACTAGGTCCAATGATTATGGCATTGAAATTAAGGGAGAAGAAGGAACCAGTGGATTAACCTAGGAGGAAAAGGGAAAGACAAAAGTGATAAGTGTGGTCATCTTGCAGAAGGCAGCAAGGTTGGAGGATACATTAGTGATGCCTATTTGGAAGAGGACCACACAGGATAAGGAAGGAAGAAATGGCCCAGGTCCTAGCAAGAAGAAAGGAAAGAGCCATGAAGGTGAGGATGTCAAGGCCAAGAGGAAAAGAAGGGCTCATCGCAAGTTTCATGTTTCATATTTTCCACTAGGGGATGGGAAATTAAGTTATGACTTGAAGGAGGATCTGACAAGCAGGAAAGCAGATGTTACTTTTGGGCAGCTTATAGAGATGGTGCCTAAGCTAAAGCAATAGTGGAAGAGGATGGTTAACTCAATGGAGAAAGAACCAGAGAGAGGTTCAGTGAAGGTATTGGCAATGGATGAGCTACCAAACATTTTACCAATAGTAGATGTGTGGCACAAAAGAAAAATTCTAGGACAAGGTTATGTTGATGGCGGAGCCCAAATATGTGTCATAACACACTCCTACGTTGAGAAGATGGGTCTTACAGTGATTGGGGTGTCAAGATTTTGGATCAGATTGGCAAACCATCAGAAAGTAAAATGTTTAAGTGTTGTAAAGAGCTTAGAAGTGGAGGCGTATGATGAAAATGCAGTGGTTGATTTTCATGTGATGCCAACGGGGTTGGGAGCATATCCTATTATACTTCACAGACCATGCTTAGGTGTAGTGGATCTATTCAAGATTGGAAACGTGGTACAATTGGCCTCTATGGAAAGACACGTGCCAAGAAGCTATATGGACACAAGGAAAGTATTGGAAGAGATTTATGAAGATGAGGATGAGTCTAGTGATGAAGACTATTCCACAGTGATTGATGAGGACAATTATAGTACTATCAGCAGTGATGAGTATGTTGATGTTACATCTCTTTTGATGAAAAAATAAATCCAGGAGTCTGGTTTAGTTGCATTTGCAAATGAGATTGAAGATGAAAGTGAACGGCCTTTTGAAGTGATTGAAGGGCTGATGCAAACCAAGTTTGAATTGTCAAATAAGCAAGAATTGATGACACAAATGATCAGTGGAGACCTCTCAGCTATAGAGAAGGAGATATATCTGCACATGATGGCCATTTTTCTTGATTTGTTTATTACTTCATATGAAGAGATTAGAGGGTTTAAAGGAGCAAATATGCATATAGAGCTGAAGGAAGGTGCTAAGCCAATGCGACAAAGGCTAAGAAGGATGGGTCAATAGCAAATGGAAGCCTTGCGGGAAGAGATGGTGAGAAGGGTAGTTGAAAAAGTGCCACAGATCAGCAATGCACATGTGTTGTTCTTTGATGCCTCATACAAAAAGAGCCATGATGCGGCTTCAAGGGGTATAGCGCTTTACGATCCAGAGGGGAATCTAGTATGCAAGAGAGGGTTCAAATTGGATGCGCATAGTAACAATGATGCTGAATATGCTACGTTGGAAGCCGGATTACACATTTACTTGAAGCATGGGATTAGAAAGTTGAGCATAAAAGGTGATGCCTTGTTAGTGGTGAAGCAAGTGTTGGGTGTGTGGAAGAGCAAGAACACCTCATTGAAGGAAATGTGTTTCAGAATGAAAGGGCTGTTTAAAAAGTTCGAAGCATGGAGCATCAGACACATTGAACGTGCTCTAAATGGAGAGGCACATGAAGCAGCTCAAAGCATGATTGGGGAGCTATTTGTGTTGAGAACCAATTTACCTCTTTATCATGGCTGGGAAAGTTTGGCTCAAGAAGAGGAGTTTTTGCTAATAGGAATCATTCCTAAGGACATTAAGAAGTCTAAGAAGTATGGTTTTGTGCGTAGAGCATCCACGTACAAATTGATTGGTGATGTCTTATACATGAAAGGGGCTGACCTCGTGTTGAGACGTGTACCTTGGTGGGAGGAGCTTTATAGAGTGTTGGAAGAGAATCATGAAGGCGCATGTGGCGGACATTTTGCTCTAAAGATCACCTTGCATAAGATCTTGCAAGAGGGGTATGTATGGCCTAGTTTGCACAAGGATGTTCACCATTGGTGTAGGTCTTCCAATAGGTGTCAAGCATTTTGGAAGAGAGTGTTGAAGCCAGAGCTACGAAAAACCATTATGGCGTTTGATATGTTTGAAAATTGGGGGATTGATGCAATAGGCCCGTTACCTATCACAAGCAAGGGCAAAAGCTATATTTTGACTGCAATGGACTATCTCTCTAGATGGGCAGAGGCTATCACAATAAAACAAATCACTGCAAAGGATGTGGCAAAATTTGTGTACGATGAAACATGTTGCAAGTTTGGGGTGCCATTGGAGCTACTTTTGGATAAAGGGCCAGGATTTAAAGCTAAACTATTGGACTTTTTATGCGCGAAGATGAAGATTAGACAACAGCATACCACTCCTTATTATCCCCAATGTAATGGATTAAATAAAAGATTCAATGGTTAGTTGGTAAAACTTCTTTCGAAAGTGACAGAGCACCAAGGAAAGAATTGGGATTTGGAGTTTCCTAGTGCATTATGGGCTTACCGTACTTCGCTAAAGACAGGTACAGGGTTTAGGGTTTTTCATTTGGTATATGGAAAGGAAGCATTATTGCCTGTGGAAGTAGAGTTGCATGAGGGCAAAATGTTAGAGAAGTTGCTTGAGCAGTCTAGTGATGCATTCAAAGAGAGACTCTTACAATTACAAGAGGTTCACCTGGATAGGATGAGTGCATTGAACATTATGAACAGATGCAAGATAAGGCTTTAGCAAAGATAAATGAAAATGTCAAAAGTAAGGGTATCAAGAAACATGACTTGGTTTTGTGCTACAACAGTAAGATGGACAAGACATTCCAAAAGAAGTTTCAAATTAAGTGGGAAGGCCCTTTCAAGGTAGTGGAGTGTTTTTCGAATGGTACATATCAGCTGGCTAACCTTGATGGGACTTTACATAGGTCAAGGGTAAATGGATTGCGTCTAAAATTATATCATGCTAGATTAATGATGGTGGAGCAGGATGAGCTGTCTGTAGAACAAGTAATGTATGTGAGGGATAAGGAGACTTGTGACGCGACGAGTCTCATATCTCTTTTTGCAGCTACTACTGATCATGAATGATCTAGCAGGCTAGGGGACGGGCAAATTATGTTAGGAGTTTTTTGGAAGAAGTGATTGTGCATATGTACTGGAATAAAGGATTGCCCATTTTCCAGAGCCAGGTGGTTGCGTGGGGCCCACATGTGTACATGTAGGACAACGAGTACATAATACATCGATTTTCATTATCACCAGTACCAGTGTGTTTTTTCTATAATAATGAGGATTTGGTAGTGCGTAAAGATTCTGAGGAAGCTATCTACGGGCCGATGACATGAGGTGAGCAGGTGCCTCAAATGGCATCTAGTGGCGTCAGGAGGTCGAATGGGGTCAACACTTGCACGTGGGGAAGCGAGAACACAACGTAGTGTTTTCTTGTGATGATTATGTAGAAAGGTCATCATGAGGACTATATTTGGGGTCCACTTCATGTGGTTGTGGGATACATTATTGGAAAAAGTTGAGTGCCAAGTGTGCGGATGGATGTAGAAGGGTGACAAAAATGCACTACTTGGCCAGTTTTTGGTCTATTCAGGGTCCATTTGAGGTCAATCAAAAGGCCAAAAGTGCCCAAGGGAAAAAGTGAAGTGTGGACATTGAAAAACCTAAGAAAAATACCAGCAAAACATGGGGAGAAGAGGAGGAACAACCGCAACTCAATTTTTGCCGTTTTTGGAGCCTGTTCTCGCCATAAACTGCTCATCCGAGGTCGGTCATCCGAGGTCGGTCATCCGAGGTCGGATTTGAGCGCTTTGATATTGTAGACTAGGTTTTTTGGTCACTCTCAATGCAATGGTGTTGTTAATTTTGCCAATTACTCACTTTTACCTGCTTTTTTGGCTGTGTAAGTTTCTCTTGTGAGCAAAGTCTCTATTCAAATTTGTGATTGTATCTGGTATATTTCATCCATATTGTGTGATCTATTTACCCCATTGGTGTTGGAACAAGCTCAATTGTATTTGAAAATCATAAATTCTTCTCTTTTAAGCTGAGTTTTTTTTTTTTGTGTATGTGTGTGTATCTCTGTGTTGAGTGGGCAAATGGATAGTCTCTCTCCTCTCACTCCATCGGTGTGTTCCTTGTCTCGGCCAGGCGGGTTGTGTAAGCTGAGTGGTGCCCCATAGTGTGTGTGTTATTATCCCAAGAGTATGTGTTGGGTGATTATAGAGGCGTTGTGTGTGTTTCCATCCCGCTCACAGCGTCCATGCGAGAAATCTTTGAAAAACAATTCATATAAGTCTGTTTTAGCATTAAGTTCATCGTTTATCTTTTCTTCGTTGCTCAAAATATACTCTCTTGAAACTGAATCTTCTACTTCCAATTTCGCATTTTCTTTGGCTTTGCTTCTTGCAAAAATGTGTTCCCAAAATTCATCATAGTTGAGGAACTGCATATGATCCCATGCACCTTTACTGAAGACAATCTGTATTCGTTCAATAATCTTCTTAATTTCCAGATCTGGAATCCTTGAGCTTTTGCAAATAAGTTCTCCTGCAAAATAGTCCCACCGTGTGGGATATGCTTCTGCAAGTTCTTGAACCTACCTTTTAGAATATGAGTTTACAACCTCTTCAAAAGCTGCAATCATCCAATTTTTTGGAACATTTTGGCTCTTCATCGCGGATTGATAACACGCAATAAAACGTTCTGAATCATATCCCTAAAAATTATGATACTGCTCCCATGCAATATCAAGTGCCATCGCTACCGCATCATCAATTTGCTTTTTTATCTGCATGGCTTTTGCTTCCTACAGACATCCTAAACTAGTTCCATCATTTTTGGTAATTTTGCAACTACTAGATTTTTATCAAATCCATTGGAATTGAAATCTTCAACAAACTGCTTCAATTGTTGTGGCATCTCTATCTTAACCTCCCACCCTGGCTAATTTCATGTCGGGCTCACCAAAGATGTCGGGGGAAATGTGTTTGAAAAGTGAGCCGGGAAGGCACGGGGTCTCTCGCTGTGAGAGGTGTGAAAGAGAGAGAACAACAAATGCTAACAGCTTAAGCAAACTCTATGAGAACAAATAGACTTCAAGTAAAGTTTAATTAATAATCAAAGCAGCCTTTAACAACACCATAACTTGGCTTACATCATGTTTAAGTATTTTAAACTCCTTACAATGGGCTAACCCAGGTTATCGCTATGAAAGAATTTAATGGTCTTGATAATGATGGTGTTGCTCTCCTGTCTTCAATTGCCATCTGAAGCTCTCAAAGCTCCCTACTCTGTTTGCTTTCAAGAAAAAAAAAATGTGGTTTGCACCCTTTTTCTTTGTGCTTTGCTGACCTCGGGTTTAAGAACAATCTTGTTTGAACTTCTCGGTCGTGCCTCCTCTCTCTGAGATCAAGAGAGGAAGATCATATGCTCTAATCTTTGCTTAGTCGAACGAAACAGAGAGAGCCCTCACTTCCTTTGCTTCAAACCCCCTCTCTTGCTCTTTATTGCTTTCCTTCCTTGCTCATTAAGGTCGAGAAAATGCACCTTAAAGCCAAATATGGAGAAAGATATCAAGCTCCCTCATGCCAAGAGAGAGAGCACAAACTTTGGAGAGAGAGAGAGAAAGAAGGGGGAGAGAGAGAGAGAGAGAGAGAGAGAGAGAGAGAGAGAGAGAGAGCCTAGCCGAGGACGAGAGAGAGCCTGGCCAAGGACGAGAGAGAGCCATTCTCCGTTTGCTAGCGATCACATGAGAAAGTTTTCCTCCCTTTGCTCCTAACCCCTCCTTGCTTTGCTTCGTAAGCACGAGAGAGAGAGAGAGAGAGAGAGAGAGAGAGAGAGAGAGAGAGAGAGAGAGAGAGAGAGAGAGAGAGAGAGAGAGAGAGAGAGAGAGAGAGAGAGAGTGCCGTTGTCTTGCTTCTAACACTCCTTGCCTTGCTTCTCCAACACAAGAGAGACAGAGAGCTGTTCTCTTGCTTCTAACCCTCCTTGCCTTGCTTCTCAAGCATGAGGGAGAGAGAGAGAGAGAGAGAGAGAGAGAGAGAGAGAGAGAGAGAGAGAGAGAGAGCGAGAGAGCCGTTCTCTTGCTTCTCCAACTCTTCTCCCTTTGTTGATGCCCCCCAAAATTAGGCCCCACCATGTTAAATCCCTCAAATTTTTGCCCCAGCACACAATCACGGTGTCTTGAGACTGATGTGGCGTGGGAAAAAGGGTTTGATGATGTGGTAGGTTGGATTTTGGGCAGCATGAAAATCAGTGGGATTGGTGCCGAATGAGGTCACCATCGTCGTCTTTAAACTCTTTGCTTTAGAGTCAGACCCGCCAGAGGCCCGGAGTGCCCGGTACAAGCGCTTCTTCTCCCTGATGCGCTGCTTGCTGCTATTGCCAACCCTCCTCCTTCTATTTGTCCTCCCTTCACAAACATAAGGCCTCTTTAAGTTAATGGGCAGCCATATTTCCTTTAAGCTCATCGGGGGCCATTGCCTCATTGGGCGGGTGGCCCTCAATGGGCACACAATTGGTACACATACCGGCCAAGGCAATGCCTGACACTCCCTTTCGCTGCTAGGCATATTCCACAATCAATACGCTCCATGAGACGACATTTCTGACAAAGAGCTCATCAATAACTTGTTGTGCTTTGGTAATGCACATCATCTGGCATACATAATGACCAAGCACCTTAACAAAGGCATTGCCTCACACAACATCTTTTCACAGCAGTCCTTCACTAACAATATCATCGTGAATTTTGTTTCCCCTATCAATGTCTTCTGCCCTTGAGATGCAACTACAGGTGATTGGATTTGGAGAAATCAATTTCCTTTGCACCCGGTAAAAATAGCCCAGAGCTCCTTTCCGCATCCCAAACTTTGTGGGTCCACTAACTAAGGTTGTCAAATCTGCCAAAAGTCCTCTGGTACCTCATCAGCGGTCGTTGTCAATGACTTCAAGCATTAATATCTTACAGCTCCGGACTCTGATCGGCAAGTTGTAAATTTCTATAGACTTTTCAAGCTGCATAAAACGCATACAAACCCTATTGAGCCTTTAAAATTCCCAGATGGCACACCAATCAAGCCGAACAGACTGGTACGGAACTGGCCCCTGGTGAAATTTAATCTGGTGATATCTTGGTAGCCAGAACTCTGATTGTGTATCTGAAAATATCGATGCACTCCACAAAGTGAGCTGTAGTTGCCCAATCCAATACAGATCTGCATCAAATCAAACTTCCAACTGGCATAACCTTTTCATCATAGCTCAAATTGACGAGCCGTAAAGACAAGGCAGTAGAGCTTTCAAGCACTACAGTTCTAGATCATAATCTCCCATCTTTAACCACTTCATGCATACTCCTTTTTATCATCATTAAGACATTAGTTGGACCTTTTCCAGTTGCATCTGGCATATATTACTCATAAAGGTAGCTTGTTACCAAGCCTTGAACATTGATCATTCATCAAGTAAGCTTCAAATAAGCTCGACGTGCATATTTCTGGTATCTTTCTTAGCATGGGAGCGGAGCTGCACGACATGCACCCCCTCTGAACCTGCACAACCTGCCGTCTATGCCAGCTGCACTTCAATCTGCATCTGCCAGCTATACCTTAATCTCTTTGCCATAATCAGACTTACGTAGCTGGTAAACATGTGAAAAAGAATATAATAATGTTCTCGCTTAATCATTAGATAGCTTCCCATCAGAAATCTTTGAACCGTATTTCTGGTATCTTCAAAGCATTCAATTATGGATAACCTGCTTAGTGAACCTCGCCAGACTCAAGTGGTCCAATTAATGATGCACACGGTTTTACCATTAAGCTCACTTTAGGGAACCCTGTCAAGCTCAAGTATGCCTTACTGTGTCTGCACACGAAATGGCCATCAAGTTCTGGTGTCGAGGGACATGTGCGTGAAAAGTGAGCAGGTCGGGCTGCTAGTTGTGGGAGAAGAGAGGAAGAAAAGATGCACTACACCGCAAAATTATCAAGCAACCTCTCCGAAACAGGATTAAAGTGCTAGATTAATTGATTTTTATGATGCCTACAAAATCTGATGCACGTTAGCCAAGGCGGTGTTGTGCAGTGTTGTTAACTACCGCAGTGTTGTGTTGTTAAGAACACCATCTTAACTAATTACAAATTAAGAGTTTAAGCTTTCATTTATAGAAATTAGGCCAAATTATTTTAGCGTGCAATGATTCAAGATGTCTGCTAGTGATCTTTGTCGATGAACATAAGATCAAACATGTCGATTTGCCGCAAAAAGTTCCCTTGTGTTATTAATTCTGGTTCTTTCTACTTATTATCTCAGTCAAGAATGGCTTTTGCTCCGCTAGAGAGAGAAGAATACCTCTTTAATGTGTTGTACCCCTTTGGCTTCTACCTTTGACTCCTTGCTTATCCCTTCGGACTCCCTTCTTCCCTTGCTTTGATGGAAGATCTAGAGAGAGAGAGAGAGAGAGAGAGAGAGAGAGAGAATACTCTTTGCTTTGATCTTGTGAAAGCTTGAGGGAGAGACAGCAAGCTCTTTGATCCTTATGCTTCACATCTCTCCCCACACTTATCCTTGCTTTGTGATGCTTTGTAGCCGAGGACGCGAGAGAGAGAGAGAGAGAGAGAGAGAGAGAGAGAGAGAGAGAGAGAGAGAGAGAGAGAGAGAGAGAGAGAGAGAGAGAGAGAGAGAGAGAGAGAGAGAGAGAGATTTTATTATCGTCCTCGGAGGTCAAATATGACCTATGGGACCAAAGTTACATGTGATGTAGTATGTGTATGGCTGATGAGTGACTCTCGATGCTCCAAAATTGTAGTGATGAGAGTCGCAATGGAGAGCCCACATTTTGGCTGGGAGAGGAAAATGTGTAGGTCTAAGTTATGGCTGAAAATGTGAGAGAAGCAAGTTCGGATGTGATCAAAAGCTGAGCACTCTAGTAGTGTGTGGTACTCAGACTCTCGAACTTGCAGTGAGCATAATGTGCACAATCGATTTGACTCTTCTCCATTGCCCCAACGCCCTATCTCGCATCGAAGGAAATGGGAGCTAAGCCAAATTGCTGTGATAGTGCGTATCGCGGACAAGGGAATAGGCTCAAGCATGTAAGTGTGAGTACGGTTTCCTCTCTCAGCGAAGAACATGGTTTTGTAGTTGGGGGCAATATAGGTGGTGTAATGTATGAAGCGTGACCCACCGGATTTCTCCCAAGCCGTAATACATTGGCGTTGTAGAAAAGCTTCATTCACTTGAGAGTCAATTGAAGCATCATGTAGCAAGTGTAATGCATCCCATCTCCCAAACCACTTCTTTATGTCTTGCATCCATCCCGTGCTCAAGATCTTGCTTTTATGCGTCTTTTGAACTTTTTTGCTTGCTTCCCATGCAATTGTAGGAAGTCGATGTGAGGGGTTTTGACGCATCTTTATCATGTACTCCACAACCCTTTCCATGCCCATAACCTCAATTGGAAGAGATCCCGACTCAAGAAGTAGGAGCATATATGGTGTTTGTGTCTTAACTTGGAGAAAGTTTGTAAGAAAACGCTTTTGGACATTCTCAAACTCTTTCCAAGTAGACTTTGAGATGCTCCCGCCCCACACTTCAACTCCATAAAGAAGAACCGGTGTCACCAATGCATCAAAAAGATACTTCTTGAGAACCCAACACTTGATGTTTCCCGCATTACACATGTTCTCAAATGCATAATATGCTCTCTTTCCCGCTTCCAAACGACGCATAGCACATTCATGCCACTTGTGATTCGATGGAACCTCAAGGCCAAGGTACTTAAAGCTCTCAACAACTTCAAGTGTCTCGTTGTTGTACACAATGCATGGCTTCTCCTTATGGTTGGTTTTCACAAGCATAACCTTTGTTTTGGATTCATTTACAATCAGCCCACTATGCAAGCAAAAGTTCTCAAGGACAACCATAAGCTTTTGTGCATCTTCTAAAGTGTGTGCTAGAAGCACTACATCATCCGCATACAACAAAAGCATGATTACCGCATTGCAAATAGTGACCTCTTCAATGCCTTCTTCTTGCATAAAGTCAAGTACCATTTGTTCCAATTGATCGATGCATAGACCAAAGAGAGTTGGTGACAATGGACATCCTTGTTTAACCCCAATAGTGCTTACAAAAATTTCTGAAATTTCTCTTCCCATGCGCAATTGACAAATCACCTTCTCATAGATTCGAGAAACCGCAAGCATAAACTCACTTAGCACTTGGAGTTCTTCCATCCTTCTCCACAAATTGTTACGTGGAATCATATCAAAGGCTTTCTTAAAATCCACAAAACAACAATACAATCGCTTGCCTTTCAACCGACTTTCCTCCATGAGAACACGAAGAGTGACAAGATGATCAATGGTGCTATGGCATCGACGAAAACCCGCTTGTCCCTTTGGACTCTTGTCATTCTCTTCAGCCCAATCACTCAATTTCATCTCCATTATGCACCCAAACAACTTTGCCATAAGAGACCCAATCATTATAGTCCGGTAGTTGCTTACATTCTTTACATCCCCTCCTTTATGCAAAGGCTTAACCCAATTAGTACTCCAATCATAAGGCATACCATGTTGAAGTGCAAGGTTGAACATATCACACATCCACTCATGGGTAAAATCTCCCGTCCATTTGATCATCTCCGGCTTGATACCTTGAAGATCTCCCGCTTTGCGAGTGGCCAACTTTTCAAGCCCATCGCATACATCCTCAAAAGTAAAAAAAGATGGCATACATGGGAGTGAACCATAAAATGGCATTTTTTCAGTATTTTCTTGCTCATATAATTGCCCACTAGACTCAAGTTACCAAAATTCTCAACCCGCTTGCCTCTCAAGTTTCTCCAAAATCTTCCACATGCATGTGCCTTTTCTTGGACTTGAAATTCTTGTTGCTTTACTTCCCATCTTCTTCTCTTCTTTTGAATCAATGCCTTGTATGCACTCAAATGACTTTGATAGTTGTCTTTGTCCATAGTTGCATCAAACTTTATCAAGGACTTTCGAGCATCTTGACATTCTTTATCAAACCACCTTTTGCGTGATCTATCTTTGTTGATACCATGGGGATGCTTT
The DNA here is from genome assembly GCF_014529385.1 of Adiantum capillus-veneris. Taxonomy (NCBI): domain Eukaryota; kingdom Viridiplantae; phylum Streptophyta; class Polypodiopsida; order Polypodiales; family Pteridaceae; genus Adiantum; species Adiantum capillus-veneris. Next base: position 103,586,800 of record NC_140959.1, read on the forward strand.
ATGGCAAAGCATTCTTCCGCACAAGAACAAATAGCTTTCTTGAAAGCTTCCCATTTAGTTTCCAATGGTGCATCACATTGAAGCTTTGTCATCCATAATTTTTGCTCAACCATTTCAATGTACATTGGTGCCCGTTTGAAATCCATACATAGTGATAACTTCTCTTTCCTTTGGCTGAGATTATCATGCTTAGTTGCTTCTCCACATGAAAGGTCAATACATAAGGTGCGATGGTCGGATTCCGGGGTCCATTGACCAAACATAAAACTCTTTATGCGATACATGATGGCTTCACAGAGTAGCATATAGTCAATCACACTATCCCCATTATGTCTTCTACATGTAAATCCATTGGTTCCACTCCACAAAGATACACCATTGGCAATGAGCATACCCGTGCTATTACACATGTGTAAAAGTAACTTTCCATAGTGATCCGGCTCTTTCTCATCCATTGAAGTACGATCATACAAGTGAACTTCCTCCAACTCCCTTGAAATGTATGGCATATCAAATTGTTGAGTATCATGTTGCAATGTTTTTGTGCGAGCATTCATATCCCCAAATACAATAACATCACCTTCACCTTTGAAATAAGCAATGTCCTCTTCCAAATCAGAAAATGGTTGATCTCTATCCATGCAAGCATAAAAGGGAGAATCATGATGAGGAATGTAGCAACCGGCTACAAAAATAGGTGCTCTTTTTGGTGTCATAATTTTCAGCCATACATAACGTTTGTACTTGTCATCTTTCACAATCGATACAAAATCTTCCAATCCTTTCTTAACCATACATGCTAACCCTCCTGGTCCTCTTCGTTGCTTGAGATTCTTTGACCACATCAATGAATGTACATTGTAATCCTCCAAGCCGTTAATCCTTTGTGTATCATGCTCCCAAGTTTCAACAAGAAGTACAACATCGGCTTTGCTTGTTAGTTCATCAATGCCAACCCCCGCATTCCATGGGTATCCATTACAATTCCAAAAGCATATTTTCAATTGTAACTCGGTCTCATAGGTCACGCATCCCTATTTGCTTGAGAGACTTGCCTCCTCCTTGGGCACATTTTCTTCATGAGAGATCTCCTTGTTTTTATTATTCTTTTCCTCATATGCCTTGCGACGCATATTTTGTTGCTTAATAGTGCGATCTTCACATACAAAAAATTTTGTATCCCTCAAATAGATCCAACTATTATCAAGGATAATCTTTCGCTTGGTCTCATCCGGCATGGTGCATACAATTGGTCGTTCTCCCGAGCGAGGAGCTCCTTGCTTCCCCACTCTATGTGCTCCATAGACCATAACTCCGGACATGCCAAAGTGGGTTTTGAAGAAATCTTCAATAACAATGGCAAGAGAAGGAGGTGTCTCTAACTTCTCTTCGGAAATTCCACGAATAACAATGTTCTTGGAACGTCGCTCCCGTTCCTTCAACTCCTCCACATCCACATTCTCAACATTCTTTGTTTGAACCATAGCTTGCATGAGTGAGGAATTAGAAACCACATTGCTACCACATACATCAGCCCAAGACTTGTTTGTGCATACATTTTTCATGTCGCATACATCCCAGCTCATAGTGTCAAATTTCTCCTCTTTCAATACATGGTCATGCTCTACTTTGCTCATCCGCTCCTTCAAAGCATGAGTCAAGTCCACAAGAGAGCGTTTACATTCCTTGACTTCCTCTTCAAGTTGCATCAAACGTGTTGTTTGCATCTCAAGTGTCCTCTTGAGATTCTCATTCTCAACCACAAGTACCCTTAGTGTGCCATTCTCCATTGCAAGTGCTCGTAAGTCTTCGCCTTGTTTGTTTACGGTCTCTTGCAATGATACCAAGTACGCCATGATCATGGTTTCCGATGTCGTTGGTTGGGTGATTGTGTTGCTATCTCCATACTTAGGATATTTTGGATCATTTTCCACAATGGTTCTGGACCTTGTTGAAGAAGAAGAACCCTTGCGAGTGCCGAAAGACAGTGTATGTAAAATAGGAGATGAGAATCAATTTTGTTGAACCTGTTCACTGCGGAAATGCAGCTACAGAAACGCCTTCCATAACTCTGAAAATTTATGTCTTTACATCAATGCGTAGAGGACTTCGTGAGAGAGAGAGAGAGAGAGAGAGAGAGAGAGAGAGAGAGAGAGAGAGAGAGAGAGAGAGATAGATTTTATTATCGTCCTCGGAGGTCAAATATGACCTATGGGACCAAAGTTACATGTGATGTAGTATGTGTATGGCTGATGAGTGACTCTCGATACTCCAAAATTGTAGTGATGAGAGTCGCAATGGAGAGCCCACACTTTGGCTGGGAGAGGAAAATGTGTAGGTCTAAGTTATGGCTGAAAATGTGAGAGAAGCAAGTTCGGATGTGATCAAAAGCTGAGCACTCTAGTAGTGTGTGGTACTCAGACTCTCGAACTTGCAGTGAGCATAATGTGCACAATCGATTTGACTCTTCTCCATTGCCCCAACGCCCTATCTCGCATCGAAGGAAATGGGAGCTAAGCCGAATTGCTGTGATAGTGCGTATCGCGGACAAGGGAATAGGCTCAAGCATGTAAGTGTGAGTACGGTTTCCTCTCTCAGCGAAGAACATGGTTTTGTAGTTGGGGGCAATATAGGTGGTGTAATGTATGAAGCGTGACCCACCGGATTTCTCCCAAGCCGTAATACATTGGCGTTGTAGAAAAGCTTCATTCACTTGAGAGTCAATTGAAGCATCATGTAGCAAGTGTAATGCATCCCATCTCCCAAACCACTTCTTTATGTCTTGCATCCATCCCGTGCTCAAGATCTTGCTTTTATGCGTCTTTTGAACTTTTTTGCTTGCTTCCCATGCAATTGTAGGAAGTCGATGTGAGGGGTTTTGACGCATCTTTATCATGTACTCCACAACCCTTTCCATGCCCATAACCTCAATTGGAAGAGATCCCGACTCAAGAAGTAGGAGCATATATGGTGTTTGTGTCTTAACTTGGAGAAAGTTTGTAAGAAAACGCTTTTGGACATTCTCAAACTCTTTCCAAGTAGACTTTGAGATGCTCCCGCCCCACACTTCAACTCCATAAAGAAGAACCGGTGTCACCAATGCATCAAAAAGATACTTCTTGAGAACCCAACACTTGATGTTTCCCGCATTACACATGTTCTCAAATGCATAATATGCTCTCTTTCCCGCTTCCAAACGACGCATAGCACATTCATGCCACTTGTGATTCGATGGAACCTCAAGGCCAAGGTACTTAAAGCTCTCAACAACTTCAAGTGTCTCGTTGTTGTACACAATGCATGGCTTCTCCTTATGGTTGGTTTTCACAAGCATAACCTTTGTTTTGGATTCATTTACAATCAGCCTACTATGCAAGCAAAAGTTCTCAAGGACAACCATAAGCTTTTTTGCATCTTCTAAAGTGTGTGCTAGAAGCACTACATCATCCGCATACAACAAAAGCATGATTACCGCATTGCAAATAGTGACCTCTTCAATGCCTTCTTCTTGCATAAAGTCAAGTACCATTTGTTCCAATTGATCGATGCATAGACCAAAGAGAGTTGGTGACAATGGACATCCTTGTTTAACCCCAATAGTGCTTACAAAAATTTCTGAAATTTCTCTTCCCATGCGCAATTGACAAATCACCTTCTCATAGATTCGAGAAACCGCAAGCATAAACTCACTTGGCACTTGGAGTTCTTCCATCCTTCTCCACAAATTGTTAGGTGGAATCATATCAAAGGCTTTCTTAAAGTCCACAAAACAACAATACAATCGCTTGCCTTTCAACCGACTTTCCTCCATGAGAACACGAAGAGTGACAAGATGATCAATGGTGCTCTGGCATCGACGAAAACCCGCTTGTCCCTTTGGACGCTTGTCATTCTCTTCAGCCCAATCACTCAATTTCATCTCCATTATGCACCCAAACAACTTTGCCATAAGAGACCCAATCATTATAGTCCGGTAGTTGCTTACATTCTTTACATCCCCTCCTTTATGCAAAGGCTTAATCCAATTAGTACTCCAATCATAAGGCATACCATGTTGAAGTGCAAGGTTGAACATATCACACATCCACTCATGGGTAAAATCTCCCGTCCATTTGATCATCTCCGGCTTGATACCTTGAAGATCTCCCGCTTTGCGAGTGGCCAACTTTTCAAGCCCACCGCATACATCCTCAAAAGTAAAAAAAGATGGCATACATGGGAGTGAACCATAAAATGGCATTTTTTCAGTATTTTCTTGCTCATATAATTGCCCACTAGACTCAAGTTACCAAAATTCTCAACCCGCTTGCCTCTCAAGTTTCTCCAAAATCTTCCACATGCATGTGCCTTTTCTTGGACTTGAAATTCTTGTTGCTTTAATTCCCATCTTTTTCTCTTCTTTTGAATCAATGCCTTGTATGTATGCAAATGACTTTGTTAGTTGTCTTTGTCCATAGTTGCATCAAGCTTTATCAAGGACTTTCGAGCATCTTGACATTCTTTATCAAACCACCTTTTGCGTAATCTATCTTTGTGGATACCATGGAGATGCTTTATGGCAAAGTATTCTTCCGCACAAGAACAAATAGCTTTCTTGAAAGCTTCCCATTTAGTTTCCAATGGTGCATCACATTGAAGCTTTGTCATCCATAATTTTTGCTCAACCATTTCAATGTACATTGGTGCCCGTTTGAAATCCATACATAGTGATAACTTCTCTTTCCTTTGGCTGAGATTATCATGCTTAGTTGCTTCTCCACATGAAAGGTCAATACATAAGGTGCGATGGTCGGATTCCGGGGTCCATTGACCAAACATAAAACTCTTTATGCGATACATGATGGCTTCACAGAGTAGCATATAGTCAATCACACTATCCCCATTATGTCTTCTACATGTAAATCCATTGGTTCCACTCCACAAAGATACACCATTGGCAATGAGCATACCCGTGCTATTACACATGTGTAAAAGTAACTTTCCATAGTGATCCGGCTCTTTCTCATCCATTGAAGTACGATCATACAAGTGAACTTCCTCCAACTCCCTTGAAATGTATGGCATATCAAATTGTTGAGTATCATGTTGCAATGTTTTTGTGCGAGCATTCATATCCCCAAATACAATAACATCACCTTCACCTTTGAAATAAGCAATGTCCTCTTCCAAATCAGAAAATGGTTGATCTCTATCCATGCAAGCATAAAAGGGAGAATCATGATGAGGAATGTAGCAACCGGCTACAAAAATAGGTGCTCTTTTTGGTGTCATAATTTTCAGCCATACATAACGTTTGTACTTGTCATCTTTCACAATCGATACAAAATCTTCCAATCCTTTCTTAACCATACATGCTAACCCTCCTGGTCCTCTTCGTTGCTTGAGATTCTTTGACCACATCAATGAATGTACATTGTAATCCTCCAAGCCGTTAATCCTTTGTGTATCATGCTCCCAAGTTTCAACAAGAAGTACAACATCGGCTTTGCTTGTTAGTTCATCAATGCCAACCCCCGCATTCCATGGGTATCCATTACAATTCCAAAAGCATATTTTCAATTGTAACTCGGTCTCATAGGTCACGCATCCCTATTTGCTTGAGAGACTTGCCTCCTCCTTGGGCACATTTTCTTCATGAGAGATCTCCTTGTTTTTATTATTCTTTTCCTCATATGCCTTGCGACGCATATTTTGTTGCTTAATAGTGCGATCTTCACATACAAAAAATTTTGTATCCCTCAAATAGATCCAACTATTATCAAGGATAATCTTTCGCTTGGTCTCATCCGGCATGGTGCATACAACTGGCCGTTCTCCCGAGCGAGGAGCTCCTTGCTTCCCCACTCTATGTGCTCCATAGACCATAACTCCGGACATGCCAAAGTGGGTTTTGAAGAAATCTTCAATAACAATGGCAAGAGAAGGAGGTGTCTCTAACTTCTCTTCGGGAATTCCACGAATAACAATGTTCTTGGAACGTCGCTCCCGTTCCTTCAACTCCTCCACATCCACATTCTCAACATTCTTTGTTTGAACCATAGCTTGCATGAGTGAGGAATTAGAAACCACATTGCTACCACATACATCAGCCCAAGACTTGTTTGTGCATACATTTTTCATGTCGCATACATCCCGGCTCATAGTGTCAAATTTCTCCTCTTTCAATACATGGTCATGCTCTACTTTACTCATCCGCTCCTTCAAAGCATTCAAGTCCACAAGAGAGCGTTTACATTCCTTGACTTCCTCTTCAAGTTGCATCAAACGTGTTGTTTGCATCTCAAGTGTCCTCTTGAGATTCTCATTCTCAACCACAAGTACCCTTAGTGTGCCATTCTCCATTGCAAGTGCTCGTAAGTCTTCGCCTTGTTTGTTTACGGTCTCTTGCAATGATACCAAGTACGCCATGATCATGGTTTCCGATGTCGTTGGTTGGGTGGTTGTGTTGCTATCTCCACACTTAGGAGATTTTGGATCATTTTCCACAATGGTTGTGGACCTTGTTGAAGAAGAAGAACCCTTGCGAGTGCCGGAAGACATTGTATGTAAAATAGGAGATGAAAATCAATTTTGTTGAATCTGTTCACTTCGGAAATTCTGCTACAAAAATGCCTTCCATAACTCTGAAAATTTATGTCTTTACATCAGTGCGTAGAGGACTTCGTGCTCTTCGATTGAGGCTATAGATCACCCAAATCGGAGTTCGGATGAAGAAGTTATGATCAAAAGAGTGGACTGCTGTCTACTAGGTCAAAAAACGGCTGCACTGAGAGAGAGAGAGAGAGAGAGAGAGAGAGAGAGAGAGAGAGAGAGAGAGAGAGAGAGACCGAGCCTCTTTTGCCTTCTTGTTTTTCCCTTCTCAATGCTTCCTTGCTCGTTACCACTCCCAACAACTCCTCTCCTCATGCAATAATCCCCTTTTCCTTAAAATAGCACTCTCCTCAATAGCGTCGGCGTCACAAACGTGGCACGTGATCCGGCTCTATGACATGGCAGTCGGTGACTTTGAGTAACTCAAAAATTATTGGAAGCAGGGCAGAAAATGGACACTATAGGTTGCTGATTGTTTTTGTGTTCTTTCTGAACGTCATCCGAGCTCTCAAAAAGCTCTCTAAAAGAGGAAAAAAGGGGCTTTTTACTAACGGCGCGCGATGAGGCATTCCAAAATTTTGGAATGCCCCCTCGCGCGTCGTTAGTAAAATGTTCTTTTAGGGGTTTTTGACATTCTTTGCCTCTTTGGATGTCGGAGCTAGGCAATTGGACATTCATTTCTAGGATATTTGGGCGTTCCGGACGCATTGACAGTATCAAAAGTTTCAAAATCTTCCACCACTTGATAGTTTTGTAACTTTTTGAATTCTAGTGATGACGTAAGCCGTATCAAATGCACCGCATCTACCTTCTGAAAAAGGTGCTCGCATTAAATAAAAGAGAGTGATCGTTTTCAAGGACCACTAGATTATTAAATGAGGAGAAGGACACCTTTTATATTTTTGTTAATATCAATCTATTTTTCTACGTAACGTAGGCTCTTCTCTCATTGGAGGAGCTTATTTTCCTCTCTCTTCCAAAAGGCCCTCCAAAAGACCTCCGAAATCTCCTAATGTTACAAAGTGGCTAGGCCACTCAATTAAGTTAATAGTGGGCCGCCAAAGCGAAGGGAGCTAGGGGCCGCCCACCAAGTCAAAACCGGCCAAAATAATCCAATGTCCGCCCAATTGAGTTGAATAAAGGCCGCTCAATACAATCAATTAAGGGCCACCCACTGAAGGTCTTTAGTGTGTAAACAAAAGAAAAACAGAGAGAGATGGCATGAGCAGGATAGCGAGCAGCACAGGGAAGAGAGATAACGTTCAGAAAGAAGACAAAAACAATCAGCAACCTATAGTGTCCATTTTCTGCCCTGCTTCCAATAATTTTTGAGTTACTCAAAGTCACCGACTGCCATGTCATAGAGCCGGATCACGTGCCACGTTTGTGACGCCGACGCTATTGAGGAGAGTGCTATTTTAAGGAAAAGGGGATTATTGCATGAGGAGAGGAGTTTTTGGGAGTGGTAACGAGCAAGGAAGCATTGAGAAGGGAAAAACAAGAAGGCAAAAGAGCCTCTCTCTCTCTCTCTCTCTCTCTCTCTCTCTCTCTCTCTCTCTCTCTCTCTCTCTCTCTCTCTCTCTATACTATAGGCGCGCGTAGAGAGGCACAACCGGTGTGCATGTCTCTATGCGCGCCTTTAGTACTGTGCATCCACCAGTGTATGTGTTTATGTGTGTATGTGTGAGTGTTATAGAGAGAGAAAGTAAGGCGGGGGAAAGAGACAGAGAGAGAGAGAGAGTCTTTCTGTTACCTTATACTAACGGCGCGAGGAGGTGTTTTTTGAGGTCAAAACATGCTCCACGCGCGCCATTAGTAATGGGAGTCTCTCACTCTCTCTCTCTTTAAATATGCTAAGCTATAGAAAGGAGAGAGAGAGAGAGAGAGAGATAGAGAGAGCATGGTGCAAAAGTGCAATAGAGAAACATGGGTAGGCTTTCTTGAAAGATAATTGTCCAAAAATCACTAAAAGGAGCTTTGTACTAACGGCGCGCAGAGGGGCATTCTAGCATTTTAGAATGCCTCCTCGCGAGCCTTAAGTAAAAAGCCCATTTTTTGGGGTTTTTTGACATTTTTTGCCTCTCTGGATGTCGGAATGAGACAAGTAGACATTCGTTTTTAGGGTATTTTGGCGTTCCGGACGCATTGGTGGTGTCAAAAGCCTCAAAATCTATCACTATTTGATAGTTTGTGACTTTTCAACTTTCAGTGATGACGTAAGCTGCCTTGAATGCGTCGCACCTGCCTCCTGAAAAAGACACTCACATTAAATAAAAAAGTGACCATTTTCAAGGACGATTGGGGATATAAATCTACTTTTTAAAGTGTCTGGTTGTCCTTTTGGACGTACTCACAAGGTGCAAGTGCATTTTAAAAAAAGTTTTTAGAGAGAGAAATACAATTTTTTACAAGGCCCTCCAAATGACCTCCGAAATTTTCTAATGTGGCACCACATTTGGCGTATATATTGGCAAAGCATTGCCAAGCACAACATCTTTCTCGAGCAGCCCCTGTTTAACATTATCATATCCCACAATCAATACGCTCCATGAGATGTCATTTCGGACTATGAGCTCATCATGTGCTTTTGTAATGGCACCACTTTTAGCATGCATAATCTAGCAAGGCATTGCTAAGCACGACATATTAATGCTTCTCGAGCTTAATCCACTTAGCATATTTATCATCCAAGGCACTGTTAAGCACATCATGCATATCTTCATTATATGGTCATGAAATATAATTCAATTGAAGCACCAGTTAACAGTGCACTGCAAGGGATGAAATTCCAAACAAGATTCTAGTTCCCAAAACCTGACTAAAGCTCAAAATGTCCCAGATGGCACTCCGTACAAGCCCGCGGTGAAATTTAAACTGGCGATATCTTGGTAACCGTAACTCCAATCGCTGATCTAAAAAGATCGACGCACTCCACAAAGTGAGCACTTCAGGGCCATGCTTTCACTTCATATTTGTCTCCTCAACTGTAGTTTCCCAATCCGGTATGGATCTTCAATTGACTCAAACTTCAAACTATCATAATGTTTGCATCGTAGCTCCAATCGACAAGCCGTAAAGACAGGCCGATAGAGCACTTTGAGCACTATAGCTCTAAATCCTAATCTCTCATTTGTGCTCACTTCAAGAATACTCCTATTTATCATCATTATGTATAAGCTTCAAAGAATCTTAGCTTGCATTCCTTTGCTCTTTTTCCCATCATGGAAGCGGAGTGGTATGAAATCCACCCCCTCTGAACCTGCACAGCCTCCGGCCTGTGCCAACTGCACTTCAGTCTGCATATGCCATAGGTACCTTAGCCTCTTTTCCATCATCAGGCTCACATAGCTGCTAAACATATGAAAAATAAAATAAGGCTTATACCCTATCATCAATGTTCTAGCTTAATCATTAGGTAACTGCCCATCAAAAATATTTGAACCATATCTGCCATATCTCCAAAGCATTTAATTATGGAAACCTATTTAGTGAACCCCGCCAAACTCAAGTCCCACTCAAGTGCTCCAGTTAATGATACACACGGCTTGACCATTAAGCTCGCTTTAGGGAACCACCCTGTCAAGCTCAAAAATGCCTTACTCTATATGCACACGGAATGGCCGACAAGTCCTTTACTTCAAGTTCTGGTAGCAGAACCAACCCATAAGATGTGAAAATATTTCATCAATTGTCCAAAGAAGTCAATTGGAAGCTAGCCATGTAATCTTATTGAACACATAACCAAAAAACTCTTCTGACTTAGCATAATCTAGAAACCAAAACCTTGTACCAGGCACCCTGCTACAATAGATAGCTAGTACTCTTCAAATATGCAACTGGCACTTTAGTAGTCCTCGGGATCAAACGGGAAACTAGTCATCTGTGTCACTATGAGAATTCCTTTAAAACATTTGAACCATCCTCCAGGATCATAGGGAAAATAAAATAATTTCCAATTGATAGAGCATAAACATAGATTAACCCACAAATCTTCATGAAAACCGCCTGGATCATATGGCATATAAGTTAATTGTCCCAAACCATGCATATATCTGTCACCTTGTGGGTCCAAATCTAGCTTAAAATATCCTACATCTTAGAGTTGCATCAAATTCTACATAGCATTAGGTAGCACTAAATACTGCCATATCCCCTGTACAACTGGCTCATCCAATTGTCGATCATCAATCACAAGTAAAAGCATTGGCAGTGCACCTTCACTCTCACTAGTATTGGAATCTCAATCATGCATATTTGAGTACATCAATTCTCCTGTAAAACTCTCTTCATTAGGCTTACGAGATGCATCTGAAAACAATCCTCTATCTTGTAGAGGCTCAAAATCAAGTAGAGCATCGTCCACCAAACTGCATAAGATCATCATCAACTACATCTGAACAAACTTGCTCATGCATGAGTCTGGATTGATTGGTATCCTTAGAATATGTTTTCGAGAACCCTTCCAAAGCTTCATCCAATAAGCACATAAGATCTAGGTCCACCGCTTCAAAAGGTTCCTCCATCTTGCACATCTCAGGCTCCTATAAACTAAGATTTCTACATATGACATGCATACTAAATACATCCGTTGTAAACTTCTTTTCAAGTCTTTCATCCTCATCCATATATCTTTGCACTTTTGTAGCACAAACTTCAACATACACATTGAAAATGTCATCTACTGCCCTGTCTCTATCATCGGCACAATGAAACCAATCATATTCAACATCAAGAGATTTCACTTCACTATGCACCCCCTCTGAATCAACATCATCAAGTTCATGATCATTCTGCCATAGTGTGAGCGTTGTGTCACAACTTCGTAATAGAGAAGAAGTTTGCTCCCCTTATAAATCACCAACAAATTCGGATCAGTCTCCCAGATCGGTAGCTCTAGGTCACATAAACTTGTCAAAGAAGGAGTTTGCACCCCCTTTGATTCTTCATCATCACATTCAAGATCCGTTTTCCACTTTGGTAGTTGTGTGTCACAACAACTTGTCAATGAAGGAGATTGCACCCCCTCTGAATCAACATTTTGCAGATCTTCAAGCACATACTCTTGCTTAACCAAGTCCTCAAAATCTGGTACATCCAAATTCGGTAAATCTGGTATACTCAAATCCATGATCATGCTGCTCTCACTAGCAACATCCTTGCTTTGACCTATAACATATGTATCATCATTCAACCCTATGGTAGAATTTGTAGCAGTATCATCAATCAACTCTATGGTAGAATCTGTACAAAAGAATTTTTGTTCTGATTATGAGTCAGTAGCAAAAGTATCAGTTTTAACCGAATCTTCATGCATGTCTACTTGAATGGCTGCACTCATTCACCTACATAATTTCTTCTTGAACTTTAGCCAATTCATTGTTTTGATCCCATGATTGCTTTTCCTTCTGCACTGCATGCATAGGTTCTCTACAAAATTCATTCTGTGTATCTTGAAGTGCATGTGTAGATTCTTTGAAAATTCACCCTGTGTATTGTGAAGCTATAAAGCCTTACCCTCAAAGACTTCTACTTCATGCACAACATATGAAAAACCCAACTTTGCATACACAGTTTCAACTATATCTTCATCATTAGCTTGTAAGAAGGTAGTATGTTGTACAATACCTTCACCAATTACAGCTTCTAATTTTGATCGTACTTGTCCTCGAATATCTGTGTAGCTTGGTAGACTTGGACTCTGTTCTTGATAGCTTTCATAATGCTCATAACTTACTCGGGCAATAGCTTCTTTGAAGTATTCCCAGTTGGTGGTTTTTGTCGTAGAATTGGATTTTGTCGATAGATCTAGTTCATTCTTCTGATCACTTACTTGACCATCATTTGATCAAAATTTGGTGTGATTGAAGCAAGAGCACTCCTCTTAGTTGATGGTTTGCTTGTGGTTAAAGAGGCACTACTGTTGGTACTGTTTGTGTCTTTCAATACTTCTTTGCAAACCTTGTAATTGTCCACTAGGTGCAATGCTTCTCTTGTGACTTACTCAAATGTGGTGCATGCCTTCAGGTGCAAATCCTTTTTGGGATTCTGGTTTCTCAAGCCCTCTATATAGAGAAATAACAATATCTTATCTTCTAGTAGCTCTTTCACAAGACATCTCTCGATGTATTGCTTGCAGCAAAGTGAAGCTTCCTCGTTTTCCTTCTTCTTAAAGACGTAGATTTGGAAAACTATGTTATGCTTGATTCTCTTCTTTGACAATTCCTTTGCATACTCCCACAGGATTTGTTCTATGTTTGGAAAATCTCTATTGTTTAATGGATGGAACCATGTCAATGATGTCCCTTCTTAATTCAAATTCCTCATACTAAGTATAGAAACCCACTACTTGTTCAGTTCTTAAGAATTTCTTAAAGAGTGAAACATGTGCATATGGATCCTTTGACCCATTCTACTTCTTGATAGCACAATTTACCACTTGGAATGGGTGCATCCCTCATGTTTGGCTACCATCCTCATCACTCTAGTTCCCTTTATAAAACAACATCTCTAGCTTTGTATATACCACTATGAACTCTGGTTGGAGTTCTCTTTGTAGCTCTCTTGGCCGGTTGCAAATCTCTTAATTTAGTCTAGGTTTTGGAACTTTTGTAGTATGGATTGTGTCTGGAGCATCATTTCCCCAATGGGTGATCATTGGAACCCTAGAATTTAAGGATCCCATTGATCTCGATACAAAATTTGTGGTCGTCTGAATTAATATTTCACTCTAGCTCTAACAACACTTTCTAGAGCATCATTTCCCCGATGGGTGATCATTGGAACCTTAGAATTTAAGGATCCCATTGATCTCAATATAAAATGTGTGATCGACTGAATAAATATTTCAATCTGGTTCTAACACGACTCACTCTTCTTGTTTTTGGCCTCATCTCTGAGACAATTGGTCTAATTGTGCAATGTTTATTTTTCTACCTTAATCATTTACTCTCCTTTTGTTCATTAAGAAACCTCTTAAGGAAATGTTCACTATTGTTACTTTAATTCCTCTACAATCCGTGTTATTAGCATATTTTGTTACATGATACATCAAGATATGACATAGATTGTTTATTCTCATGGTATGGGACACTAGAATATGTAGTATGTGAATGAGGATGAGCATAAGAAAATGTACTTATTTAAGTTTAAAATTTTTCATTTTGATCCATGATATTTTTGACACATTATTTTAACCATTATTTTTGGCAAGTAGTTTGCAAAATCTTAACTTATTTAAGTTTAAGAGTTTTTATTTTGATCCATGATATCTCTAACACATTGAAATATTATTTTGAACCATTATTTTTGGCAAATAGTTTGCAAGATTCTAACTTATTTAAGTTTAAGAGTTTTTATTTTGATCCATGATATTTTTAACACATTGAAACATTATTTTAACCATTGTTTTTGGCAAGTAATTTGTAAATCTTAACTTAGCAACTAAGGAAAAATGCTTCTCTAATGGAGAGGTATGTAATGGAAATCATAAATATAATATGTTATTAAAGCTGACACGTGAAAAATTAGGGTCGGTCTATGGAAAATCCAAAAGGGTACCAAGTTTATTTTGATATTGTATTATTAAAAAGCTCTTTATGAGCTATGGTCATGACGAAGAGTTTGTGATCATTTTGAGAATCCAAAAAATCTATAAATAAATACATACAAAAAGAAAATGCTCACTCTTGCATGAGGGAAGATTGCACCCAGTGCCCATGTGTTCCTCTTGTCCCTTCTCACCTCTCCTCTCTCCATGCCTATGTAGCACTCTTCTCTATGAGGTGCATGTGCATGTGATCTCCTACTCTCTTTCCTTCTTTATCTCTCAGATCATGTTAGTTTCTTGATTGTGTGTATGTGTGGTTCTCCAAGTATGCAAATTTGTGAGTTTTGTTGTCAGTGGCATGTTATCTTTTGTATTTTGCAAACACCCCCCCCCCCCCCCCCCCCAAAACGCTCCCATCTATTGCATGGGCTACCATTAGAATTGGCATACATAATGAAAAAAGCATTGCCAAGAATAACATGTTTCGTCAACTGTCCTTCCCTAGCAACATTATCATGAATTCTCTCACCCATGTGAAGGTTTTATGTAAGGTCATTGATCTTTAGGGTGCAAGCATAGGGAATGGAAATTGGGGAAAGGACTTTTCTTTGAACCTCAAAATAAGAACCTAGAGATTCCTTGCTGACGTGATTTCATTTGCTCAACTTGTTTCTTCGAAATGGAATTTTCAAATATATGAAAATCTCTTCAAACTAGTTCTTGTACACTGTCTTTTGACAAAAAAATTGTAATTGGCTTAAGCTAAGTTGAAACACACTTTCCCTTAATTTGTTGTCCTTTTTTTCTTTTGCAAAATTCACAATTGTGAGTGGAGAGAATTAAGAACATCAGAGATATACACCAACCTTGAGCTCAAAGCGTCTTAAATGTCTGTCCAACTCAAGGCCAAACTAAGATGCACTTTCCTTTGAAGAATCGTAGAAAAACCTATTATTCTTCATGTGGTCTACTTGAAGTTGCACGACCATGCTCATATAGTCTACAATCCTATGGCCTAAAGGGATGTGTGGTCCCTTAAGCTTGGTCCACCTCTATTGTAGCATGTTTCTCAAGGGTTGGTGCTATGAAAGGCTAGCATGAAGAATTGTATATAGAAAAGTTTTGTAGACTCTACTATCTCCTAGTTGGAGATGGGTTCTTGATGTTGATATTTCTTGTTAGAACATTTTTTTTAGAGTTTTCAAGTATACATAGAGCACATTTGCAGTCTACGTGCAATATTTACCCTCCCCATCCCACTTGTATCCTTGGTTTTGTGTCATGTGCTGGAGCTGAGGGTGCCACCATCAATACTCTTGTACCTTTGTGCCTTCTATAATTTAGCACTAGATTGGTAACCGAACAAGACATAAAAGTTTTCTTTCAAGGAAAAATGCATAACCTTGAAAATGTCTCACTCTTTAGTCATGATAAGCCTCCAAAATTGATATAGGACATTTTGCTCAAAACAATAATTTCTTGTTGCAAGGTGCATACTAAGAAGGTGTAGGGAATGGTCATCCACTGACCATTCCCTAAAAGAAAGGGCGACCACATGGCGATCAGCGGATGCCGGGAGCCATGGTGGGAGCACTTTCTGAAGGGAATGGTCAGTGGTTGACCATTCCCGGCCGTCATTGTCGGGCGGAGGGGGGCCAATAGAACGACACTGGAGCACTATAGCGCTGGAGTAGGGCAGCCCATACAGTGGGCACAGTAGCATTAAAGTGTATCAGGATTCATTGTAGGACGGTAGTGCTTGACAGTTTGAGCTCGCAGAGATTGCACGGATTCTAGGGCTGATGCGGTGGCTGCTGAGTGACAGGGAAGATTATGTATGTTGAGTAGTCGACCTCCGAACTCATTCTGGCTGTTGAGTTGCTTAGCGCTGATTGGATGCAGCCCACCATATTCCACCTGCTGAGTTGTCTCTCATCCAACACCACTACCCGTTCGTTCCTCTCAGTAATGGCAACTAAATGGAGGGCTGAGATCTGCAGCCACCCTGACGCCTGACTGTGACGGCTACGGATTTCTCTAGACCATGAGAAAGTTGATAATCACACCATAAAGTTATTTTATCCTCATAAATCCTTTTAGAACATAGAATAAGGTACAAAAAATTCATGTTTTTTTCATAAGTGTCCCATTACCAATCTAGTGCTAAATTAGAGGCCTTTCAGTTGATGGTTCAATCGTATGGTGATTCTATTTTGATCTGTTTATGTTTTGATGGTTGTAGTTGATCTTAGTATTTCTTTGTGGTGTACTATTGGTCTAGTCCAAGTTGCTTGAGTTTTCTATCATTCTGCTTGAGGCTTCTTAGGCACACCCACCTTTGTAGGGAGCATAATCCACCATTCCACTTTCTTGCACAACATTAATATGAAAACTTCCAAAAAATTGTGACGTTATTTTTAAACACTTGTAGCTATGGGGAACAGGCTTGGTTTTATTCCTTGCTTGCTCAAAAATTGTTTTCTCTTGTTCATAAATTTTATATGGCCTTTTTGGCTAACACTCGGTGAATCCATATTCGCATGGTCTTGAAATAAATGGATCAAGTATTCTCTTTGTTCAATTTCAAAATTTTCTCCTAAAATGAGATGCTTTTCCATTGCATTGGTCGCTTATTGCTGCATTCTCTTCATGAGGGTAAGAAAAATGGAGAAAAGTATTTTCAATGTACAAATGAATATTTTCAAAGGAGAAATGTATTTTCAATGTACCAAATTCTAGCACAGTCACCCATATGAATATTTCAATTATAGGTAAATGAAATCTCAATGACAACAATATTATTTGCTTGGATTCTATTTTTCAAGCCACTAGATTTAGGTCTTAAGTAATTTACATTCCCCGAGTTCCTTATCATAATATGAGAACCCATGCATGCCTTCTTTCTCAATGTTCTTATGATCTTTATTATTGTGATTTTTTCCTTTCTTGGTCTTGAATATTAGCATATAAATGAAACAACCTCCCCAAACAAATACTTCTAGCTATAGCAATTAACTTGAAATTGAGCTTTCTCTTTTTTTGGAATATTTGCGAGAAAATAAAACAGTTAAGATTTGGGGTTATTCCTCTCCTTCTTTGAGAAGGATGCCCCTTGTGGATGGTCTAACGTATAGATAGAGCTAGGAATAACCCCAAATCTAGGTCCATTGGAGGAACCTAGCTGGATCATAGTTTGAAATTGGTGATGTTCATAAATGAACAGCTTCATTCAAACACTATAAGCTATGTGTCTCAAAAGGTGATTCTTTGAAAACAAAAACATATAAAAATGGAAGTGCTAGGACAATGAATCTACAGCTAAGATCCTAGAGACTAGGCACTTATGAGTATTAGGTTAAGAGTAACTCTATTCTAGGAGTTGCATATGGATAAACCTACTCATCCTTGTTGTTCATGACACACAATTATGAAAAGGATTCTAGAAGAGAATCACTCACTTGAAGATTCTTTCCTTGAACAGCATTGTTAGGCATCCATTGGGACTAATTCATGATGGAAATTCCCCAAATGATAGGGAGTAGTACGTGATGACGAATGAGTAAGTTACAAACAAATCATAGAAAAGGCCCTTGGAGCACATATGTTGCAACAATTTTAAGAGATGCTTGCCATATAGAAAATGGCTTTGAGATTAAGGGGGGTTTTGAGATGTAAAGCTCAACATGTACAGCTATTGATGGATGACTATCACCAACAGTCATCATCATCGATGCACCCTGATGCATATGCATATCTTTGCTACAAGTGATACTACAAATGGACTATACCGACTTGATCTACTCACCAAAGTGATGGCACACTTATCCATCCACCTCACTTACTAATGTGGTTCACACAAAGATGTTATATTAGTTTCCCCTATGTTGTATTTTTTCATTATGGTTTAGTGAATTCTTATCTTGATTTGGACAAAAAGAATAAGTAGAAGGTTTTTCCTCCATCTGTGTGTGTGTGTGTGTGCGCGCGCGCGCACGTGCATGCTTGCAAGAGCTCCAGCTCTCTTTTTGTCCATCTCTTAACATTGCTAGCACAAAAAATAGGCCCAGACCTTTTCTAATAAGAAAATGGAGCGCAATGAAATTTTCATCAAGCAATGTGGGCAAAAATTAGAGGGAAACTTGCATGCCATAAAGAAACAGATCTCTCTCTCTCTCTCTCTCTCTCTCTCTCTCTCTCTCTCTCTCTCTCTCTCTCTCTCTCTGTGGATAATTTCCTAGGACGTTAAAATTCTCTTCTTCTTCTCTCTCTCTCTCTTGCAAGGTCTTTGACTCAAGGGGATATGAAGAAGAGGGAGTAGACTTCATCTCTCTTTCTTTTGTTGTTATTGAATAAGATTAAGAAAAAAGTGGTTTGTGCTTGTAAAAGAGGGAGAAGAGTTCAATCTTGAAGGTGTTCTCTCTCAAGATTTCTCCATCTCCCTCGAATGTGTGGTAACAAGGAGGACGACAACAACAAGCTTAAAAGGGTGTGAGACCTCTCAATATCTCTCTCGCTCTCTATATTTCGGTGTGTTCATGCTCTTGAAGAAATCTTGCGGAGAAAAGATGAATAAGAAGTGGAAGGGGTGCAATTTTTGGGAGAGCAATTTCTGGTGAGTTCTTTTTAAGAATCAGGCGAGAAAATTCCCAAAAGAAGGGATAATCTACCCATCGATCTCTCTCTCTCTCTCTCTCTCTCTCTCTCTCTCTCTCTCTCTCTCTCTCTCTCTCTCTCTCTCTCTCTCTCTCTCTCTCCAACTAAAATTTAATTGTTGGTTCATGGCCAACTTACATTCAGACAAAAACCACCATGGACGCATTCAATACACTATTAATAAGACAAACAGAAGCTCCTTACAGACAATTATGGTCTATTTCATATAGCAAACCCCAAATCTATGTGTTCCATTGCATCAAAAGTAAATACATATGGGGGGGGGATATATCATGGGTGAGGTGGATAAAGAAGGGCAGTGGGGGGACATATGCTCTGGGAGGAAACAGAGGTCGTTCCAACGCGGGAAGTGCACCAAATGGTGGGAGAAATCCTCCAAACGGCAGAGCGTACGAACCATATGTGGAGGGGGCTGCAGGTAGTGAAAGAGGCAATGGATCAACTCCAGGCAGGGCCTCAGATGTGGAGGTAATGAATGCACTAGGAGATGGTCCAGTTGCACGCCATGCCAAACCTGGGGCCGTGAAAGTAGTCTGCGGAGCTGCTACTTCCCCGCCTTAACTGTTGTGTGGTGTCGAGAAAGGTGGCTCCAGCGGATGAAGCTGCTCTGTCACCTGCTTTGGATGCTCAGTTACCTGAGCTCTATCACTCCTATGAAACATCAATGTCGAGACTAAATCGGAAGGTAGGCGTTGAGCTGGCTCTAGACAAGCACTAAAAACTGACCAATCCTTCTCACAACTGATACAATGCCTACGACGTAGTAGTAAATATTGTATTGCCAATGTCCCCACTCCTGCAAAACAATCCAACAGAGCATCTCCCATGTCTGTGAAGGTACCTAGTAGCCATCTACAAAAAAACAGAAATCTTTTAGATTTGTTATACCTATAATCTTATAGGAACATGAAGAAAAACTTCCAAAAAGTTTCTAGCACCTGGCAAACGCTAGACTCCTCTCAACACCTCTACGATAAGGCATGCCCATACGATCAAGTGTCCACTGTGTGGAATCTGTACCTTGTAGCTTCTCCCACAACATGTCGTCATTTGCAGAGAAGCCACATACATTTGCCATCCGCTCGATCATACCTTGGAAGCCGATACCCACCGGTTCTAGGGGGTGAAAAAATGACCAGCAACAAAGTACCAACCTATGAATAACAGTAAAACATTGTTCTTTTGAAATGAAAACATCAAAGTTACTATTCAATATCAAAACAAAAAATAACATACCCCCCTCTACATAGTTATGAACAGTCGTGCAACTAGACTCCGGTAGTCGTATGTACAATATCCTCAACAACTAGAAATGAGCTCCCTCTACCTTCAAAGTGACAATGGATTGATGTTCTGCGCGACATGTTTCCACAACCATGCCATCAACCAAAAAAAACTCAGTTGCCAGAAGGAATGCAGCATCCACAAGCTCACTATCCCATTGGTTCCATAAAGGAACCCCACCCGTGCTAGCTGGATGTGGCCTAGTGTGTAAGGGAAAGGCCATGTACATCAAACGTACACCATCCAATCTCAAGCTGGGGTTCATCTGCCATGTTCCTGATAGAGAGCCCAATAATCTACGTAGTGACTGCATAGAACCGCATGCAATCTTTGTTAGCACTAAAATTGTGGACATAACTTTGAATGTAAATTAGTATGGCCTACTTGTCATTGCACAACACATCTGGAATAGCTTTTTCCAAGCACTTGACACTAGCATGCACTACAAGGTGGCATGGCTCTACATGCATATCTATATGTAGCAACATAAGATCAAATATATCTTTCAAGCAATGCTAAAGAGAACAATACAACATCAAACATTTTCACGTACCTAGAGGGTTTTCTCCCACCACTCTGGCCATGTTGTCTGATAGGTCCTCTGCAGCGCTTCCATGTGATGGTGAACATGGAGGGGACTTCTGGATGCAGTCTATTGGTCTTGGAGTGAAGGAAAGTGTCGGTACACTGTGGCTCATAGCACCAAGGCTATGAGCACTATCGCTGACTTCTACAGAATACTCCTCAACCACATGCTCACTCTCACTATCATTGGAAGCAACATCTCTCTTCTTTCTCTTCCCACATTTCCGGTCAGCCAATGATGCTTGCGGGTCTTTCTTTGAGGCCTGTTACTTTTTGTCTTGTTTCTTTCTTGTGTTTGGAGATAGAGCATCCTCTATCGCAACAGCTTTCTTCTGTGATGCAATATGCTCCGCTACTAATTAAAACAGAACAGTTATTGAGCCCGTGTTGTATTGTTGCATGGCAAAGGTAAAAACTATATAGTATGATACCTATGTATAGTGCTTCCTCTTAGGGTGGGTACTCCTTGTCCGGGTAGTCTAGCCACAAAGGACACTTGAGCCATGCTCCCTTTGGCCGCAAGTCGTCTATCCACGTGTCAGCATATAAACCCGTCTCCTCTCTCTCCGACATGCACCATTCATCATTGAAGTGCTCGGGAATGGGGAAGACAAGAGTATCTCTCCACCATCTACAAGACAGACCACAATGTTTTGAGCCACCGAGAACAAGATTAGTGTATCCTACTACATTCTTAATTTGTCAATTAAAGATGTCAAACCTGTACAACAAGGGTCGTGGCGAGCAAGCAAAGTGGGTTTGCTCTCTGGGATCCTGTGTGGACTTGATCCGAGCACTCCACTTCTTGAAGGCTTTGTCAAAGTGCTTCCGTCTGTATGTCAGCAATGTGTGGGCAATTGTGCAACCATGCCTCTCTTAAGCCTTCTTGTATTGGATAGAAACATGATGATTCTCATCCTCCATTTTCTTGGCCATCTCAAGCACTCTCCTGCAGCAAATAATAGGTCACAAGTTAGATTATCAACAAATTGCTAGCTTGTGCACATAATCACTAAATCTAACCTTTCCAATTGCCACCAATACACGTGATATCAAAGCCACTGGATCCAAGCCTTCTCCGTCAACCCTATGCCATTCTCCTTCAAGGATGCATCACCACCTTGGAGCAAATCAATCAAGCGGCACTTCCTAGCAAAGTAAAAGAGAGACTTATTTTTCATTGCTACATAATAAAAAGAGAAAGATATCAAATTATTTAAATGAAATTTAATTACTCTTTTGGGCTAATGCGTCCACGCACAACCTCTACCACTCTCAAGGGTGTCATTTTGGTGGTCTTCTCCCCCCAACCTATAAATGATATACATTTATGGAAAAAATCATTTCCATTCTCTGGATTTTCAATGGTTGCTATCTCAAGCCCTTTGCACGTGAAATATTGCTCTGTTTGAGATAGCGCTAGATTGATGCTTTCCTCGTATGCGTCAGGTGTCAACTCATAGTCAAAATTTCCTTTTGATGGCAGCCCTTCCGTTTTACTACTATACATAGCATCAAACTCCTCCTATCATTTGCCAAGGACACAATCAAAATACACATAATAAGATTTCGCAATCAAAACATATTCTCATTTAGCATTGGTTTCAAGCATACCTTCCAAATGAGTTGCGCAAGGACAACCATTGGCAATTGTAGTTATTAAGTGTTTTTAAATTAATTTGACTAGATTTACTCTAGCCTAATTCTCATTGGTCCACCTCCATGGCCATCCAATAGGATTTGAGTACATCTTGTGGCCATCTGGTCTAGGGATCTGACATGTGTCCCTCTTCCCCCTTGTGTACAAATGAAGTTTGTGAGTGTGTGTGGGTGTTTCTCTCTCGTGCCCTACTTCTTGGGCTCGCCCCCTCCTATGTAGGGCTTGACAAAGACTTTTTGGGACACACTCAAAGAATCCAATTCCCCTAATCTTTGACCTTTGGACACAACCTTTGGATTTTGGAACCTTAGCATTTTGGAAGTCTTAATGGGCTGAACCTTAAGCTCTTTTGAGCCCATTGTTGCACATAGCTCTTTTGCAGATGGCCTCCACTTTGGATCTCTATTTTCCCTCCTTTGGATCCCTACTGTGGCCGGTCTGCTAGCTTAACCAATGTTCTAGCTGTTTCTCCCCTGGCACTTCCCCATATTAAATGATCAGTTTAACATGAGAAAATCATTTAGGAGAATTAGATATTGATTATTATGACATTACCTCTCTCTTGAAATCATAGTCGTCCTCGACTATGGGGTAGAGAAGATAAAGCATATTCATTAGTCCTTTTTGTAGGAGGTAGAGGATCCCTATGTTACCCTACGACATCGTTCCAGAATGGATGACTAGTCCATTTGGCGCTTGAGAGCCTAAGCTGCTAGTCCTATCAGTCTTCCATAGTAGAGTGACAAGCCCTACTTGGTGTTCGGGAGACGTTGTCTCCACAAACTTGATCTAAGCATCCATACTACTTCATTTTTGTGCACAATAAAGAAAAAGAGAGTCTAATAAGACAGAAACTTTGTTCATTTTAGACATTTGTACATTTGCTTACTCCAGGGAAGCATTGTAAGCATTGACAAGGTTTAGGTTATCCTTTAATTGTATGCCTTGCATCCATCTAGCATCTTCAAAAGGATAATTTTTAAACTTAATAAGATATCATCGGCGGATAGTCTTACCGCCTCTTAGTACCTTGTTTCATGTTGGAGAATGGACTCGAGCTGCAGCACCTCTTCTTGGTCCTCGATCTCCGGTGGGCCTTCAGTAGTTGGTTCTTGAGGTGGCTCTCCTTTGTAAGGCTTTAGTAGGCTCGCATGGAAAGCATAGTGTATGAGCCAATGACTGGGCAATTTGAGTTGATAGGCCATCTCAATGATTGGCCTAAGAATCTGGAAGGTACCATAGTACCTTTTTGCAAACTTAGCATAGTACTTCTAGTGTCCCGTAGGATTCTTGCCTGTCGTGTGCCTTAATGGAGCCTTGGGAAATTTGAGTAAGACCCAATCATTTTCTTTAAAGGCTTGGGCTCTTCTGTGCTTGTCAACAGCAGCATTTCGCCTTTACTGTGAGATAGAGATAGCATCCTTAATCTTTTGGAAATATTCTTGTAGGTCTCGGCTATAGTCATCTGCAACGAAGATCTTCTACCTTAAGTAGCAAGGGACTTTAATTACCTCAAAAGGTGCTTTTCCCGTGGAAGTATGTACAGTGTTATTGTAGGCATACTCCACTAAGGGTAAGTACTTCTCCCATTGGGATCTTTGATCTACTTCCGTTACATAGGCTTTTAGTAGAACGATAATTGTTAGGTTAGCTATTTCACTTTGGCCATCCGTTTGCGGGTGATAGGCCGAAGAGCAGTTTAGCCTTGTTCCTAAATTCTCAAAGAGACCCTTCCAAAAATTACTAGTCATTCTAGGATCTCTATCGGACACTATGGACATTGGCAAGCCATGGTACTTGAAGATTTGTGAAATGAAGAGGGTTGCCATTTGATGGGCTTTGATAGTCTTTTTGACAGGTATAAAATGAGCTTGTTTACTGAACTTGTCTACTATCGTCCATATTCCCGTATTCCCATGGATAGAATTAGGCAATCCAAAGATAAAATCCATGAATATGCTCTCCCATGGTGAATTAGGGATTGGCAAAGGTTGAAGCAATCTAAGTTGCTTCCCCCTATCAAACTTTGTCTTTTGGCATACCACACATTTAGAAACATACTCTTGCTTTCATGGTAAGCGAATAGAAATATGTTTCAATCCCCTCTAGAGTAGACCGAATCCCACTATGCCCTACCTAAGGAGGAGCATGAGATTCATACATTACTTTCTAACATAATGAGCTAGTAGCCGTAGAGAAGATAACCATCTTGTAGAGTAAATGGTTCCTCTTTCTTCCCTAATGCAAGGGCTTAAATTACATCTCTAAAATTGGGATCAATAGCATACTCATCTATCATAGAAGATAGATCATTGTGAGTTGCTATGGAAACCGCATTCACTCTTGGCCGTCTTGAGAGTGCATCGGCTACTTGATTATGCTTGCCAGGAATGTGAGCAATATGAAAATGAAATTGCAAAAGGAAATTTTCCCACCTCATTTGTTTGTCGGAGAGCTTGGTCTGCGTCATGAAGTACTTAAGACTTTGGTGATCTATTCCGCAGAATGAAAGGAGCCCCCAATAAATAGTGCTTCCATGAGTCTAAGGCATGTAGAACTGCAAGGAGTTCCTTTTCATGTATGCCTAGAGCTTGCTCAACAGGGTCCAGCCTTCGACTTTCATAGCCTATAGCGTGCCCTTCTTGAAGAAAAACAGCTCCAAGGCAATCACCACAAGCGTCACATTGGACCTCAAATGGCTTTGAGAGATCCGGTAGTGTAAGCACAGGTTGAGAGATAAGATTTTTGAAAGCATTGTTCTCCTTGGCAGATCATGTGTACCTAATGTTTTTCTTTGTTAGGTCATGTAATGGTCCTGCTATTAGTGAGAACTTTTCTATGAAGCATCTATAGTATGCGCACATACCTATAAAGCTTCTTAACTCATGAAGATTCCTTGTTTACGCCATCCTTTTATTACCTCTAACTTTGATGGATCCATTTGGATGCCATCTTGAGAGATAATGTGACCTAAATACTGAATCTCTTGCAAGAAAAAATCACTTTTCTTTCGATTAACATAAAGTTTATTCTCTCTTAGAACTTGAAATATTACTTGGAGGTGTTGCTTGTGTTCGTCTAATGAATTAGAGTAGATGATGATATCATCAAAGAACACTCCAGTAAAGGTTTGGTGAGGCCTGAATAGCTTCTCCATCAAGCGGTTGAATGTGGCTGGTGCATTGGTCAAGCCAAAAGGCATGACAATGTATTCATAAAGACCAAACGTAGTGCGAAATGCGGTCTTTACAATGTCTTGATCAACTATCCTTATTTGATGATAGCCACTTTTTTAGGTCAATCCTACTGAAGTAGGTGGACCCTTGTAGCTTATCAAATAGGTATTCTACCCATGGAACGTGTTACCTATTTTTGATAGTGATCCTATTTAGTGCTCTATAGTCGACACACATACGATATGTGTCATCCTTCTTTTGCACTAGTAGCACAGGAGAACAAAATGGAGATGAGCTAGGCCTAACCATGCCCTTCTCAACTAACTCATGCACTTGTCACATAATCTCCTCTTGTTGAGCTTGAGAAACTCTATAAGGAGGTTTGTTAGGCGGTGAACTTCCTGGAAGAAGTTCAATTGCATGGTCATCATTACCTCGTTTAGGAGGTAGCTCACAAGGGATGTCGTCAATAAAGACATCTTGAAACCCCTTGAGAAAATTGGATAACTCTAATTCCTTTTGGTTGTTTATATTTTCTTTTGTTAAAACATTAGGTTCATTTTGAGAATCTTTAACAAAAATCATATACACAAAAATAGAACTCTTTATTGACTTGTTGAAAGCTTGTGTATGTACAATGGGTATAGTGTTACCCATTTCCTTAGCATCTATATACATGTCTTTTTCCCTGAACTTAAAGGAGATTCTCCTTTCAGGGAAATTAACATTGGCAGCCATGCGATCAAACCATGGTGCCCCTAGGATTACATCCTCATGCTTGAGAGGAGAGATAAAGAAGTCCTCTTTGTCCACATAGCTTTGGACATGGAGCCTCAATTTCTCGATTAAGGGAGTGACTTAAGCTTCTTGCCACTTGAAAGCACCGTCTACGGGTAGGACATCTCCCATCTCGTAGGCTTGTATGCCTAGCTTGGTGGCCAACTCTATAGATATAAAATTGTGAGTAGAACCAGGGTCAAAGAGAATAAAAGCATCATGTTCTCTTACCTTTCCCCAAGCATGGCATAGAGGAGATCCTTTGTGGTGAATTTCCTCCTCTTGGATTTCGACCAAGGTAGCTCTAGGAGGTTCATCGTAGGTGTTCTTTTGGCGACAAGCGCGGTACACATGCCCTTGCTCACCACACTTGAAATAACGGTTATCCTTGCAATAACACTCAAGCTCTTCAGGAGAGAGTTTATTTTTGCCTTTGTAAACTCCCTTGTCTTTAGCTTTGTTGGAGTTGCCCTTAGGAGACTTTTGGACATTGTCCTTCCCCTTAGGCTCATTGGAACCCTTGTTTTCCATGGGCTTATAATTTCTTTTAGCCCCCGTTTGGAAATTAATTTGAGAGGCCACCATAGTATGGTGTATAACCGCAGATATGGTGCGTGGCCTTTGGGAGTTGACATACTCCGCCATTTCTTCAGTTAACCTACACAAAATTGTTGCTTTTGCCCTCCAAAATCCAACTTTTTAAAGACAGTGGCTTTGATTTGTAGGTCCCAAATCTTGTCTACATATTTGTGAATGGATTCGTAAAGAGGGAGCTTTAAGCTTTGCCATTCGGTGAGTACTTTGTCTTTGGCATCGGTGGCCAAAAACTGCTTCATAATGGAAGCTCTTAAATCTTTCCATGTTCGTGGAGCTTCACTGTTGGCCCTTAGGCTAGAACACCATTGCTTGGAATACTTTTGAAAGTGCATGGCTACATGGTGTAGCTTAGAGGACTCCGTGAAGCCCTCATCGCCAAACACCGCATTGAATTGTTGGATAAAGGCCAAGACTTTGTCCGTAGCACCAAAAGTGTCATCGTAGGTAAGGAAAGAGATGCTCTTTCCTCCCTCTTTGAGCTTCTTGAGCTTGGATGACCTTTTCCATGCGGCATAGGATTTCCTATGGCCTCTTCTTTTTGATGGTTCAAAGGTTGCACCATCACTTTCTTCAGAAGATGAAGAATTTGAGGAAGATGGAGAAGAGGGTGACCTATTTCTTGCCTTGATCTTCGTTTTCTTCACCATCACTTTCATAAGAGGAAGAGGATGAAGAAGATGGAGAAGAGGGTGTCCTATTTCTTGCCTTTTTCTTCTCTTGATTTTTGTCATCCCTCTTTGAAGTATGGTGTGGAGAAGTATGCGATGGTCTTCTCCGTTTTGGAGGCGATGGAGAGCGTTTAGCCCGCCGTCTTCGTGGAGCCATCTCCTTCGAGGTGGCGGGAGACTCACTTCTTTCTCGTTCCTTTGGTGGAGGCTCTTGAGTTCTCCTTTGAGAAGGAGATGCGTCATCAAGGAGAAAATTTCTGAGCCCTTCATAGGGATCCTCTTCTTCTTCCCAAATCGAAGAGAGACTTCTTTTGGAAATCTCGCAAGGAGGCTTCCTAGGTGCTCTCTCGTCATGGTGGGGAGCTTGGAGAATCCCATGAGCACGAAGTTGCCTTTGCCATTCACCTTGGAGGGATGGATTGCCCATGGCTTGTTGAAGCCTAGAAACAAGATAGTTAACAAGCATCGGGGCATCATTAGTAGCTTGCTCATTAGCAAAATCAAAGTTATCAACATTAATTTCACTCTCTTTACTATTGTCAGCCATTCTAACATTTTTTAGGTGTAAACTTTTTAGGTGTACTTTGGCACTTCAAGCCCTAGTTGCTACTCCTCTTTACCCCTTCAGAAAAAGCACTCAAGCTATTGTACCCGTGGCTCGAATACCATTAATTGCAAGGAATAGAAGAGAGGGTCGTTCAACACCAAAACAACACCGTCTCCTGTCAAAATTCTAATAGCTCAATAGTGGTTAAGCCGTAGGCAAGCCCCGTAGGACTCCACTATTAAGACCATAGCTCTCGACGGTGATGCCCCGTTGACTGCACAAAGGCAGGCACATTGCAAGGCTTAAAAATCCCTATTCTACTTACTCACATGCAATTAATAGTACCAACCATTTATAGCTAGCTTGAGGACCTCCCTTCTCGAGCAAGAAAAGAGAAACCTTGTGCTCTGATACCAATGTAACATTTAATGGCCTAGTAACTTGTGTGTAGCAGAAAATAGCATGAACATAGTGAGCATTTCATTAGAATAGATTCCTAATGAGATTAACAAGAGTGCTTGGGTGGAGAGAGCAACAAAAAGCATAACACCTAGTTAGATAGCATTAACAATACTTCAAAAGAGAGATAAGTTAATCAATTGACAACAGCTGAGGACCGGATTTGCATGGAGCCAGTCCCCCCTCCAAAAGGCTTTGTATTATGGTTTCTCCCATCAAGAGAGACATCTTACAATACAATTCTTTGTGTTTCTTCAATACTAGCTAGTGCAATGAAGATGGAAACTTCATGCACTAAGCAAAAAACTTATCAAACACAACATCAATTCCCTCACGGTCTCAGACCCAAGACCTCACACACCTTCGAAGATGGTGAGAGCTAGCGGGGTATGAATTTAGATTGAGAGGAAGAAGGAGTATTCCTACGGGAAAGATGTACATTTCCTCACATAATCACTCATATTAGCATACCTTAGCTTAGTAATTAGCATGGTATAGGAGATGAGCATGCATGCTCTTGGTTGGATTTGCATCACAAAGCCAAGAGTTGTTGGTGTAGGCCTCCCTTCTCACAAGCTTGGAGAAGGTGGTAAGCTTTCCATTAAAGCTTGAGAAGGAGGGAGAGTCTTCTTTACTTCACACATGAGATTGTGTGAGTGTGTGTGTGATAATGCCTTGCAAAAATTAACCGCCTCTCTCTCTTGGTCGACCTCCCTTGCTAATTACTCATGCTACAGCCCTATTGGACCTCCCCAGCCTTAGCCAATGGAAATTAAGCAGCATAAGTGATAGCCTTCTGACATGCGTCCCCCTTTAATTTCCCCTTTTGTGAGAGCTTTAGGTAATTAATAAATGCAACTAAACTCTCATTGGACCCCTTTGCCTCCTGGCCAATAGGAAGCAGGCAAGCCATTGGGCTGCTAAATGCTCATTGGTCCCCTTGGGAGACTATGCAATAGTCTTCTAGAGAGCTTAATTCTTGTTGGTTCTTTTATTAAGTGTTTTTAAATTAATTAAATTAGATTTAATCTAGCTTAATTCTCATTGGTCCACCTCCATGGCCATCCAATAGGATTTGAGTACACCTTGTGGGCATCTGGCCTAGGGAGCTGACATGTGTCCCTCTTTTGCCTTGTGTACAGATGAAGCTTGTGAGTGTGAGTGGGTGTTTCTCTCCCATCCCCTACTTCTTGGGATCACACCCTCCTATGTAGGGCTTAACAAAGACTTTTTGGGACACACTCAAAGCATCCAATTCCCCTAATGTTTGACCTTTGGACAGAACCTTTGAATTTTGGAACCTTAGCATTTTGGAAGTCTTAATGGGCTGAACCTTAAGGTCTTTTGAGCCCATTGTTGCACATAGCTCTTTTGCTTATGGCCCCCCTTTGGATCCCTAATGTGGCCGGTCTGCTAGCTTAACCAATATTCTAGCTTTTTCTCCCCTGGCACTTCCCCATATTAAATGATCAGTTTAACTGAGAAAATCATTTAGGAGAATTAGATATTGATTATTATCACATTGGCACTTTTGATAGTGATTGAGCTCTTTTGAGAGCAGTTTTACTCCCCGCAAGGGTTTGTTTACTGCTTGCACATTTTGTTTGGCGCCTATTTGAGCGTCTATACTACACCTTGCAGTATTGTTGATAGTGGATGTACGTTGAGTTGCGAAAACTACCATATGTACCTTTTGTGGAGTCAATTTGGCTTGTTTTTGGCAGTCCCGACCATTTCTGAGACTCGGTTCGAAGGCCCTTTCTTAGACTGGGCTGGTTTCTTGTCTGCATAACCATTTGTGAGGGTCAATAGCGTGAGGTTTTCTTGAGCTGGGGGATTCTCGAATGTTGAGATCCTTTCGGTGATACAGGTTGCTGGAGTACCCCTTTTTCGTGGCCTCACCATAGGACATGTATAGAGAGGGCTAGGTGCATTTCATGCCGTGTTGGCAATCTTGGGTTAGCTTTTGACTTTTTATGCACAGTTAGTGGTTGATGTGCCCGTCTTATGCTTTGAGAGCATTACTTTTGATGCGTTACTGATCTCTTGTGATAGTTTTGGATTGAGATTCTGTCAGTTTTTCTAGGGAAACTCTGCCGAACTTTTTCCAGAATTACCAGTGTCTATCGCCATATTATCTTTAGCTTGCAGCCATGTCATCTAGCGATAAAAAGGATATTTACAATATTCAAAAATTTGATGGGACAAATTTTGCTATCTAGAAAGAGCAGATTCAAGATGTTCTCATACAAAAAGGCCAGCTGGATCCTATCATGGAGTGCCCAGAGTGCAAGTATACAGATGTTGAGTGGGAGAGACTTGATGCTAAGGCCAAATCTACCCTCCGTTTACATTTGGCCGAATCTGTGTACTTTACTATAGTTGGAGAAAGGACTGCTAGAGATGTATGGGATAAGTTGTGTTTCAATTATGAGATTAAAAGTGCCACTAATAAGGTTTCTTGATGAAGAAGCTGTTTGAACTTTGTATGAAGGAAGAGGGCACTATTTCTACTCACATTAATGAGTTCAATATCATTTTCACTCAGTTGACCACTCAGGGTTTGGTCTTCGATGAGCAAATCAAATGTATCTTCTTGCTATGCAGTTTACCCCTGCCTTGGGATACGTTCTATACTGCGATTAGCAACTCAGCATCTGGTACCAGTCTAGTGTACAATGACATCCTTGGAAGTCTGTTTACGGAGGAGATTCGCAGGAAATCTCTCGAAGGCAAGAAGGATGGTGATGCGTATGTTGCTAGTGATAGACAAAGGGGTCGCACTCAAAGTTGTGCCAAAAGCACGGAACGTGGAGGCTCACACAGTAAGTCTTGGGGTTCTATGTGTAATGTCGAGTGCTATCACTGCCATAAAAAAGGGTAGGCGAGAGGGCTTGCCTTACTCCGTCGACTTCAGTGGTGGCATCATCTTGGATGATGAAGGCAAGAAGGTGATCTCGCGCATGCGCGGTCTTTGCTATGAGGTGTTTAGATACTACATACTAAACACCTAGAGTGAAGTACCAAGTGATTTAAAAGACAGAGTCATCAGCATGCTACATGACGAGTTTCCCATTTCAACACGGGATGACCACTTCAATGAAGACCTGATGAAGGTTCGAATGCGCAAATATTGCAAGCACAAGTGTTCCGAAGTGCAAAAAGAAATTGAGCATGGGTGGAACATACCAGATTGACTAGCCAAAGAAGATTGGAAGAATGCGAAGAAAGCAGCGCACGAGAATCTCAACAAGTGGAAGCAACAATAGGAGGTAGCTAGAGCGCGAGTAGAGGTAGGGAGCTCGCACCACTTGGGGAGCGGCAGGTGGGCATCATTTGAGGCCGATTTTGTAAGTGTTTTTGCATTTCTCTTTAGGTTTGATAGTTTAGGATTTAGGGGTTTTTAAATTCTAACATAATGGATTGTTTGTATGTTTTGACAGTGGTCGATGACAAGAGGTAACCCCACACCGTACAAGCGCGAGTACGCAGGCAGGAAGGGCTTAAACGCCCTGATGGATATTCTGAGTTCTCGCGGCAGCATGGTTAGTATTAGGGTTTAATCTTTTCTATTTGTTGTATTGTTTTAAAATTATATGTTTATACTTACAGAAAGCTATCTTATTGTTTTTTTTTTGTAGAATCCGATTGATACGCCGCTTGGACGCGATGAGACGTCTGATTAGACGACGTCAGTCTAGCCGTAGCTAGATAGCATTAGTTTCCTTTTTTCATAGCATATGTATCATGAGATGACGTTTATACGTCTTTTTGAAAACCATGTATATTTTTTCAATAATGACAATGGTGTTGTAACTATTACATTTGCAAAGTTTAACAATCGAGTGATTTTGCCTATGATGTGTATAATTGTCATTGATTTACTTTCATCAATTTACTTTTGTCAGTTTTGTATCTTTATTCTTGTATCTTTATTCTGAAAACAATACTATGGATGATGGAGTTAATGGTTATATTGTCTTGTGGGTGACTACTTTGGGTGTATATCTAAGCTTGCACTTTCTTTCAAAGGTGAATCTGGGCTTATCTTGGATTTATTTAGGTTTACTCAATTATTGAAAAATTCAATATGGTTGATGGGTGGCACGGCATTCAATGACCTCTGCCACCAAAAAAAAATTCTCCCAGGCGTCGCTATGACTGTCGCTATATAAGGCTCTGCAGCGTAGGTATAAACGTCGCTATAGGTGGCCTGTAAACGTCGTTATGATCGTCGCTATATAGACATGCCTATAGCGATGCATATAGAGACGCTTATAGCGACGTCCTCATATCGATGTTGTTAGCGACGGTGGGGAGTATAAAACTCCAATGTATTTTCGTCGCTAACAGCGTCACAAGTGCACACAACCTCTTATAGTGTTTTTTTTTATTTTTTCAATAAACAGATCAAGAATTAATAATAAGTAGTAAATGAGCTCAGATGGAAAAATTGGAGACACACTGATGATTAGAAGGATAAGACGACAGGCACAAAAATTTCAATCAAATCGACAGATGGAAGCGGAAAGCCTAAATTAGGCGGCGAGACCTACTTTTGCAGAATTTTTGCAGAATGAGCTACATGAATCCAATTGGGGAAATTTTTGAGTCTAACATAGATTTCATGGCATAGTAGGACTACTAGGGAGTATTGGGGGAAAATGGTTCAAGAAGCCCGAGTATAAATACCCAAGGTAGTCTAAAATCACCTCATTTCTACTAGTCGCCTTCGGAGAGAGAGCTTTTCGACCTTCTTCGCATGCATTTTTTGGAGTCCACAGTTGCCTGTTTTCAGCACCGTCTCACACGAGACATGAGGGGTAAGTTCTATACTTATCAATGATCCATTCTGTATGGCCGATAGCTAGTCTAAACCCCAAGAAAAAACCCTAGAATCCAGGCAGTGCACGAAGACCTACGAACAAAAATTGACCATAGCAGCCTGTCACCTCAAACCAAACCAGACGAGAGTTGAAATGTAGCATTCCTCTAGATGAACACTTCTATATCAACAGTTGACCATTCGACAGGGGTCGAGGGGGGTCCCAAGTAGAAAAGCTAATTTTTTGACAGATGCTAGAATTGGATTCTGACTCCATAGAAAGCTTATATACTGGGCATATATACAATGTATATGGTTGGTTTCATAAAATCAATCTAGCAATCCCTCAGACAATCGAAAACATCTCGAAGGCTACAAAGCGTCAAATTTGACATACAAAGTCAACAAGTGGGCCAAAATTGGATGAGTTGCTTCAAGACTATGTAATGGACAAGTCCATAGCCTCAAAAGTGACTAACCAACTCCACAGGCCATGTAGTCACAAAAATTGGTGATTTCAGAGTCGACAAGGCACGAAGTGATGCCGGCAAGACGAAACTCTACCAAATTCAATTTAGGACTTGTTTTAGGTGTATAGAATATGTTTAGGTCAATCAGAGACAGTGAAATCAACTCAGCAGGCTAGTGATGTACCTTCCACTACCAATGCTCCAGTGGGAGTGGATAGTAATGGTCAAGGAGTGAGACGGTCTACTAGAGTCTCTCGTCCACTTGCGCGTTTCGAGCCAGGTCGTGATTACATCATGTTGACCGATTGCGATGAGCCAAGCTTCTACCAAGAAGCCATGATGACGGATGATGTGGTGAAGTGGGAGTAGGCTATGGAATCTGAGTATAACTCGATTCTGGCTAATGACACTTGGGACTTGGTAGAATTTCCAAATGATGCAAAAGCTTTACCTTGCAAATGGATTTACAAGAAGAAATTTATCTTAGGTGATTCAAATCCAAAGTACAAGGCTAGACTTATAGCCAAAGGGTTCAAACAGCAAAAGGGAGTCGATTTTGATGAAATCTTCTTGCCCGTGGTCAAGATGACAATGCTTAGAACCGTACTTGGATTGTAGTAATTGAGGACATGGAACTTGTCCAAATGGATGTAAAGACAAAATTTCTTCATGGGGACCTCGATGAGGATGTTTACATGCAACAGCCTGAAGGGTTTGTTCAGGAGAACGCATCTTGTGAGGAGCTAGTATGTAAGCTCAAAAAGGTACTTTATGGCTTGAAGCAGGGTTCAAGGCAGTGGTATCATAAATTTTATGCATGTATAAGGTCTCAAGGGTATAAAAGGAGCGAAGAGGATCACTACTTGTACACAAGAAAGCTAGATGATGGCTCAATGATCATTCTAGTTTTGTATATTGATGACATGCCTATAGCTAGGAAATCCATTGCAAAAATTGCCAACTTAAAGAAAACACTTAGCAACAATTTTGCAATGAAAGATTTGTGGGATGCTACACACTTTCTTGGCATGCGAATCAAAAGAGATCACAAACGTCGTATTCTTGAGTTATTTCAGGAAACATACATTGAGAAAGTTTTGCAGCATTTCAATATGCAAGAGGGAAAAGCATTGAGTACCCCAATGCATGAATTCTTGAAACTCAACAAGGAAGATGCACCCAAATCTGATGCTGAGCGAGATGAAATGGCTAAGGTACCATATTCTTCGGCAGTGGGCAGTCTCATATATGCTATGGTGGCCACAGGACCAGACATTGCTTTTACAGTGGGAGTGGTGAGCCGATATATGGCAAATCCTGGCAGCAAGCATTGGAAAGCAGTGAAGCACATTCTTAGGTACCTCAAAGGTACGACCGACAGGTGTTTATGCTTCGGGAATAGTGATGCATCCATCGTAGGTTATGCGGATGCAGATGCGGGTTGTGTCGACAATAGGAGATCGACATCTGGCTATGTTTTCATATTTGCTGGAGCAGCAGTATCTTGGAGGTCATGTCTTCAAGATTGTACATTGTCTTCCACTACAGAAGTAGAGTACGTTGCATTGTTGGATGCAAGTAAACAGTCTGTATGGTTATCTCGCTTGGTCAAAAATCTTGGCATTGATGAGACTCTAGTGATATATTGTGATAGTCAGAGTGCTCTTGCATTGGCAAGGAATCTCGTGTTTCACTCCAAATCAAAACACATTGAAGTTAGGTATCATCTCGTGAGAGATTTCTTGGCCAAAAAGCTCATTGATTTGGTCAAGGTACACATTGACGACAACCTAGCAGATGCTTTGACGAAAGACTTACCTTTGGAGCGGTTTACACATTGCAGTGAGTTGATGGGTATAGGTTGTAGCCACTATATTGCTTCACGGTTGAACATACCAGGTCACTTGGGCTGCGTTGGCCTTCAAGTGGGAGTTTGTTGGGATTCAGGTTAACTGGCCGGACATCCCACTTACTAATAACCCATCTACTAACTTAACCCGTGTATACACTTATTCTTTAATACAATACAAAAGAATAAGGAGCCGCAACAGGATAACATTGTTGTGCACTCCACCCAAAGCAGGTCTCTCTCTCTCTCTGCTCTCGCACTTGCACTCGCACACGCTTCCCACGGTACCTTCAAGAACACCAAACTGTGTCCAAACTGACAAAACCTGTCAAAATCTATCAAAGTGGGAGTAAGCACTCGATCAATGTCAAAGTGTCCACTACAAGATGGCACAACACTGCGAACTTTTATGGCGAGAAGACGGGGAAAAACGAACAGAATTTCCTTTGCAAAATGAGTCAAAGCTCAACGCAAACCGCAATTCAAAAAACTGTAGATAACTACCATAGTGGTAGTCAACTCGACCACTAAACCATCAAAGAGTAAGGTGTGAATACGTACAAACCATGGCGAGAATCTAGGAAAAATCTGACAAAGTTTCCCCTGGAAACTGAGTAAAAACTCAAAAAATCTCACCAAATCGCATGAAAACTTGACACATAGTGTCAAGTGTATATAGATCCATAAATGGTCTACATACGCTGCCAAAAGCATGGCAAACCGGCTCACTCCTCTGACCGAGTGGATCTATGGACATATACCTTTTCAAAAACACCTGTAAACCTATAAATCTACTATATGTGATCTATCTCATCTCAAGCTGTATCCACATGCATACATAGCATGAAACTGCAAAAAAACTGCTCTCTAGTGCTCTAGACAAGCTGCATTGCACTCTGTGAGAAAAACTGCTAAATATCTGACAACTACTAGCTCATCGATCGCTAAACACGTTGATCAAAAATGTTGTCCAAGACCTGTGTGAACTCAAGGAAGAACCTGCTCTGGAATGGTATGGTTGAGCCGCATGTGTCGGTATGTGACGTGAAAGCCGAAACTGGAGATGACCGTTGCAGTCGAAAAGCTAGGGGATGGCCATCGGAGCCGACTTTTGCCATTGGGCGGAAGTGCCAATGCTATGGCTACCTATGCTCGAAGTTGAGAAAACGTTCGATGTCGGATTCTGTCCCCGTGCGGAAGCACGCTACCCGAATAGCCGCAAATCGGTGTCGAGACCGATGCGCCGAGCCATAGAGGCAAAATGTAGAGAAGAACACAGAGATGCTAAGAAATTGAAAGTGATGTCGGGTCGTTGAAATCTGAAGTTGAGAAGAAGGAGAAAAATCGCCAAAAAGGTCGATGAAACCGGGCCGATGCCGAGTGATGACCGGGCTTACTCATCGGTACCTGCACACATCTGCGTTCTCGTGCAGCTCGGCTGCCATGAAGAGAAAAAGAGCAGAGAAATGCAAGCTAAGCTTCTTTGAAGCCCACACATTTACTAAGCAGTGATGAGGGCTTGTTAACAGGTCAAGTTTAATGATTAGTGTATGCCAGATGCAGCTTTAAAGGCTAGCAGATGCCTTAATGATGCTTACGAAGGAAATTTGGAATGGCGGCCTCTACACCAAAACAAACTCCATTGCGCCACAAGGGAAATGAGATGAGGGCACCACCTAGTCTTGGAAGCGTGGACTAGGACCGCTACACAAAGAGAGAGAGAGAGAGAGAGAGAGAGAGAGAGAGAGAGAGAGAGAGAGAGAGAGAGAGAGAGAGAGAGAGCTATCACTATGAATGAAGCATTAACCTTAGTGTGTGTACAAGGAATGGATAACTTCAAACACTCCCAACACAAATAGCATGTAGATTACTAAACAACAACTCAAGAATTAGCCAAAATCACATCAAGCACTCTCACACACACATAAAAGATCTCTCTTAATTAACATAAGTAAGAGGAGGGGAGATTACTAGCATAAAACAATTTGCACTCTAGAATGTGCAAGAATAGAGTGAATGAATGAACTTTATGGGCTCATGATGAGTGATACAAAGACTCAATGGAGCTAAGGGAGACTTGAAATTACAAAGGGGGGGAGCCTCTTTATATAGGAAAGAGAGTGATTAGGAGTGAGGTTAAGATCCAAGTGCAATTTGTACAAATGAAGCTTGATTAGGGACATTCAACCAATGAAGAAGCTCCTTCCAAGTGATTTGTTGACCAATTTGCAACTAATTGGCTCCATCATCACTTGTGTTGTCTTCACTCCTTCCTCCATAGCTTGAGTCCAAGAGCTTCCTTATTTTAAAATGTAAAGAATCTACATAAAATCAATACATATCTAGTAATAATAGAAAGGGGTTGAATGAGAACATATGAATTACAACAAGATTAAGCATGATTTGAGAGGTGATTAGAAGAGGAATTTGTGATGGTTTTTTGAGCTTGAGAGAGAGGAGGAAGGAGGGGAGGGGGAGAAGACTAATGGCTTATTTTAGAGAAGGACTCAATGTGGAAAAGGAAGGGTGTGTGTGTAAAGGTAGAGGGGGTGGTCTCCACCACAATTGAAAAAACTGGCGTCCGCCATTTTGGCCATATCTCCTAGACCGTAGATGCAAAAATTATTTAAAAAATATGGTCATAATCTCCACCTCATCAGCTACAACTTTGATGAAGACAACTTTTCTTGGATCAAAGTGAAAGTATTTTTTAAAAATCCAGCAAAATCATGTGTCTGTTTCCTTCCTTTACCAAGTCTTCCACCTAGGTCCCATCTGTTTGAATCATCATATGGCTCCAAAGCCATGATGATATGAGCCACTCATGACCCTTGAATCATGGGTGCATGGCTCCACAACCATATCATATCTTTTCTTTTCACATTTACATATTTTCCCTTCCCTTTACCACTAGGTTCTCCCTTTCACCTCCGGTGAACTAGTCAAGGAAAAATTCCCATCCAATCATTTTTTGAATTTTTCCAAGAGGTTGTTCTCACTCTTCCTTTTATTGTAAACCTCTAGAAGCAAGGAAAACCAACAAAATATAGTAAACAAAAATTTGTGATAGGCTCGGATCAATGCTAAAAAGGAGTATTCTTGAAGTGAGCACAAATGGGAGATTATGATCTAAAACTGTAGTGCTGAAGTGCTCTACCGGGCTGTTTTTACGGCTCGTCGATTGGAGCTACAGTGAAGAGGTTATGGCAGTTTGAAGTTTAAGTCGATTGAATCCGTACCAGATTGGGCGACTGCAGCAGCTGCGGTGGAAAAATTGAAATGAATGCATGGGCTTGAAGTGCTCACTTTGTGGAGCGCATCAGATCAGCGATCGGAGTACCGATTGCCAAGTTATTGGCCGTTAAAGATTTACCGGGGGCCAGTTCCGTACCAATCTGGTCGGCTCTATCGGAGTGCCATCTGGGAGTTTTGGGATTCAACCAGGCTCTGGAATACAATGCAACTAAAAGATCAATAAGTGCTCGAGGAGCAGTGTCTGGAATGTCGTCTCTTGAATTGCAATGATTACGAGAAATGCCCAACGCGGCTACAGTAAGGAGCTCTGGGATATTTTCACCGAGTGCAAAAGGGTTTGCCTTCTGGCAAATGTAATCAATTATACTTGCGTCTTGAGGGCAAGTGGCACTATTAAAGACATTTTACCGGCGTTGAAATTCATGATGATATTGTTAGTCAATGACTGCTCGAGAAATCTATGCTACTAGGCAATGCTTGGCACTAAATGTGGTGCCCAATTGAAGTTTCATGGCCGCTCGATGAATGCCAAAAAGCCATTGATGCAATTACCATTGCTTGCACTTTGAGAGCCGCCCAAAGATGTCGTGCTTGGCATTGCATTGGTTGGCATGTGTATCAAATGGGGTGCCCTAGTGGCCGCCCGCCCATTGAACAAGTAAAGCCTAAGTGTGTGAAGCCAAAAAAAAAAAATGAAAGACGGGCGATGGCCTGAGGCAGCGAGCGATAGAGAAATGGGCGGAGAGAAGCTCGCGTAGGCTTGGGGAGTCGTTGGTTGACGCCGAGCACGAAGCTGGTTAAGCTCATGAGCCCGTTGGCGACCAGTTTTAGCACCGCTCCCGTCAAGTTTCATGCTGGCCATCCTACCCTCTACCACATCATCGTCTTTGGGTTCACACGCCTTAGCAACGGCGGCACCATCGTTGCTAAAGGCAAAAACAAGGGTAAGCATAAGGGCAATAAAAGGAGGAGTAGGGTAATGAGGTGAGGGCAAGACGAGATGAGGGCAAGGCGAGGTAGAGAAAAGTGTGACGACCGAAGGGGAGAAGAGGGAAGTAGCACATTGGTTCTCTCTCTCGCTCCCATCCTTGGCTAACAAAACAAGCAAAGCGCTCTCTCTCTCTCTCTCTCTCTCTCTCTCTCTCTCTCTCTCTCTCTCTCTCTCTCTCTCTCTCTCTCTCTCTCTCTCTCTCTCTCTCTCTCTCTCTCTTGTCGTCGGCTAGCAAACAAGCGAAGCTTGCTTTCTCTCGCTCTCGGAGTTAAGCATGAAAGCAAGGGGTCGTCTCTCTCTCGTCCTCGGTTGGCAAGGGAGATCTTGAACCAGGGGAAAGGAGGGCATGCAAGAGCTTGAGGAGCTACCAAAGCAAAGAATAGGGTTATGAGAAGGGAAGTTCGGGGAGCTTGGGAGGTGAAAGAAGCAAGGCTATCTCTCCCTCTCTCGGTGGTAATCAAGTGAAAGGGGGTAAGCAAGGCAAAGCGGGAGAAGAAGCAAGAATGAAGTCTCTCTCATCCTCGACCTCGACTCAGCTCAACAATCAGAAGGTTGCTTGGCAAGAACAAATATCGGATCTCTGCAAGCAACGGGCAGCAAACTGAGACGTAGTCCTTGACCGAGAAAAGCAAGGCAATAAAAGAGAGTTTCAATAGCTCTTGACAACATTAAAAGAGAAACTTAAGGCTTATTGTTGATAACTAAAGCAATGGAAGGAGCATAAGAACAGGCTAAGGAAAGCACTTAGAGAAGCTTTATGAGGACAATCAAAGGAAAGAAGCAATGTAGAGAGCTCGTAAAGGTAGTTGAAGCAATCAAAGCGGCAGATGAAAATTTCCATCATCGTCATCAGCTAGATATTGATTAAACATTCTGTTAAGCCCGGTGTCGTTAACGGCCCGGTGAATCCTGTAAGATGGGAGCTTAAACTCCGAGTTAGCAGATGATCCAAGTGACGGTGCTATTAATAGCTTGCCTTGGCTAAGGATTAAGTTGTACTCAAAGCATTAATCAATTAATTGAAGACTACGGTGATTGCCAAATCCATATGTATATGTGTTTCTTGTTCTCTCTCTTGACACCTCTCAAAGCCAGAGGCCCGGTGCCTGCCCGGCTCATGTTTCGAACACATATCCTTGGTGAACCCAACGCGAAACGAGTCGGGATGGGACGTAAAGATGGAGAATCTAGAGCAGATGATGAAGATGATTGCAGAGTTAAGTGCAAACGGTTTTGATGATAAGCCAACAGTTACAGATTTTTCAAAGATGCTTCAATTGGTTCAAGGATCTCTGCTTGAAATGGAGACCGTAAATAAGAAAAATCAAATGGATGAAGCTTTGGATGCAGCGTTAGATGCGGTATATGATGAGAGGCGAGTTTTTGATGGATACGATCCAGAAGGTTACCTTGAGTGCTATGAGCTGGAAATCAAGTTAAGAGGCATACCTAAAGAGTTAATGGTTAGATCTTTTGAGCAATTAGTGAATTTAGATTTGAAGGAGCAGATTCAAGAGGTTACCAAAGCCTGCAACGACGACTAGGAGTATTTTAAATAATCTATTGTACGGGTAAGTTATGAGCATTATGAAAGCTATCAAGAACAAAGTTCAAGTCTACCAAACTAGGCAGATATTCAAGGACAAGTACAATCAAAGTTAGAAGCTATGATTGATGAGTGTATTGTACAAGATGCTACCTTCTTACAGGCTAATGATGAAGACATAGTTAAAGTTGTGTATGAAAAGTTGGGTTTTGTAGATGTTGTGCATGAAGTAGAGGTCTTTGAGGGTGAGGCTTCACAGCTTTAGGATACACAGACTGAATTTTGCAAAGAACCTATACATGGAGTACAGGAGGAAAAGAAATCAGGGGATCAAAACAACGAATTGGTTGAATATCAAGAAGAAATTGTGCAGGTGAATGAGTGCAGCCATATTCAAGTAGACATGCAAGAAGATTCGGTTACAACAGATACTTTTGCTACTAACTCAGAATTAGAGCAAAATGTTTATGGTACAGATTCTACCATAGAGGTGATTGATGATATTGGTACAAATTCTACCTTAGAGTTGATTCATGGTACTATTACAAATTTTTCCAAAGAGTTGATTAATGATACAGATGTTATAGGTCAAAGCAGGGCTGCTGTTGAGAGCCGCACGACCATGGATTGTGGTATACCATATTTATCAAATTTGGATGTACCAGATTTTGAGGACTTGGTTAAGCAAGAGTATGTGCTTGAAGATCTGCAAAATGTTGATTCAGACAGGGTGCAGACTTCTTCATTGACAAGCTGTTGTGAAGCCGAGCTACCAAAGTGGAAAATTGATCTTGAATGCAATGATGATGAATCAGAGGGGGTGCATGCTCCTTCTTTGAAAAGTTTTGTGACCTAGAGCTACCGATCTAGAAGATTGATCCTGAATTTGCTATGGATTTAGAGGGGGAGAAAACTTCTTCTCTATCAAGAATTTGTGACACAGGGCTCACACTATGGCAGAATGATCATGAACTTGATGATGCTGATTCAGAGGGGGTGCATAGTGAAGTGCAATCTCTTGATGTTGAATATGATCGGTTTCATTGTGCCGATGATATAGACAGGGCACTATATGAAATTTTCAATGTGCATGCTGAACTTTGTGCTAGAGAAGTGCAAAGATACTTGGATGAGGGTGAAAGACTTGAACAACAGTTTACAACAGATGTATTTAGTATGCATGTCATATGTGGAAATCTTAGTTTACAGCAGCCTGAGATGTGCAAGATGGAGGAACCTTCTGAAGCGGTGGACCTAGATTTTATGTGCTTATTGGACGAAGCTTTGGAAGGGTTCTCATATACAGATGCTAAGTATACCAATAAATCTAGATTCATGAATGAGCCAGTTTGTTCAGATGCAAGAGATGATGAACTTATGCAATTGTTGGATGATGCTCTACTTGATTTTAAGTCTCTACAATATAAAGGATTGTTTTCTGATGCATCTTGCGAGCCTAATGAAGAGAGTTTTTCCAGAGACTTGATGTATCCAGATATGCATGATCAGAATTCCAGTACTAGTGAGAGTGAAGGTGCACTACCAATGCTTTTACCTATGATTGATGATCGACAATTGGATGAGCCAGTTGCATAGGGGATATGGTAGTATTTAGTGATACATGATGCTATATGGGATTTGATGTTACCCTATGATGTAGGGGATTTTGAGCTAGCTTTTGATGGAGGAGGTGACAGATATATGCATGGTCCGGGGAAATTGACTTATATGCCATATGATCTAGGTGGTTTTCATGAAGATTTGTGGGTTAATATATGTTTATGCTCTATTGACTGGAAATTGTTGTATTTTCCCTATGATCCTAGAGGATGCTGCAAATTTTTTAAGGGAATGCTCATAGTGGGGCAAATGATTGGTTTCCCGTTTGATCCTGGGGGCTACTAAAGTGCAAAGTTGCAGATTTGAAGAGTTCCAGTTATCTGTTGTAGCTGGTTCCATGGTATAAGGTTTCGGTTTCTAGAGTATGCTAAGTCAGAAGAGTTTTTGGTTATGCGTTCAATAAGATTACATGGCTGGCTTCTAGTTGACTTCTTTGGACAAATGATGAAGTATCTTCACATCTTTTAAGTTGGTTTTGCTACCAGAACTTGAAGTAAAGGACTTGATGGTCATTCCGTGTGCAGACAGAGTAAGGAATACTTAAGCTTGACAAGGTTCCCTAAAGCGAGCTTAATGGTCAAGTCATGTGCATCATTAACTGGAGCACTTGAGTCTAGCAGGGTTCACTAAACAAGTTTTCCATAATTGAATGCTTTGAAGATACAACAGAAAGAGTTCAAAGATGTTTTGATGGGCAGCTACCTAATGATTAAGCTAGAAAATTGATGATAGGGTATAACCCTTATTTTATTTTTCATATATTTACTAGTTATGTGAGTCTGATGATGGCAAAGAGCTTAAGGTACCTAAACCAGATGCAGATTGAAGTGCAGTTGGCATATACCGAAGGCTGTGCAGGTTCAGAGGGGTGGATGTCGTGCAGCTCCGCTACCATGAAGAGAAAAAGAGCAGAGAAATGCAAGCTAAGCTTCTTTGAAGCCTACACATTTACTAAGCAGTGATGAGGGCTTGTTAATAGGTCAAGTTTGATGATTAGTGTATGCCAGATGCAGCTTTAAAAGGCCAACAGATGCCTTAATGATGCTAAAAAGGAGTATGATTAAAGTGATCATAGATGGGAGATTATGATCTAAAACCGTAGTGCTTGAAGTTCTCTACCGGTCTGTGTTTACGGCTCGTCGATTGGAGCTACGGTGAAGAAGTTATGGCAGTTTGAAGTTTAAGTCGATTGCAGATCCGTAGCGGATTGGGCAACTGTAGGCTGAGGTGATAGAATTGAAATGAATGCATGGGCTTGAAGTGCTCACTTTGTGGAGCACATCGATCTTTTCATATTAGCGATCGGAGTTCCGGTTGCCAAGTTATTGTCCGTTAAAGATTTATCGAAGGCCGATTCCGTACCAATCAAGTCGGCTCGGTCGGAGTGCCATCTAGGAGTTTTTGGGATTCAACCAGGCTCTAGAATACAGTGCAATTAAAAGATCAATAAGTGCTCGAGGAGCAGTGTCCGGAATGTCGTCTCTTGAATTGCAATGATTGCGGGGAATGCCCCACTTGGCTACGGTAAGGAGCTCTGGGATATTTTCACCGAGTGCAAAAGGGGTTCCATTCCGGTAAATGTAATCAATTATACTTGCATCTTGAGGGCAAGTGGAACTATTCAAGACCTTTTACCGGCGTTGAAATTCATGATGATATTGTTAGTCAATGACTGCTCGAGAAACATGTGCTGTTGGGCAATGCTTCGCCGATGTGTATACTAAACGTGGTGCCCAATTGAAGTTGCATGATCGCT
This sequence comes from Adiantum capillus-veneris, assembly GCF_014529385.1. Taxonomy (NCBI): domain Eukaryota; kingdom Viridiplantae; phylum Streptophyta; class Polypodiopsida; order Polypodiales; family Pteridaceae; genus Adiantum; species Adiantum capillus-veneris. Next base: position 103,631,676 of record NC_140959.1, read on the forward strand.
CGATGAAGGCCAAAAATCCCTTGATGCAATCACCATTGCTTGCACTTTGAGAGCTGGCTGGAGATGTGGTGCTTGGCATTGCATTGGCCAGCATGCGTATCAAATGGGGTGCCCTAGTGGCCGCCCGCCCATTGAACAAGTAAAGCCTAAGTGTTTATAGACAAAAAAAAAAAAGGTAAGAAGGGAGATCGCCTGAGGCAGCGAGCGGTAGAGCAAGGGGCGGAGAGAAGCTCGCGTACGCTTGGGGAGTCGTTGGTTGACACCGAGCACAAAGCAGGTTATGCTCAACAGCCCGTGGCGACCAGTTTTGGTGCAGCTCCCGTTGAGTTTCATGCCGGCCATCCTACACTCTGCCACGTCATCGTCTTTGGGTTCACATGCCTTAGCAACAACAACGCCGTCGTTGCTAAAGGAAAAAACAAGGGTAAGCATAAGGGCAATAACATGAGGAGTAGGGTAACAAGGTGAGGGAAAGGCGCGGTGGAGAAAACTGTGACGGCCAAAGGGGGAGAAGAGGGAAGTAGCATATTGGTTTGCTCCCATCCTTGGCTAACAAAACAAGAAAATCTCTCTCTCTCCCTCTCTCTCGCTTTTGTTGTCGGCTAGCAAACAAGCAAAGCTTGCTTTCTCTCGCTCTCGGAGTTAAGCATGAAAGCAAGGGGATGTCTCTCTCTCGTCCTCGGTTGGAAAGGGAGATCTTGAAGCAGGGGAAAGGAGGGCATGCAAGAGCTTGAGGAGCTACCAAATCAAAGAATATAGGGTTATGAGAAGGGAAGTTCGGGGAGCTTGGGAGGTGAAAGAAGCAAGGCTCTCTCTCCCTCTCTCGGCCGTAATCAAGTGAAAGGGGGTAAGCAAGGCAAAGCGGGAGAAGAAGCAAGAACGAAGTCTCTCTCGTCCTCGACCTCAACTTAGCTCAACAATCAGAAGGTTGCTTGGCAAGAACAAATATCGGATCTCGGCAAGCAATGGGAAGCAAACTGAGACGTAGTCCTTGACCGAGAAAAGCAAGGCAATCAAAGAGAGTTTCGAGAGGTCTTGACAACATCGAAAGAGAAACTTAAGGCTTATTGTTGATAATTGAAGCAATGGAAGGAGCGTAAGAAAAGGCTAAGGAAAGCACTTAGAGAAGTTTTATGAGGACAATCAAAGGAACGGAAACAGTGCAGAGAGCTCTTAAAGGTAGTTGAAGCAGTTAAAGCGGTAGAGGAAAGTTTCCATCACCGTCATCAGCTAGATATTGATTAAACATTCTGTTAAGCCCTGTGTCGTTAACGACTTGGTTAATCCTATAAAATGGGAGCTTAAACTCCTAGTTGGCAGATGATCCAAGTGACGATGCCTAGATCCACGGCTTATGCAAGTAGATCATGGGGACAATTAATGTGAAATCATGGAGCTTGCTTCTTTTCACTTTAAGTCAACAACACTTCTCATCCTGCCATCATTTGCTTGCCTGCACTCTTCTCATGTTGACAAGCTGTGTTTTTATAGGGTCAAGAGAAGCTTACCATCACTTGCAATGATCTCTCAAGCAACAAAAATGTGTGGGGCTAAGTTTCTTGCTAATACTTATAGATGGCATGTGATTGTGTTCAAGACATTCATCCTAAGAGACCTACGATGCGACTGGTAGTCTTTATGCCCAAGGGAGTTACGATCATAATGTGATGATCATGGAGGAGGCAACCATGTAGGGACTCTAATATACATCGAGGATTTCAACTTGTTGATTCTTAATAGTCAAAATAGGTGCATGGTGATGAGAACTTCTACTACTAAAACCTTTGTTGGTTGTAAAAACTTAAGCATCAATATTTGGTTCAACAAGCTGTAAGCTCTGTTTATATGATATATAATTTTTTATTTGGTTTCCAAGCCAGCAGCTGGTTAATATGGTCTACCCATGTTGGCACTTGCAAAACATAGATCAAAACTCATCGCCATTCTTTTGTGAAAGACTTGGTTTTTTAATGAAGCATAGAAGTACATTTAATTATACATGATTTGCAACTCCCAAAACATAGATAATTTTTCCATTGCCTTGATTCATCCAAACACCAATCGATCCGTTGCTCTATCATCTCACAAGTCCTTGGTTTGATTGTCCACCAAGGATAACGTTGGTGAGAAAGAAACCTCAGTCCTTGGCTTGATTGTCCACCGAGGATAGCTTTGGTAAGAGATAAAGGTGAGGACTCAGGATGCCTGTTGAGAGGGGGGGGGGGGGGGGAGATTTATTGAAAGTAGGTCTTAATCAGTGTTGCAGTTGTATTGTTTCAATATAAAATTGTATTGTCCATATACATACAAAATTACAAACTATCGATTCTAGAACGGCTTACTGATCGATTTGACCCCCGCCATTGTGTTCAACGACGGATTATGCTATAAACGCCCTACCTAATGTCTTGTTATTTAAGGACTTAATTTTTAATGCCTTCATAAAAAAAGGTAGATTTAATAAACATAAGTACATAAATATATATATGTGTGTGTGTATGTATATGTAATTATGTATGTATTCATCTGTATATATATTTATGTATGTATATAATTTACTAGAATTATGTAAGGTGAAGCTTCACTTTAGCATTCTAAAAGAATAGAATGCAAGATAAGTCAAGCCATGTGAGGATGTAAAATAAAAGGGAAAATAAAAAGATCTATTTAATATTATAAAATTTAAATAATATTTAAGGTAAGTCTCAGTCATCATTGAAAACATTGAAAGTATGCCTAACTCAACTCTCGTCTAAGACATCTTTACAAAGACAAAAATAAATGTGATAATTTTAGTTAAAAAATATGATTTAAAGTGATTCTATATATTAAAACCAATCAAATACAAATTCTTTTGGGATTCAATTTTACATAAATTCTATACACTGTTATGCATCTTGAGGTTTGGTTCAATAAAACTTATCAAAAACATGAGAATATAGATGCTTTAGTAAGATTTTTCTTGCGGAGTTTGCTATGATTTATTGATTGATGTAACTTTTTGAAGTCATGCTCATCTTAATACTAGCTTATATTGCTTGTTAAACAAGAATTTTTAGTGTGCAATTTTGCAATATAAAAAAAAATATTTATAGTTTTCATAAATATCACTAATTATTTTTTTAAATAATTCTTAAATAACTTAAGTGAATTAAGGAGAGATACTTTACATACACTCATGCATGAGAGACAATTAAAGACACTTACTTTATTGGAGGTCTTTAAACTAATAGGCCACGATTCTATAAATATGAGCCTCTGAAAAGTTTAAGATTTTGTATATGAGATTTTTGTTAGACTTCTCAAAAACTTCAATTAAATACCATAACAAAGCTTATATTTGTTAAGATTTAGAAGAAATCATATGTGAATTGTAAGAAACAATATGAAACTTTATATGAGCATTTAAAAGAATTAGGAATGTAAAGTCAAGCCAGTAGGCGTCCCAATTTTAGTTTGGGGTGAATTAAAACGAATGTCACTAGATGTTGTTGAGGCTTTGAGGGAAAAGAGGGGTTGGGGGGGGGGGACGTGGTGGAGAGAGAGAGAGAGAGAAGAAGAAGAAGAGAATTTAAACGTCGTGGGAAATATCCGATGAGAAGAGTTAGTCAAGGCCTGTTATGAGAGAGAGAGAGAGGTTGCGTCAGTGCAGTATTCGCAGAAGCAGAGACGCGACAGGCTGTTGATAGGAACTGTTCAGAGGTAGGGTTGGCCGCCCAGGAGTGGATAGCTTGGGAGGCTTGCTGATGGGCTGAAGGAGTGACAGGAGTAGGAGGCACGCGAACGAGCTTGTTCGGGAAAGGGGGAAAAGCAAGGCGAATCTGCTTGGAGTCCACCTTATGCCGCCATGGGAGACTCTATTTTTGAGAGGCAGAAGAGCAGACCAATGCGAGCATGTGTGTGTGTGTGTGTGTGCGTGCGCACGGGCAGGGCGCAGAGGGAGGATTGATGGAGGAGAGAGGAGAGAGAGGGGCGGGCGGATCTGGGGAGATTCCAGTTAATAGTGCGTGTAGACCGAGTAAGCCATAGTAATGCTGTGATAAAAACAAATCTCAATGAATTTGTTTTTAAAAAGCTAGCTTAGATTGATGTGCTCTTTTCATTGGTGTGCGTTGTCATTTTGTTTTCTCATTTGTTCTATGAGTGAAGCGGACCAAAAAGAAGTGGAATAGTATTGGCCGGCTGGTCACACCAGTGTATCTATACTATTATAAAACAGGGAGGGATCCCCCCCCCACCACATGGCGTGAGCTCCTTCATCCGGTCAGTGTGCCATGCACCTCCGATGAGACAATGGATTGAGCATCCGTGCATGAGAGAGAGAGAGAGAGAGAGAGAGAGAGAGAGAGAGAGAGAGAGCATACGCACATGCGCTTAGGCAGTCGATGGAAGGGGATGGTCTCTTGGCCTCCATCGACCGTAGTTTCACGCACATGCACAACTTGAACCGCTGAAAGCCTTGAAGTCGAGATGGTGGGAGTGAACATCCAAGAACACCAATTAAATAAATACCATAACAAGGCTTATATTTGCTAAGATTTAGAAGAAATTATTTGTGAATTGTAAGAAACAATATGAAACTTCACATGAGCATTCTAAAAGAATTAGGAATGCAAAGTCAAGCCATAGTAATGCTCTGATAAAAACAAAGCTCAATGAATCTATACTAATAGATAAAGGGGGAGGGAATTCCGGTTCCCCCCCCCCCCCCGTGACACGCGGCAATCCCTGCTTGCTCAGGCGAGTGAGCCTTGCAATCCGGTGTCACAAGCGACACACACACACACACACACACACACACACACACACAGACAGTGTGTTTAAAATGCAAGGGTCGGTTTGTGTACAGACAGACTCAGGGAGCCCCTCTTCAATTGCTTCGACAGATTTTTGAAACAAGTTCAAACGGCTACCCCACTTCTGTTGGACCCTCAGCTACTACTAGCGGGCTATGGCCACTGGGCAAGGTGATACTTGGAGCAGTGGGTAATGGATTCCTCCAGTTTAGGCTAGGCGAGGACAGTGCAGGGGTCACCAACGATCACAGAGGTCTTGCTCACCCATCACACACATGAAGAAGGTACTTCAGCAACTCAACACTCTCTATGTGTGAGTGTGTGTGTGTGTGTGTGTGTGTGTGTGTGTGTGTGTGTGTGTGTGTGTGTGTGTGTGAGAGAGAGAGAGAGAGAGAGAGAGAGAGAGAGAGAGAGAATGGGGGCTGGCAAAATCTAAATTAGTTGGGAAGGGAGTAAGCGTGGAAATGGGCAGAAGATAGTAAAGAGACAAGCATTATGCAGAGGAGGATGCACTACCAGTGATTGGGCAATGTGGGCTTGCTCACCCATCTCATACACAGAGGAGCTCTTCAACAACTTAACTCTCTCTCTCTCTCTCTCTCTCTCTCTCTCTCTCTCTCTCTCTCATAGAATGGGGAATGCTAAGCTTGGAAATGGGCAGAGGATAGTAAGAAAGATGAGCACTCTTGAAAGTCACATTCAAAAGCCGGAGAGCTATGTGTTTGTCAGTTGGATCCCTGCTCAATAGCAATCGACTTGCATGTCCAAGGGTTTTTTCCACTCGGTGCATCAATCACAATAGTAAACTAGACATCAACAACAATAGCTCGACATAGCTACATTTGTCTTACTTAGGCTGCTATATCTGCGGTATAGGATGCACTACCAGTGGTTGGGCAGCATGGGCAGAGCAATATGCAGTGCAACAAACAGACATGGAGCTAGCAGTGCAAAGAGAGAGAGAGAGAGAGAGAGAGAGAGAGAGAGAGAGAGAGAGGTTGGTGTATGTTCGCAAATTGCGTGTGTGTCCGTGTGGGAGAGAGAGAGAGAGAGAGAGAGAGAGAGAGAGAGAGAGAGAGAGAGAGAGAGAGAGAGAGAGAGAGAGAGAGAGAGAGAGAGAGAGAGAGAGAGGGAGGGCATCTCTCGAGATGCAATGTTGTCTCAAGCTGGAGTGCATTGGTTGTAGGATATGTCCAACAACGACAGGTCAGGAAGAGAGATCTGTTTTTAGCAGATGCAAAGAGAGGGCATCTCTCCAAAGCCAATCAGGTACCTGAAGGCGTGTGGCATTACACAAGATGCTCATATTGGCAAAAGAATTCATGATGATATTATTAGTCAATGGTTGTTGAAAGAAAATTTCGTGCTTGGGACTACCTTGGTCGACATGTATGCCTAATGTGGTGCACTACATAAAGCACAAAAAGTACTTTAGGAGCTTCCTGTCTCTTGAAATGCACTGATTGTGGGATCTATACTAGCTATAATGGGGGGACTCGGGAGGGATTCCAGCCCCCAGCTATATGTCATTACATGCTTGCTCAAGTGAGTGACCACGCCACAGTTTGCGTACATGCACTTGCTTTGCATTCTCTCTCTCTCTCTCTCTCTCTCTCTCTCTCTCTCTCTCTCTCTCTCTCTCTCTCTCTCTCTCTCTCTCTCTCTCTCTCTCTCTCTCTCTCTCTCTCTCTCTCTCTCTCATGCAATTGGAGAGATGTCCTCACTCTTCATCTATTGAAAATAGCTCAAAGATTCTTGGCCCTGCTGTTGGACATATCCTGCAATCAATGCACTCTTGCGAGTCCCCATTGCAGTAAAAACCAGTACTCCAGAGCTTCTTGAGCCTATTGTTGGACATATCCTGCAATCAATGCATCCCATGTCCTCCCAAGTCCCCATGAGGCCACGTGATGGAAGCGGATGAATAACAAAGAGGCAAGGTTGGCACCTCTCTCTCTCTCTCTCTCTCTCTCTCTCTCTCTCTCTCTCTCTCTCTCTCTCTCTTCCCCCCCCCTTGAGAAAGCGCAAAAAGCGCCTAAGGAATTGTCAAACAAGAATGTCATCTTGAGTGCATTGATTGTGGCATATTCCCATGAAAGGTGGTCCGAAGCAAGGGCATCCCTCTAGATGCATTTACCTATGCTTGAGGAGCTTCCTATCCGGATTATCGTCCGCTGGTATGCATTGATTGCGGCATATGTCCAAGAGGGGCAAGGCCAAGAAGTTGTGGGTTGTTTTAGTGGATGTGAAGCCCTCCAAATGCAATCACCTATGTTGTTTTTGGGAACGCGCTGGCCGACATCTACGCTTAAGGGAAAAAGTTGTGGGCTGTTTTAGTGGATGTGAAGCCCTCCAAATGCAATCACCTATGTTGTTTTTGGGAATGCGCTGGCCAACATCTACGCTTAAGGGAAAAAGTTTCTTGAGGAGCTATTAGTCTAGAATGTCATCTGTTGGAGTGCATTGATTGTGGGATGTGGCATAGGGAGGAAGTTGTGGGCTGTTTTCAAAACGGATGCGAAGCAAGTGAATGAGAAAGCGCAAAAAGCGCTTAAGGAGCTGTAAGTCAAGAATGTCATCTTCTTGAGTGCTTTGATGGTGGCATATGCCCATGAAAGGCAGGGCAAGGAAGCAGTAGGTTGTTTTCAGCGGGTCTGAAACAAGAGCATCCCTCTAGGTGCAATTACCTATGCTTGAGGAGGTTGCTATCTGGATTATCGTCCATCGCTACGCATTGATTGCGGCATCTGTCCAAGAGGGGCAAGGACAAGAAGTTGTGGGTTGTTTTTTGTGGATGCAAAGCAAGTGTGTTCCTCCAAATGCAATCATGTCTGTTGTTTTTGGGAATGCGTTGGTCAACCTCTATGCTTAAGCGAAAAAGTCGCTTGAGGAGCTTCCAATCTGGAACGTCATATCTTGGAGTGCATCAATTGTGGCATAGTTCCAAGAAGGGCAGGGGGAATGAAGTTGTAGGCTGTTTTAGAACGGATGCGAAGCAAGTGCATGTACGCAAAAGTGGTGTACTTGAGAAAGCGCAAAAAGCTCTTCAGGAATTGTCAGTGAAGATTGTCATCTCCTTGAGTGCATTGATTGTGGCATATGCCCATGAAGGGTAAGGCAAGGAAGCAACGGGTTGTTTTCAGCGGATATGAAGCAATGGCATCCCTTTAGATGCAATTGCCTATGCTTGAGGAGCTTGCTGTCTGGATCATCGTCCGTTGGTACGTATTGATTGCAGAAAATGTCCAAACGGGCAAAGCCGAGAAATTGTGGGCTGTTTTAGTGGATGCAAAGCTCTCCAAATGCAATCACCTATGCTGTTTTTGGGAATCCGTTGGTCAACATCTACACTGAAGGGAACAAGTTGCTTGAGGAGCTTCCAATTTGGAATGTCATCTTTTGTAGTGCATTGATTGTGGGCTGTGGCATAGTTCCAAGAAGGGCACGGGGAGGAAGTTGTGGGCTGTTTTCAAAATGGATGTGAAGCAAGTGCATGAGAAAGTGCAAAAAGCGCTTAAGGAGCTGTCAGTCAAGAATGTCATCTTCTTGAGTGCATTGATTCTGGCATATGCCCATGAAAGGTATCTTCTTGAGTGCATTGATTCTAGCATATGCCCATGAAAGGTAGGGCAAGGAAGCAGTAGGCTGTTTTCAGTGGGTCCAAAGCAAGGGCATCTCTATGGATGCAATTACCTATGCTTCAGGAGCTTAAGGGAAAAAGTTGCTTGAGGAGCTTGCAGTCTGGAAATGTCATATCTTGATTGTGGCATAGTTCCAAGAAGGGCACGGGGAGGAAGTTGTGGGATGTTCTCAAAATGGATGCAAAGCAAGTGCATTTACGTGAAATGTGATGGACTTGAGAAAGCACAACAAGCTCTTTAGGAACTCTTCGTCAAGAATGTCATCTCCTTGAGTGCATTGATTGTGGCATATGTCCATGAAAGGTAGGGCAAGGAAGCAATAGGCTGTTTTCAGTGGGTTCGAAGGAAGGGCATCTCTCTAGATGCAATTACCTATGCTTGAGGAGCTTATCTGTCCGGATCATCGTCCATCTGTACGCATTGATTGCGGCATATGTCCAAGAGGGGCGAGGCCAAGAAGTTGTGGGCTGTTTTTAGCGGATGCAAAGCAAGTGTCCTCCTCCAAATGCATTCACGTATGTTTTTTTGGGGAATTCATTGGTCGACATCTACGCTCAAGGAAAAAACTTTCTTGAGGAGCTTCCAATCTGGAACGACATCTCTGAGAGTGCATTGATCATAGTTCCAAGAAGTGAATGGGGAGGAAGGTGGGATGTTTTTAAAACGGATGCGAAGCAAGTGCATGTACGCGAAATGTGGTGTACTTGAGAAAGCGCAAAAAGTGCTTAAGGAGCTATCAATCAAGAATGTCATCTTCGAGTGCTATGATTGCGACATAAGCCCATGAAAGGTAGGGCAAGGAAGCAGTAGGCTGTTTTGAGTGGGTCTGAAGCAAGGGTCCCTTGGACATAGCTGCAATCAATGCGTATCGACAGAGGATGATCCGGATAGCAAGCTCCTGAGGCATAGGTAATTGCATCCAGAGGGACAAGGCCAAGAAGTTGTGGGCTGTTTTTAGTGGATGCAAAGCAACTGTGTTCCTTCAAATGAAATCATGTATATTGTTTATGGGAATGCATTGGTCGACATCAACACTTAAGGGAAAAAGTTGCTTGAGGAGCTTCCAGTTTGGAACGTCATCTCTTGGAGTGCATTAATGTGGTGTGCTTGGGAAAGCACAAAAAGTACTTAAGGAGGTGTCAATGGAGAATGTCATCTTCTTGAGTGCATTGATTGCGGCATATGCCCATGAAAGATAGGGCAAGGACGCAATAGGCTGTTTTCAACGAGTCCGAAGCAAGGGCATCCCTCTGGATGCAATTACCTATGCTTGAGGAGCTTGCTGTCGAGATCATCGTTTGTCGATACACATTGACTGCGGCATATGTCCAAGAGGGGCAAAGCCAAGCAGTTGTGGGCTGTTTTAGTCCAAGAGGGGCAAGGCCAAGCAATTTTGGGCTGTTTTAGTGGATGCAAAGAAAGCGTGTTCCTCCAAATGCAATCACCTATGTTGTTTTTGGGAATGCATTGGTTGACATCAATGCTTGAGGAGCTTGCAGTCTGGAATGCCATCTCTTGGAGTACATTGATTGTGGGTTTTGGTATAGTTTTAAGAAGGGCTCTGAGGGAGGAAGTTGTGGGTTGTTTCCAAAACAGATGCGAAGCAAGTGCATGTACGGAAAATGTGGTGTACTTGAGAAAAAGAAAAAAGGGTAGGGCAAGGAAGTAGTAGGCTGTTTTTAGCGGGTCCAAAGCAAGGACATCCCTCTGGATGCAATTACCTATGCTTGAGGAGCATGCTGTTCGGATCATCATCCGTCGATACGCATTGAGTGTGACATATGTCCAAGAGGGGCAAGGCCAAGAAGTTGTGGGTTGTTTTTAGTGGACGTGAAGCAAGTGTGTTCCTCCAAATGTAATCACCTATGTTGTTTTTGGGAATGTGTTTGTCGACATCTTCGTATGATTGGGTGCTTCCCTCTTAGTGAGGTGTGGACCTTGGGGTTTTACAGACTATAGATCACGCAAGACGGAGCGAGAGAGAGACACAACCACTTGCGATTGTGTGTGTGTGTGTGTGTGTGTGTGTGTGTGTGTGTGTGTGAGAGAGAGAGAGAGAGAGAGAGAGAGAGAGAGAGAGAGAGAGAGAGAGAGAGAGAGAGAGAGAGAGGAGAGAGAGAGAGAGAGAGAGCCCTTTCCGGCACGATTGGAAGCTTCCTTCTTCGAGAGGTGTAGGCCTTGGTGGTTTACAGATGACCACCTGTACACAGAAATCCAAGATGCAGTGTGTGTGTGTGTGTGTGTGTGTGTGTGTGTGTGTGTGTGTGAGAGAGAGAGAGAGAGAGAGAGAGAGAGAGAGAGAGAGAGAGAGAGAGTGGGAGATATTATGAGGTTTGGAGCCTGCAACAAAGGCCTTGAAAATTGTGTACAACGGATTCTCGCAGCTGCAACCATCCCCCAACTTTCCAAATAGCTCCGTTCTCTCTCTCTCTCTCTCTCTCTCTCTCTCTCTCTCTCTCTCTCTCTCTCTCTCTCTCTCTCTCTCTCTCTCTCTCTCTCCCCCTCCTTATCGATGTCCAGTCTGACCACCTGATTGGCAGCCCGCATCAGAGTCGGTGCTCGAAAGATACAAAGGTTTAATGTGACGATTCCACCTGCAGCTAGCCAGTGTTTGGGAAAAACCATTACTAATGTGCTTTATTAGGTTACTCTAGCCGACTACACATGCAGATCTGTAACCTTTTCTAAAGTTTGTTGTGATGCCTGCTCATCTGAATGCCACGTATGTAGTCTAAAGAAATCAGTGATCTCCCTTTGTGAGTGTCGCCTACTGTCTGGTCTCCTCGAGAGGCTCTCCGTACGTCTGCGAAACTCCAATAAAAACAGCCCAAGGCATCTTTGATCCTATTATCTCATAACTTTGGCCAGTGGTCCAAAACCCTCTCTGAATAGGCAGTGGAAGCGTATGGAGGGGCCATGCCACCGCCGAAGGCGGCGCCGTTTTACTAGTTCGTTTTAAAAAAGCTAGCTTAGATGATGTGCTCTTTTCATTGGTGTGCCTTGTCATTTTGTTTTTCTCATTGTTCTATGAGCGAAGCGGACCAAAAAGAAGTGGAATAGTACTAGCCGGTTGGTCACACTAACGTATCTATGCTATTATAAAACGGGGAGGGATCCCCCCCCCCCGCCCCCCCCCCCCCCCCCCCCCCCCCACACCACATGGCGTGAGCTCTTTCATCCAGTCAGTGTGCCATGCACCTCCGATGAGACAATGGACTGAGCACTCGCGTGCGAAAGAGAGAGATAGCATGTGCACATGCGCCTAGGCAACCGATGGAAGGGGGATGGTCTCTTGGCCTCCATCGACAGTAGTTTCACACACATGCACAACTTGAACCACCGAAAGTGTCAGAGTCGAGATGGCGGGAGTGAAAGTCCACAAAATCAGAAAATTTATGTGGTCGATATGTAAGTTTCCATTGCAAACGGTAGGCTATCGTTGTCAAACGATACATATAGAGCAGGGACGTTCCGATAGCAACGGTGGGGAACACGGTGAAGGGTGTACAAGGGTGTGCAGACGTGTTGGTGGGCCTGGAGTGCTTTTTCACCGGAACTAGATCATTACATTGTGCATGTGCGTACCCAAAACCAAAAAGAAAGAGAGAGAGAGAGGCGAACGGCCAAGTATGTATATAAGAGAATCTGAATACGGAAAATTAATCTTGGGGATAAAAACTAATCATTGGATATGATGTTTAGGTTTTGCTACGAATCTGATCGTTTAAATCAACGACCAAGATCAAATGATGTGAGTCATTTCATTGGGATTGACTATTTCATCAAGGTTGGTGCACCCACAATGAAACTGTGCAAAGTTGGTGGTGAAGGCACCCAAGGAGTCAAGGTCCTTCCGAGTCTGGGACCTTGATCGGCTCAAAAAGGCTACGTCATTGCGTATGCGTGTTTTACGGTGCGTGACATGTGCCTGCCACGGTGCCACCTGACACAGAGAGAGAGAGAGAGAGAGAGAGACACGCTTCAAGCACCTCTCAGACAAGGCACAAAAAAGTACGAAAATATGAGAGAGACAGAGAGAGAGGGAGAAGAGAGAGCAGAGAGATTATGTGAGCCGAATTTGAACGTCCTGCCGAGATGACGGATTCTTCTGGGTGGCTATCCGCTCTCTGCGAGCTCCTTTTCACTCTTTCCCCGCATGGTGGCTGAAGCCCACAAAAGCTCCACAGGACCGATCCATGCCCTATTATTAGCACACCCAAGCAACACACACACACACAGACCCACACACACACAGAGTTACACGATCTTGTTGGGTCTCTCTCTCTCTCTCTCTCTCTCTCTCTCACACACACACACACACACACACACACACAACTGTCTCTTGCAAGCTAGCATGAGCTCCAATGGCACCTCAAAGCAGCAGCCCCACGCTCTCATGTTCCCTTACCCAGCACCGGGTCACATAAACCCCATGATGCAGCTCGCCAAGCGCCTGATAGATGAGGGTTTCTTCATCACATTTCTCAACACCGACTACAACCATCAGAAGATGTTTGGAAAACAGGCCCCAGAGGTGGCTAAAGCGCCCAACTTGCGCTTTGAGCATCTACCGGACGGGCTGCCTGATGGGCACAACCGTTTCAATGAGAAGCCAAGCGGATTGACAGAGTTTACGGCAGCTATTTTGGCTTTGCCGGGCCCGGTCGCAAAGCTGGTGCGGCACATCGCGAACAGTAATGACTCCCCTCCCTTGACCTGCATTATTTCTGATGCCTTCTGCTCTTGGATGCAAGATGTAGCTGACCAGTTTCAAATCCCTCGTGTCTCCCTCTGGACTACGCCTGTGCATGCCAACATGGCCTACATGTTTCAATCAACTCTTCAATCGCTCGGCCTCATCCCTGTCAAAGGTTTACTCCTAACCTTCCTCACACTAATCGTTTATGATGGTGCTACTCTGTTGATTTTGAGTTAAGTTTCATGTGCTTTGTGTGTGTGTATGTATGTTGCGGGCGGGGGGGGGGGGGGGGGGGGGGATTACTTGGCTTCTGGCACGGGCACTGTTTGACACCATCTTCGCATATCGTCTTCACAGCTACCGTTATGGCATGACAGTTTTGATTGAGTACTTTTATTCTTGATTTGGCTTTCATTATGTTTATTTTCCTAGCAGATCAAAGCAAGCTACAGGAGATGGTGGATTGCATTCCGGGTGTTGTACCAATGAAATTGGAGGACTACATTTCATTTTTCTTGGTCGATTCTTCAGCAGATTTTCAGTTTCAATGGCATTTGCGGTTGTGTATGACTCGGCCACTTGAGGCAGCTTGGAATTTGGGTAACAATTTTGAAGAGCTGGAGCAAGAGTCATGTGCTGCATTCAGGAAAGAGGTCCCTGATTTTGTATCTATTGGCCCCTTGCTTCCGACAGACGTCCTACGCGGCAATCCACATAATGCGGCATCGACTGGCATCATCAGCCTGTGGCCTGAAGATACAACATGCAATGAATGGCTCTCACAACATAAGAAGGCATCTGTTATCTACATTTCCTTTGGAAGCATTGCCAACATGTCTGAGGAAGAGATGGGAGAGCTTATCCAGGGCCTTGAAGAGAGTGGAGCACCTTTTCTTTGGGCGATCCGCCCCGATCAAAGTGGTGCTGCTCTTTTGCGGTTGCGGGAAAGGCTAGATTCAGAGGCAGTGCAAGGGAAACTGAGCCGACAAGCACTGCTTGTTGCGTGGGCGCCCCAACTTGCTGTCCTCACACATCCATCTGTTGGCCTCTTTTTGTCTCATTGTGGATGGAATTCTGTCATAGAGAGTGTTGCTGGAGGTGTGCCCATTTTGGCAAAGCCTGGCGGGTTTGCAGAACAAAGAATGAATGCACATTACATTGCGGATGTGTGGAAGATTGGGCGCCGATTGCCGAATGGGGCGAGAGCGAGTGACATAAAATTGCTGATAAGTTCATTACTGGGAGATTTTGGGGAAGCTGCAAGCATGCAGGGGCACCTGTCTGCGCTACGGCAGATTGCATTGGATGCTGTTTCGCCAGGAGGCTCGTCCAATTCCAACCTCAAAAAGTTCATAGATGACATGTACAAGCGTGCAGCTAGCTTATCCAGGCCTGGTTGATAAGACCATGTTGCTCTCTTGCTCTCTCTCGCAAAGGCAATCGATCACACTCGTTTTGATAGGTTACCATAACTTGTACCGCAAAGGATTGATACTTCCTTTTGATCCCAATGATACTTATTGTAAGTACTAAGGACTCACCGTTTGCTTCTATAAGTTTGTTGTCTAAGTGATCCAAAGGAGCTAGCTTTGTTGGTTGAGTGCTCTTCCCCTGATCAGGATCATGGGTTCATAAGGACGTTTGCTTTGGCATGGGATTTCTCCGATCGGAACAAAAAAGTTTGGGAAAATTACCAAAATACCCCTCTAATTTGTGGAAATTCCCAAAATACCCTTGTATCTATTTTGGTTGGATTGTTCGAGGTTTTTTAATTTTATTCCTTTTTGATAATTGAGATCCGTTTTTACAGTTTCTGAACGCAGAAGCCACCACGTGGCACTATATTTAAATTTAAAAAAAAAACATTGCTGCCATGAAAAGCTCTATCCAAGTGAGAATAAAATTAAAAAAGCATTCTGCGTTGCTCTCAACAGCAATTCGATCTTCTCCACAAGCAGTTCGCAGGTTTGTCTCTGGCCATTGTTTGAGAGAGAGAGAGAGAGAAAGTTATGAAGCTAGTAGCATCTTTTGACCCTCCTTTCAACCAAAGCCATCATCGCAGCACGTTACAATTTCCCGCATACATACTCACAGGAGTAATTGCTACAGGAGGTTGCGACTTCTTTCTAGCTAGTACTACAGGAAGATGACAAGCATTTCTAGACGTGGGTTTACAGATTACCCTTCTTTTTCCATGCTTTTCTTCTAAATAAAGCAAACTCCGCCTGAAAAGTTGCCAAGTGATTAAAATAAAAAAAGCACCCTGCGTTGCTCAATTGCTCTCAGAATTCTCCACAAGCAGTTTGGAGGTTCCCGGAGGCAGCTCGGAGTGTCTATAGGTTCGTCTCTAGCCACTCTTTGCAAGTGCATGCAAGAGCGAGAGAGAGAGAGAGAGAGAGAGAGAGAGAGAGAGAGAGTAGGCTATCACACAGCTAGTAGGCGATGATGGATTTGCTCGCGCATGAGCTTTAATGGAACCATCAAACGCGGACCCTACTGCCTTCTCATCCTTTGATCTATGGTTCTGGAAGTGGCAACTCCATCTTATATATTGGTGTTGGAAGTAGCAACGCCCAGCTAGTTGTACTGGCACCTTATACCTCTTCACATGAAACCGAAGAGCCACCAGCAGTACGAGGTCGACAATGTCACTGTTTGCTCCATGGGTATATTGGAATCGGCCTTCTTTTGTAGTGAAGCCTCCCATGTAGCGATCATAGCAGCTCTGCGTGCAACAAGCCTCAGTGGCGAGCTGAACAATATGTCCAGCTTCAACTTATATCGTACTCAGCTCGTTTCTGCAGTTGCAACTAGTTAAGCATTATGCCTCTCCAAGTGTAGCTCATGCAGATTCAACAACCTTGTGCCCTCGGCCATGCTTCAACGTTTTTGGAGATGATATGCAGCAGGTCCCCATGCCTAATTCTCAAGATTCACAACAATTCTTTTCCGCGCAGTTTGCCCATGCAGCAGCAAGCCGGGTCTTCCAAACCCTGGCTATATTTCGTAGATCATCAAGCTGGAGGGTACTTCCGAAGCTTGCCGACGTGATGAGCACTCTCAAAGAAAACCTTCCCAAACAAAAAAAGACCTTAAGAGGTAGTGGCAGGTGGATTCGTGCAGGCACAGACCTGCCTATGGGCGCAATGCAATGGAGGTTAAATGGCGCAGGCTTTGGGGGTGGTTTGGATGGGCGAAGAGGCAAAGGACCAAGAGATACACGTGTAGCAGGGACGAGAGGTTGAGCCAGGCTAGAAGACGAAGCCGCGAGGGTGAAAGCAAGAGGCGGGTTGGAGGGAGCGTGAGCAGGTGGATGTCGAGGAGGCGAGCCTGCGGGTCTGGACAGAGTGGAGGTCGTGGTTGAATAGGTTTCGCAGGTTAGAGAGACGATGTAGGCGAGTTCAGTTTGGAAAGATGGGCGTACGCAACGAGGCGTGAGATGGGCTCGAGCAGCCGCGAAACAGGGGAATATTGTGGACAGATGGTGGAGACGGGCTCACATTCGGATGTTGAAGATGATGAAACAGGAAACAGAAGGAAGACAGCGACTCAGAGTAGGAAGAAGATGGAGAAGGAGAAGACACAGAGCTTGTGTACGAGATCTCTGTAGTCTCTCTCTCTCTGTATTGGAATAATAATTGTGTGTATACAAACTCAGAGCTACAAAGCTTATATGAAACCCTAAGAGATAAGGTGTCCTTTCACACCAGATGTCCAGGGGGAAAAACCCAGTGGGAGAAAAGTGCCCCTGGTGAAGCGCGTATACACACTAACACTACTACATGTCTACAAATCCCCCCTGTAGTGATAGTGTGAATCCGTACAAGGTAGCAGATCATCATGTGTATGAGAGTAAGCCCAAAGCTTTTCGGAAAGCTTCAAACTTTTCTCGTGATAACGCCTTCGTAAATAGATCTGCAATGTTATCCTGTGTAGGACAGTAAGTTAGTGTGATCTCCCCTGCATGTAGCCTTTCCCTGACATAGTGGTAGTGAACCTCTATGTGCTTTGTTCTTGCATGAAATACTGGATTCCTTGCAACTGCAATAGCACTCTGACTGTCAGTGAAAATGGTAGTGGGTGCCTGTTGACACTCACAAAGATCTGCCAATAACCTGCGTATCCATACACAATCAACTGTTGCCGTGAAAGCTGCCCTGTACTCAGCTTCACAAGTTGATGTAGCCACTGTGGGTTGCTTCTTGCTTAGCCAAGATATACATGCATTTCCCAAGAAAAAACAATTGCCACTTGTGGAATGTCGTGTGTCAAAATCACCAGCCCAATCTGAATCGCTGTAACCAAGAAGCTGCATAGAACTGTGCTTTCCATACATATCCCCCCTTGGAAAGAACATGGCAAGATTAGGGGTATCTGAAAGGTAACGAAGTATGCGCTTCACAGCCTGCCAATGATGCATACCTGGGCTGTGCATAAATCTGCTTGCTTGTGAAACCCCAAATTGAATGTCTGGACGAGTGTTGCCTGCCAAATATATCAAGCAACCAACCGCTGCTGCATAAGTATGTACATCAAATGTTTCTCAAAGCATCTTTAAACGCTTCAATTTCATTTGCATTATTGCCTGTAAGAAGCATATCATCCACATAAAGTGTTAGCATAATGAGAACTCCATCTCTCTTTTTGACATACAAAGTACTTTCTGTTGGACTATTCTGAAATCCCTGGCCAATCAAATAAGTATGTATCTTCTCATACCATGCTCTTGGAGCCTGTTTGAGACCATACAAAGCTTTACGCAATCTACATACCTTTTGCTCTTGACCTTTTACAACAAAACCACTTGGTTGAATTACATACACTTCTTCCTGCAAATCACCATTCAAAAAAGCAGTTTTGATATCCAACTGATGCACTTTCCAACCATGATGAGCAGCAATTGCAACTAGTGATCTAACTGTGGACGCACGAGAAGTAGGAGCAAAGGTTTCATCATAATCTATGCCTTTCTGTTGCGCATAGCCTTTTGCCACAAGCCTTGCTTTGTACCTGTCAACAGTACCATCTTGTTTCCTTTTTACCTTAAAAACCCACTTTGTACCAATAGGCTTTTTACCTGTAGGCAAGTCCACTAGATCCCATGTATGATTCTTATGAATAGAATCAATTTCTTGCTGCATAGCATCTTTCCACTGAACACACTCTAAAGCTTGTTCAAATGAATCAGGCTCATCTGCATCACAAAGAGTGCTAAAGCAAGCCAAATCTACTTGCTCTCTGCCAAAAGTAGTACCAGCACGTGTTTTCCGTGGCAACGGTGCATCCAACTTGCTATCCTGCAAAGTTTTCTGAACCCATTTAGGCAAGGTTCTTTCTTCCCTGAGAACTTCTTGCTCTTCACGCACAATTTCCTCTACATCATGAGGTGTCACATGCTGATCAAAAGATTGATCAAGATTATCAACCTGTTGTGAATCTTGATTTTCCACAAAAGAAGGAAGCAAACCTTCAAATACATCATGTGTCTGCATATGAGGTACATCAAAAGCAACCATAGGTTGAGCAGTAGTTTCTGCAAAAATTACATCACGACTTTCAAAAATCTTGTTTGTAGCAGGATTGTAAAGTCTATAACCTTTACTTCCACTACTGTACCCCACAAATATACATTTGATTGCCTTATCATCAAGCTTCCCACGTAACTGCTGAGGGATGTGAGCATAAGCAAGACAACCAAAAACACGAAGATAACTGACTGAAGGTTTTTTGTCATACCAAGCTTCATATGCAGTAATGGTCTTCAAGGCACGAGTAGGACACCTGTTCAAAACATGTGCTGCACAAGCAATAGCCTCCATCCATAGCTTATGAGGCAAACTCTTAGCCTTGAGCATACATCTAGCTGTCTCCATTAAAGACCTGTTCTTCCTTTCTGCAACACCATTCTGTTGTGGTGTGTATGGCATAGTGCATTGGTGTTTAATGCCTTTCTTTCCCAAAAAATCCTTAAATGCACCTGACATGTATTCACCTCCTCGATCGGTACGAAGAGTCTGTACTTTGCAACCTGTTTCATTTTCAACCATGGCGACATAATGTTGAAAAACTGCAAACACATCTGACTTTGCTTTGAGTGGATACACCCAACAAAACCTGGAAAAGTCATCAATGAAGGTCACAAAATAAAGGTTGTTTCCTATAGATGGCGTCCTCATAGGACCACATACATCACTGTGTACAAGCTGCAACTTTCGTGTCGCTCTAACTGAACCATCCTGCGAAAATGCAAATCTGTGGATCTTTCCAAGAACGCAACCTTCACATACATGTCTTGGTGGCATCTCCAATAAGGACAAATCATGCACCATATTATGACGTTGTAAAGTCATCAAACTGCCATAACTAACATGCCCAAATCTAGCATGCCACAACTCAGCATCCTGCATGGCCTGAGTCTTTGTTTCTGCAATACATACCTGAATCTGCTTTTCATAACGATCTAGCACAAATAGTCCATTTTCCAGCGTACCTGTAGTGATAAGAGAATAACCATTCTCTCGATCTCGTACAACACATCTGTCATCCTCAAAAATGACCCGAAGACCATTTTTTGCAAGAGAGGATACAGACAACAAATTCTTCTTGATCCCTGGAACATATAAGACATCTGGCAAGCATAAATCTGAACCATCTGAAATGGTAATCAAAATCTTACCAACGCCTTTGATTGGATAAGAAGCATTATTTGCACATGTCACCTTCTTTCCTGCTGGAGTTGCATCCAATGAACAAAACAAATCCTTCCTTGAAGTAATATGCCTGGATGCACCACTATCAAAGTACCAAATCATTTGTGTCTTGTCAACACTGTAAGCAGAAAAATTTGAACATACTACAAAAGCATAAGAATTCTGCACAAAGTTTGCAGACTCTTCTTTAGCTGTAGAAGAATCACCAGAAGCTGAAACAACCAAACTTGACGATTTCTTCTTTTCTTTAGCAATTCGCTTTTTACACTCACTAATGTAGTGACCAGGTTTCTTGCAGTAGTGACATTTACCTTTCTTCTTGGATTTGTCGGAATCACCTTTAGACTTCTCTAAAGATTGTCCTGCACTAGACTTGGAGTGATGAGCACTCTCTTTACCCCTGTTTTTGTTCTGTACAACAAGAGCATGATCCATACCATCCACCTGTAAAGACTTGTTCTTACGTGATTGATCCTCCTGCAATAGCAAAGCCACTAACTCTTCAAAATGAAGAGGGTCAGGATTAGCTCGCAAAGACAGAGTCAAAGAAGTCTGAAAAGTCAAATAAGATGGTGGTAGTGAATTGAGTGTTTTGGAAACCAAGTCCTTCTCTGGAATCACTTCATCAATGCTAAGCAATTGCTCTTTAAGATCCCTGATTTTTGTAAGATGCTCGACAATATCGTCACCTTCGTCCATCTGTATTTTGTCAAGTTGTTTCTTCAAAAACTCTATTCTGACAGCGTTTCTTCCTCCAAACATAGCTTGCAGAGTGTTCCAAGCATCCTCAGAAGTTCTGCAAGATCTGATATGTGGTGTGATTGTCCTCTTTATGGTTAAGGCAATCACAGCCATAGCCTGTGCATCTTTAGTATCCCATCTCTTTTGCTCTGGAGTGACTTGTGAGGGTCCTGCACCAACAGCTGCACCACGACCAGGCGTGGCAGGTGCAATGCTACCTGGACGAACTTCATCTCCAGATACATAATCCCACAATCCTTTACCAACCAAAACATTTTTGGCCATAAAAGACCAAAGAGAATAGTTGGTACCATCCAATTTGTCTTCGGATGTAAACGCACCAAAAATCTCTTTCTCCGTAGATTGAGCCATACTGTAGATGCACACAAGAGAGCAAAAGAACCTCCAAGAGATTCACAAATCTCCTCTCCAATGCAAGCAAAACTCTACACAAAATCTCAGCACAAAGCTAAGACAAGCTGCTTCCCAAAAGAACTGTTTACCTGAAGAAAATCTGTCAAAAAGCACACCCTCTTGATCTAAACGCCTCGGAAAAGTAACTTCTGCTACGCTGCTCAGAACGAAATTCTGAGGGCTCGAACGGCTTCGAAAGGGGGGTAAAACCCCAGGTCGCCTGGTCAGAATACTCCCGGAACGTCGAGGATGCTCCCACGAACAAATTTTCCGAAAACTGTCTGAAAACTGCGATTGCGCGCGCGGACGCGAAAACGCAAGTAGAGGCTCTGGAAATCACCTTGCTCTGATACCAATTGTTGAAGATGATGAAACAGGAAACAGAAGGAAGACAGCGACTCAGAGTAGGAAGAAGATGGAGAAGGAGAAGACACAGAGCTTGTGTACGAGATCTCTGTAGTCTCTCTCTCTCTGTATTGGAATAATAATTGTGTGTATACAAACTCAGAGCTACAAAGCTTATATGAAACCCTAAGAGATAAGGTGTCCTTTCACACCAGATGTCCAGGGGGAAAAACCCAGTGGGAGAAAAGTGCCCCTGGTGAAGCGCGTATACACACTAACACTACTACATGTCTACATCGGAGAGGAGAAGAAATGTTCAAGAAAAATAAAACCTTATCTTAAGCGTTACAGTCAATGCATTGAAAGAAGGCTAAGCTATTGCCCACTGAATATAGTGCGTTTCGCTATGGGGATGCCAACCTTGAGATGTCCATTATCATGTGCAGTTAGGAAGCTCGGTACATAAGGTGGGTTAGTCAACAAGGAGGCAAGAAGACATAATTGCTTACGGAAGCGGCTTACGCGAGAGAGAGAGAGAGAGAGAGAGAGAGAGAGAGAGAGAGAGAGAGAGAGAGAGAGAGAGAGAGAGAGACTACTCAGAGGACATAGAACATAAAGTTACATATGCGTGTTTTGTGTATGGCAGGGAGGACATATATTCACAACATTGCACGTTCCAATTGCACAAGCGCGACTCCAGCTCGACAACACTGCAAGGTCCGTTATTTGCATCCAATTTTCCATGCGCATACGTTTTCTTGGCGCAACACACATTAGAAAATTTCGGAGGTCATTTGGAGGGCCTTGTAAGAAATTGTATTTCTCTCTCTAGAAACTTTTTTTGAAATGCACTTGCACCTTGTGAGTACGTCCAAAAGGACAACCAAACACTTTAAAAAGTAGATTTATATTCCCAATCGTCCTTGAAAACGGTCACTTTTTTATTTAATGTGAGCGTCTTTTTCAGGAGGCAGGTGCGGCGCATTCAAGGCAGCTTACGTCATCACTGAAAGTTAAAAAGTCACAAACTCTCAAATAGTGATAGATTTTGAGGCTTTTGACACCACCAATGCGTCCGGAATGCCAAAATACCCTAAAAACAAATGTCTACTTGTCTCATTCCGACGTCCGGAGAGGCAAAAAATGTCAAAAAACCCCAAAAAATGGGCTTTTTACTTAAGGCGCGCGAGGAGGCATTCTAAAATGCTAGAATGCCCCTCTGCGCGCCGTTAGTACAAAGCTCTTTTTAGTGATTTTTGGACAATTATCTTTCAAGAAAGCCTACCCATGTTTCTCTATTGCACTTTTGCACCATGCTCTCTCTCTCTTTCTCTCTCTCTCTCTCTCTCTCTCTCTCTCTCCTTTCTATAGCTTAGCATATTTAAAGAGAGAGAGAGTGAGAGACTCCCATTACTAACGGCGCGCGTGGAGCATGTTTTGACCTCAAAAAATACCTCCTCGCGCCGTTAGTATAAGGTAACAGAAAGACTCTCTCTCTCTCTCTCTCTTTCCCCCGCCTTACTTCCTCTCTCTATAACACTCACACATACACACATAAACACATACACTGGTGGATGCACAGTACTAAAGGCGTGCATAGAGACATGCACACCGGTTGTGCCTCTCTACGCGCGCCTATAGTATAGAGAGAGAGAGAGAGAGAGAGAGAGAGAGAGAGAGAGGGGCTCTTTGTGTTTGTGTGTGTGTGTGTGTGTATTTTATATTTGTGTGTCTGTGTGTTTGTGAGTGTGTGTGTCTGTCTGTGTGTGTGTATATTATATTTGTGTCTCTGTGTGTTTGTGTGTATGTTATATTAGTCTGTGTGTGTGTGTGTGTGTGTGTGTGTGTGATCAAAATACACTTTGTAGAATTGTAACAATGGGTGTGCGTGCTCACTCTTATAGACCCGAAATTATGATCTCTAAGGCTAAGATGATGAAGAAAAAACCTATGTGATAGATGGAGGCTTTTTTAGAGATTTTTTGACATTTTCCTCTCAAAAATCTCTCTAAAAGAGGAAAAAAGGGGCTTTTTACTAACGGCGCGCGATGAGGCATTCCAAAATTGGAATGCCCCCTTGCACGCCGTTAGTAAAATGTTCTTTTAGGGGTTTTTGACATTCTTTGCCTCTTTGGATGTCGGAGCTAAGCAATTGGACATTCATTTCTAGGATATTTGGGCGTTCCGGACGCATTGACAGTATCAAAAGTTTTAAAATCTTCCACCACTTGATAGTTTTGTAACTTTTTGAATTCTAGTGATGACGTAAGCCGTATCAAATGCACCGCATCTACCTTCTGAAAAAGGTGCTCGCATTAAATGAAAGAGAGTGATCGTCTTCAAGGACCACTAGATTATTAAATGAGGAGAGGGACACCTTTTATATTTTTGTTAATATCAATCTATTTTTCTACGTAACGCAGGCTCTTCTCTCATTGGAGGAGCTTATTTTCCTCTCTCTTTCAAAAGGCCCTCCAAAAGACCTCCGAAATCTCCTAATGTAAAGCCTACGGGGCAGGGCACGGCTTCCGTTTCTTATAAATTTTTGGAGAGACCATAATGCCAACTCTCCACCATACTTTTGTATGGCACCTTTGTATGACGTGCACTGTATACTTTGCACTTTTAGTCTACAAAGTTTCATTGGAAGACGATATGTTATTCATATTGTTGTTTTGTAGCTTGACTCAAATATCGGCCTGTAGATTGGACAATCGAAAAGCAATAGTACAACATTGCATGTCAGTAAGGCACCTCATTTATTGTTACAGTTTATTCATGCTTTATCTATTTGCTTGTTTTAGAATTTTTCGCAGTACTTTCTTTGCTCCGGTTTATTTGGATCTCGTTTTCAGAACTATACACTCGATGTAGATCATCATCTGCACATGTTAGTTACACACGCAACTCTTTGCATATGGTTGCTAGCCAATGCATGTGATGTATTACAGTAGAATGCATGTGGTGTATCGCAGTCATGAATTGACCTTGTGCATCTCTACTGTAGCTCTAAATAATTGATACCATACTACGTGTCTAAATAATTGATGCGGTACTATATATGTCCTCGTTTCTCTCGTACTAGGTGTCGGTATAAATTTCTCAAGACCTATAAAATTACAGTCCAAGCATCAATAAGCTAGGGATCAAACTGTAACCAACTTGAAACTAGCTTATCGTCCATATGCTAGGTCATGGTTTAAAATTACTGCATTGTATAAAGATTGGAGTATGCAATGTGACATCTTTGCTCACAATTTAGAAATATGTCCCTCCTGCACGACAACATACCTCACTTATATAGCGATAAACTAGGTTGACAAACAAATGAAATAGACACTCCTCCACGACGGCATACCTCAGATATATAGTGACATATCGTTGGGTGCTTTGCTATCGGAGCGGCAATAACAAGACTTAACAACATTGCATCTACAATCCATTACCAGCTCAAGATACCAGCCACGAATCAATAGTATCCCCCTCTCTATTCATGAGATCGATGAGTGATATTTGGACATAAAAGAGGTAGATATTATAATTATAGACGAGCTATCTATGTTAACTGGCCCAACAACTTTTGCCTTTCTTCGTAAGACAAAGTGTGAACGTAACAAGCAATACATTGGCATATCCCTTCAACAATACATGTGTTCTCTTGCTCGGTGATCTTACCCAACTATCCTCAGTTTGTAGTCACGCACGGGAGCTTTGTAACACATGCCATATCACAAGCTCGGTCCATTGGCTACTTGTGTAACTTTATACAACATGTCATGCTTTGTAAGACATGCAATGGACCCTGAATTTCTTCAGTTCTTGACCATTATTTGTGAAAAAAAATTAGTCGTAGATGAATCAATTGTACCTTGGGTACATGTATTATAGATGAATCAAACTGACATTACAAAAGTTGAAATGAAGACGAACGTGGGTAACATAAATGTCCTTCAGTAGTGGGTCCTAGACCCTAAGTTCAATGAGTTCGGTTCGATCGCAATGGCATGCCTTAAATAGTGACTTGACAATCGGTGCGGCAAACAGTGCAACATGCATTGTCGATGCCGTAACACAAAACACAAAACATGAGTTACATGTTTCACTATTCTCATTCATTGTATCGGGAATAACTACAAAAGAAGAAAGGTAAAACACAAATAACTACAACAGAAGAAAGACAAAATATACTCGACATCCACCTTCAAAAATGTGAGCTGATGTTCTGCGTTACCAAACCATTCGATAAAAAATTTCTTTTTGAAATACTTTTCGTTTTCAAGAATTTAGATGCAGCAAGTATACTAGGAAAAACAATTATCAGTAGACATAGTAGGATAGTAGACATAGTAGCATAACCTCGCTTGGATATAATCTCAATTGGGTAACCATCCCTATAAACTCTAATAATTGACACACTTAACTTTGTCTCCTCCCATAAACATTATAGCATTTTTTAAATGTATATCCCTTTCATGCAATGTAGCCCTTGCCAAATTAGTCATGCTCTTGTTCCCTTTAGTGTTAGATGCTAAATGTCAATTTGCATACGTCCTGTTATATTCTATAGATGTTGTATAGCAAGGCCCACCAAGCAAGACTAGTTGGATGCTTACCATGTAATTTGCCACAAATTACCTAGCAAAAAAGGCAATTATGTCTAAAGATAATGAAGCAATTCATCTCCAAAGCCTACATAATTGACTCAAAAAGTTATAGGAAATGGCCCCGCAATCTGCATCCTCCAACAAATAGCTTCCGCCGAATGATCTAGGCCCAATGATTTAGGCTACCGTTGAGCTACTTGCTTTGAACCTATTGCTTAGGTGGTGGTCACACGGTGCCTAGTTACTGGTCATCCTCTTTTTTTCATGCTCATACTTTTGAAACAACTCCTTTTCCTTGTCTCCTTTAGCTACAGAGATACCTCTTATAATAACTATCTACTATCTCCAAACTTTTCCTAAATGTCTCCTCGGCTTAGAGAAATCCCTGGCTAATGATTGTGCCGTCAAAGTCTCTGGTCGCCTGTTCTGCAACCAGCCACCTGCTACTACAACAGGTCCTTCACCGGCAGAATGTGCGCCCCAATATTCCCTGCGTTGAGGTGTCCGGCTGAGGCAAGTTTGGTAATACCGGCTGCTGACGGGTCAGTCTCCCAGAGACTTTGACGGCCGGGAATAGGCCCTGGTCGACCCATTCTGCAGCAAGCTCCCGGCTGCTGCCGGTCGCCTGACCTGCAGAATAGGCCTCCCAAGGCCCATTCCCTACCCCTTCTGATCCTTTATATTCTGTCAAGGCCGGTCGGGGGTCGGGGGCAGCGGATCTGCACCGTCCATCGGCTATACCTATATTTAGCGGGATTAGCCATGCAACCTGTGGATGGATGCCACCTCAGTGCCTGTATTTCAAGGTGCCGTAACGATCGGCAGCCAATGTCTTGCATGCCCATAAGCATGGGGAATGCCAAACTGGTGCTAACAATTCAGCGGCCATAATCTGAGCCTAGCTTAATGTGTCATTAAGAGTTAAATCCTTGCTACAACAATCGAGCACTCATCTAGACGATGTCTTGCCTCTAGCCAAGATTTTGCCACCCAACATACAAGCACAATGAAGTGTTTCTCTATGTGAACTTGTATACTTCTTCCAAACCCGTTGACGTTCCTCCACATCCAATACACCTTGCACTCTAACCATATTTACTACTCTTATCACTTGTGCTGTGGACTAGAGCCTTCTCATGCAATCTAATGACATTTGTGGGGCCTTATGAATCAAGTAACCCACACTTGACAATCCCAAACCAAGTGAAGCACTCATCCAATGGTTTCCTGTCGTCACGAGCTTCATCCCCATCCATGACCCAAGAACGCACCCTCACAAAGTTTTTAACAAAAGTATGCTCGTGTCAAAATTTCACTTTGCTTGGGTGTGTAAAATACTTATGGATACTTTCCTTCAAACTTTGGATTTGGTCCAAAAGTTCTCGAGGTGCTTTCATCATGGCTCCATTATTCACCTAAATTGTTTGCCGTGGGAACACCCACATCCATAGCACTTATAAAATGTAGGGAAAATTACCAAAATACCCCTCTAATTTGTGGAAATTCCCAAAATACCCCTCAAATTCCCAAAATACCCTTGTATCTATTTTGGTTGGAGTGTTCAAGATTTTTTAATCTTAATCTTTTTTTATAATTGAGATCCGATTTTGCATGCTTAACATGTAATTTGCCACAAATTACCTCCCAAAAAAAGGCAATTATGTCTAAAGATAATGAACCAATTCATCTCCAAAGCCTACATAATTGACTCAAATTTTGGATTTAGCATCTTATATTGATAAGCAATGAGTCTTCTTATGAAAAGCTACAAATTTTTTAATCTTTGGAGAAATTTAATTTCACAACCAAGGGTATTTTGGAAAATTTGAAGGGCATTTTGGGAATTTATGACAAAATGTTGGGGGTGTTTTGGGCATTTTTAAATTTGAGGGGCATTTTGGGAATTTCCACAAATTAGAGGGGTATTTTGGTAATTTTCCCCGAAATGTATCACTCTTTGTCAAAGTTGGATAACATTCAACCCTTTGCTTTAGGGTAAACGCCCCAATAAGAGGACATGTGCCGATTTAAGGACAAATATGAAAAAATGTCAAGGCTCCCCTTGGAAGATATCAAGTGTTGAGTGGTAGGACGGTTTATATGAGATGACGTCAAGTGATTCGTCGGATGTTGGTTCAAATATCGCGTGCCACTGTCCTTTTTCCGTCCTTTTTCCTTATAGTGGGTGTGTTTGCCTATGGGGGCATCATGTATTTACACGAGATAATGAAAGGAGCTATCGCGTTGCTTTTGTGCTACACGGAATGCAAAAACACTTACATCGCCACACAACGAATGTCCTTAGCTATCAGATGCATCTGCAAACACCACATTCGACGAGTCTTAACTCAGATGGGAGAGATTCCCAATTCGGTGTCCTTAACATTTACCCTAACTCACACTTGTATATTTCCATCACCCTCACCCAATGTACCCTTGAACCCAAGTTTGATCCTTTTGTTCTATAGCCCTCTACTTAAGAGCATTGTATTTTGCCCAAATGAAACCTTCACAGGTCGAAATGAGTTGGCTCTTGCCAATACAATCACCCTTTTCCTTATGTTTTTCTCAATTTTGATCCCCATCCTCTTTTATTTTTCCCTCTAGTTGAAAGTTCCTTAGGCTTGGCAAATTTGCTATATTTACAAACAAGTTTAAGCTCCTAAGGTCAATGAACGTGGTTCCAAAACAATGCCCAGGGCCCAAATGCTTGTATTTCACAACTCAAGCGGTGCCCGCTTCTCCTCTAAAACTCTTGCAATTTACCATTGTTTATTCAGTCTAGTCAAACTTTACTAGTCGCTCTTTAGTTGCCCATATGCCACGTTTTGGGCATGTCTAGAGGGCAAGGACATAGTTTTTATTAGCTTTTAAAGCTAATAAAACTCTAAAATTACAATACTATTCTTACTATTTTTGATAGAGAAGTTAAATCATAAGAAATTATCATTGTTAAGTTATAAAGTCCTTTCAAAGTTATTGTTAATGTACTATCGTTGTCCTTGGTAGGTGTGATGATTCATATGATTTATTGACCTACATTAAGATTGGGTGAACACAAATATTATTTTACAATTATGATGTCTATTTCTTATTCTTTATAATATTTTTATTAAAGTGAGAGATGTGACTTGAGATGGGGTTGGCTTCTTTCACTAGGTAGTTCTCTCAAATTTCCTCACTTGTATTAACAATTGTGAGATTCATTTTCCTCTCAAACAATGATTTATTTGTCCCTTCGGATTTGTCTAGTGAAATTATCAGTGAAGAATAATTTTCGACATTTGAGGGCCCCACTCAAGGTAGGAGTCTCCAACATGCAAAGATCCCAACGAGTCATGGACAAAATTCACTACAAGAGGTTATGTGCTCTTGTGACGCTCTTAGCGACGGAAATACACTGGGTTTTTATAACCCCCGGCGTCGCTATAAGCGTCGCTAAAAGCGTCGCTACGAGAGCGTCGCTATATGCGTCGCTATAGGCGTCGCTATAAGCGTCGCTATAGGCGTCGCTATATAGCGACGCTTATAGCGACGTCTATAGCGACGCTTATAGCGACGGTCTCACAGAAGAGTATAGCGACGCATATAGCGACGCTACAGAGCCATAAATAGCGACGCTTATAGCGACGCCTGAGAGAATATTTTTTTGGTGGCAGGGCATTGAATGCCCTGCCACCCATCAACCATATTGTACTTGATTCACTTTTTAAAAAAAGTGCAAAGGTAAATAATAGACCCAAAATAGTCACCCACAAGACGCATTGTTTGCAAAATTGACAATTGTACACATCATAGACAAACTGAATTGATTGGCAAATGTAATAATGACAATTGTACAACATCATAGGCATAAAGAATTGATTGGCAAAAGGAATTGCGGTGACAAATGTAATAATATACATGGTTCAAAAAGACGTATAAAATCCGTCTCATGATACATAAGCTATGAGAAACCCTAAACTAATGCTATCTAGCTACGGCTAAACTGACGTCGTCTAATCAGACGTCTCATCGCGTCCAAGCGGCGTATCTGTCGGATTCTGCAAAAAAAGACAATAAGACAGTTTTCAGTAAGTATAAACATATAACGACATTTATAAAACAATACAAAAAATAAAAAAGAGTAAACCGTAATACTAACCATGCCGTTGCGAGAACTGAGAATGTCCATCAGGGCGTTTAAGCCCTTCCTGCCTGCGTACTCGCGCTCGTACGGTGTGGGATCACGTCCTGTCATCGACCACTGTCAAAACATACAAAGATTTCATTATGTTAGAACTAAAAAACTCATAAACCCTAAACTATCGAACATGCATAAAGAGCAATGTGAAAAGACTTACAAAATCGGCCTCAAATGATGCCCATCCACCGCTCCCCAAGTGGTGCGAGCTCCCTGCCTCTACTCGCGCTCTGGCTGCATCTTTTTGTTGCTTCCACTTGTCGGGATTCTCGCGCGCTGCTTTCTTCGCATTCTTCCAATCTTCTTTGGCCAGCCAATCTGGCCTATTCCACCCATTCTTGATTGCTTTTTGCACTTCGGAACGCTTGTGTTTGCAGTATTCGCGCATTCGAATCTTCATCAGGTCTTCATTGAAGCGCTGATCCCGTGTTGGAACGGGAAACTCATCATGAAGTATGCTGATGACTCTGTTTTTTAAATCACTTGGTACTTCACTCCATTTGTTTAGTATATAGTGTCTAAACAGCTGAGAGCAAAGACCACGCATGCGCGAGATCACCTTCTTGCCGTCATCATCCATGATGATGCCGCCGCTGATGTCGACGGAGTAAGGCAAGCCCTCTGGCCGGTGACGCGTGAACCTGGGTGTCCCGGCAGGGGTCTCTAGCGGCGTGTCGATGGGGGTACGGACGTCAGGTGTCTCCACCGGCGTCTGGGCCCCGAAGCGAGGAGTGTCGAGTGGGGTGGCTCCTGGCGGAGTAGGTAGAGGTGTGTAGCTTCTAGGAACAGTCAGCCGTGCAAAACCTGGCGTAGACGGCGATGCTGTGGCTGGTGTGGGGGCGGGCAAAGAAGGGGAGGGTAAAGAGCCTCGTCGAACACGAGGCGGTGTGGAGGCATCGGTGGCGGAATCCCCACAACAACCGCCACCGCCACCACTAGAGCGCCGGTGTCTAGAAGAGTGTGACGCTCGTCTCGTCGACGCCGAAGCTTCGGAGCGCGCCGAATGCTCCGAAAGAGAGGGAGATGCGGATGGTGTAGGAACGCGCGATGATGCGCCAGAGCGATGACGCTCCACGTACCACTGTCTCTGCTGCGGTGACAAAGAAGAAAGAAACTCCTCATCATCCATACCTGCATTAAACACACGAATATTTAAACTTAATATTGAATGAATAGAGTAGACAATGATGCAAATACCATTAAATACAATGACGTAATGACGCATATAAATACAATGACGCAATGAATCGAGTGGTAGAAGAGGCAAGTCGAAAACTCAGAATTTTCAATCAAAAGAGCTAGAGCTTTTACAGCACGGAGCAAAATTGTTCAAATACAATATTTGTGGCTTTAAGAGATCTCTCTCTCATCCTCGCATAACTCAGCATAACTTCCTATATCTATATAGAGCTCTCCGTTTAAACACATATCCTCTGTTTCATTTTGTAGCTCCTCTGCATGCACCCCATATAGAGCAGTAGCATCTTGATGCTCGTCTGGCACCACCGCAGCGGCTTCTGATTGAGCATCTTCTCTGATCTCCTCCATTGATGTCGTTGTGATTGGCACATGGTAGCCTTCATACGTCCTTGCACTACGAGGGGCTACCTCTATGACGTACCACCAGTTTGATGTAGACTTTGTAGGATGAAATACTACCTGCCAGAGCCACATAACTTACATGAGAGCTTTCAAGCACATAACTTGTAAAAGGGGGATGTTAACTATTTATATACTTACTTGTTCACAATGCTCGGGTAGTACGAAAGTGTCTCTTAGGTCAGTCCATTTCTTAGTAGAATCCACCTCAAGAAAACCAGACTCTCCTCTACGCACAGTAGCGTTTCGACCCTCCATGATTATCTTGAACCATTGCACGTCGAACAAGTCGACAAAAAATCCTCTGTAATCGATCCTCAAAATCTCTTGCAGCGTGCCGAAGTAAGTGAGTTCCGCCACCACGGGATCTGCATCAGAGGAACGTCGTCGACTAGACTGTTCAAATTTTGCCATGATTCCACAATCTTGAGTAAAACGCTTTTTGTCGATTCGTTCCACCCTAAAATGTCGACCTTTACACCATGCTGCTGTGTATGACTTATACTACAACGAACAAAGATTATGAGTGGCCGTTCAAACGTTTATAAATAAAGTCACTTGCTAGTCGTACATTGCAAACTTACCTTGGTCGCGCAACCCCGAGAGTACTCCCACTCTTCTTCAGTCACTTCGTCACCGCATTGTTGTGCGCTTTTCAATTGGTTGTGCAACCATCTTAAGCATGATCATCCCCCGAGCTGTCAGAGGCTACATCTTGTGGCCTCACATATGCTGCTTGACCAAAGCGCCTGCGAATACGTCTATTGGGTTGCAAGATTGCTGCTTGTTGGCCAGCGTCAGAGTCCGACGAGTTATAATTGGCAACAACTCGATCTATAATAGATGGATCGAACTCGCCAAATTCACGAACGTGCTGCAAAGAAACACGTCTTGTCCGTCGCACAGCATGCTTGCATTGATTACAAGGACATAAGACCCTCGTTGAGAGATAGGTGTTTCGGTTGGACGGTCCCACATCCTCGTCGCTACTCATAATGAGGATAAAAAACTTATAACCTAGACAACAAATTTAATATTCTATTGGCATTCTTCATCTTATCTCTCTCTCTCTCTCTCTCTCTCTCTCTCTCTCTCTCTCTCTCTCTCTCTTTACCTCACATTCTCTAGTCATGTCCAATCCCCGCACACCTCGGTCTAGAGGTGCACGGAGATCAGAACCACCGGGTTATAATCTCGTCTTTATTGGTCAATACCTATATTTGTGGGTACAAGAAATCTAGACACCCACGTCTACATGATACTGCATGTAGTGGACAAAATCCCTTTGCCTCTTCTCTAGCTGTAGCACTTCACTTCATCTTAACATCTTTTCACAGTAGATCTTTTCACTGTTCGTCTAACTCTAAACCCTAAACCGTAAGTAATTCTTGCGTGGACTCGATCTAACGTAAATAAGCGTAAATCTAAATAAACGTAAATCTAACTAAAAATAAAGCTAAATCTAATTTAACGTAAGTCTAATGACTAGAGGTTGTCTAGATGGTCATTGTGTCGGGGATGTAGTGACTCTTGCCGCCCTGAAGATCCACCTTCTTCCCTATCTTCTGAAGACATTTCACCAGTACTTTTGGATCGACGGAGCCCACTATGAGTGAAGGCAGCAATACCCTATATTCCATTGAGGGCTTTCTTCACCCGCTTCATGCAGGCATCGCAGTCTATGGAGACCCGCATCTAATCTAATATAACATAAATCTAAATCTAGCTTAAATAAATGTAAATCTAGTTAAAAATAAACCTAAATCTAATTTAATGTAAGTCTACATATAACCTAATCTTTAACGTCTTTTAAAATAGTTTCCTACGACGTTATAACTCTCTTCTTCCTGTGTGTGTGCGCGTGTGTGGATGTGTGTGCCAATAAAAAGAGATAAATGGTATAACCTTTCTATCACTCATGCCAAGTATGATAGATTGATTATGCCATTTCTCTCTTGAATAATAGGTCTTCAGTTCAACTCCTCGTCGGCTAGATCTTTAGGTCTTTTAATTTTAATTAGTTTCCTACGACGCTCCCTTAGTTTCTCTTTCTTTCTCTCTCAATGTGTGTGCGTTTTTTTGGATCGTATGCATGTTTTCTTTCTCTTTTCCTCTCTCAATGTGTGCGTTTTTTGTTTATGCATGTTCTCTCTCTCTTTTCCTCTCTCAATGCGTGCGTTTTTTGTTTATGCATGCTCTCTCTCTCTTTTTCTCTCTCAATGTGTGTGTGCATTCTTTGTTTATGTATGTGTGCGTTTTTGCACTCTCTCTCTCTCTCTCTCTCTCTCTCTCTCTCTCTCTCAAAAACACTATATGTGTGTGTGTATGTGTGTGTGTGTGAGAGAGAGCGCGATGGAGAGAGAAAGAGGGGAAGGGAACATGAGAATGAGGAGAGAGAAGGAGCATACCTGGCTCTCCTTCCTCTCTTCGTGTGTGTGTGTGTGTGTGTGTGTGTAAAAGAAAAAGAGAGAGAGAGAGAGAGAGTGAGGGAGAGCGTTACCTGCTCTTTGCTTGAGGGCGCCGAAAAACTCAGATCTGAGATCTGAGTTTTTGGGCGCGCTCGGTTATTTTTTTTACCCCAGTGAGCGTCGCTATGAGCGTCGCTATGAGCGTCGCTATGAGCGTCGCTATGAGCGTCGCTATGAGCGTCGCAAATTTCTTTGTAAATTTGCGACGCTCATAGCGACGCTTATAGCGACGCTCATAGCGACACCGGGATTTTTTTTTTGAGCGTCGCTGTGTGAGCGTCGCTAATGTGAAGAGCCTCTTGTAGTGATTAGGAGTAAGATGAAAAGATGGAAAAATGTGCTTCTTCCCTTCCAAGTTCCACAACAAAGCAAAGGCTCACTACATCCCGCTCCACTCTTTCCAATTATAGTGTTACAAAGAGAAGATTCAAGTATTGGCTTCCTCATACTAACCCTTCTCTTTTCAAGGTGATGATTCTAAGTAATCAATCGATTTATGAATTAGAAAACAAGGTCACTAACTTAGCTTGCCACAACCTTTCAAATCGTGTCCTTTCTCACTGTGAAAAGAAGCTTCTTGGTTTAGGCTTTAAATATATTTCTCCCCCCTCCCCTCCTACTCTCTCTTCGTTAAAACATTCTTTGTCTAACTTGGAAGGAAGCTACCAGCTCAAGCTCTTTATTAAAGACTAGTATGTGACCCGCGCGTTGCTACGGTTAAGAAGAAGGTACACCTCAATCATGGCGACCTTGCTCTCTTTCATTCCACAATGATATCTAAACGCAAGCGATTCTCTTTTGAGCTTTTGAAGCCCTTCGATACATGCATCGTGCATCTTTCTTAGTGTCCTCATGTTGAGTTGAAGACTCATTGGATAGATCTTAAGGGTCTCTTGGCATACTCCTCAATGTCATACATTCCCTTCAGGCTTCATATTGTGTGTGTTAGGTGTTTGTGTGTGTGTGGGGGGGGGGGGGGGAGAGAGAGAGAGAGAGAGAGAGAGAGAGAGAGAGAAGAGAGAGAGAGAGAGAGATAATGGGTAAGGATAAATACCCATCAACCACCCAAGGCCTCTGATTGTTCTTGTGATGGTCCCTACTTTCCTTCGTGTCTAGGCATTGCAAGTTGTCTTGTGTTCAAGCGAGTGATAGCTACCAGTGAGACTTCTATCTTTCTCTCTCTCTCTCTCTCTCTCTCTCTCTCTCTCTCTCTCTCAGTGTTCTCGTCTTGAGTTCAAGACTCCTTGGATAGATTTTAAAGGTCTCTTGGCATACTCCTCAATGTCAAGTATTCCCTTTAGGATTCATGTGTGTGTGTGTGTGTGTGCTATAGAGAGCTATAGGGCATTCAATAGGCAATGGTATGGTTTGCATGAATTTAATTGTAGATCGTGTAGTAGGCAATGTTTTGGTTTGCATAATATTTCAACACACGGCAGGTATTGCAATGTATATAAATACTTAGAAATTACAGCCACGTCCTCTCTCATTGATCAAATGCATAAGCCAAACACATGTGCAATCAGCTGGTCAATGGATATGTAATCAGGGTGCATGTGCACGTTGCAGTGATTTCTTATTATTAAATTTTCCCCATTGCTTCTACTCACTGTTGCAAAGCGTGTGTGGTGGCTCTCAGGTCTTCAAGGTGCAAGCATAGGCGATTGCATTTGGTGGAAGGCCTTCCCTTTGCATTTGGTAAAAACGGCCTAGACCTATTGAGCCACAACCATGTTAGGCAAATCCTACAATCAACGCATTCCAAGAGATGATAGTTTGAGAAAAAAACTCATCAAGAACTTGATGTGCCTTTTGTACCACACGAGTGGGACTCTTGTTGCCTCCATCAATGATGCTGCACAAAAGGAAAAGTTTGGGCCAATATGAAAATCATGCCTCATTGTCATTTAGCCTTTGTCTATATGTAGATTGAGTCAAGTGATTTAGAGCGTGTACAAAGTCCTGGTCTCTCACCTTAGAGGTGGGGTAGAGGGACTTCTTTTCTAACTTTACCCAAACTGGCAGAGTTGAAAGGCATGATGGGGGTAGAGGTGACAATACATCAAGGTGAGGGAACAACTTAGTATGTGGAAATCGCCTTGGGAGACGATGGCGATTGATGATGCTACTCCGCCCCCCCACCCACCCACCCCCACCCCCCTCTTTCCCCACTTTCCTTTATTTGCTCCTACGTTGGCTTGCCTGAATATGGATCCGTAGTGAATAGTAGGTAATACCATGAGTCATCGTTTGACATCATCTTCTTGCGTTGTCAAACTTCCCTTATGACAATTTGATGGGCCTCCACCAGAAAAAGGATGGAGTAGTAACTTTATCATCAAAGAAAGTAAAAACATAGGGCACGGCCATAGATGCAATACATGGAAAAAGCAAAGCTTATAGTTGGTAGTGATGCTACATCGTCCGAAATTCTTAGGCAAGTGACAAAGTAGAGGGAGAAGAATGGAAGAGCGCAGGAGGAACATGGTGGGTAGGAGCAAGAGACTCCAATCAGTGGCTACAAAATCTATTCAATAGTAACAACAGGCTTGGGGTTCTTGGAGACACTTGAGTGATGGCTAAGATGTTGTGCATGTGCTACATCTCTTGTAGTGGGTATGATAGAGGTTGGGCAACAACAAGTACATTGTTTTTGATGCAAATTGACTACCAAAAATAGTATAAATAACACAAATAGAGGTAACATTTCTTCCCGGACACATGCATAGAAGTAGATAGACATCCTAACTTCTACATAGGATGCTTGTCAAGAACCTGCTATGCTTTTGGAAGTACCCACCACTTCCTAGTCCTACCTATGCTGGGGCATATTCAACAATCACTGCATTCCAAGGTAATTTTGTGCGTTCAAAATTATATGGCAATTGACCTACACTTTGAGCAACAATTTCAAGCACAATATTATTTTCCCAAGACCTTTGACGAATAATCCCAACATGAAGCCATTTTCTTATGTCCATGGTGCTTCCTAGACCTCCCTAGGTTGCCGACTTGCCGTTGTTGACAATTGGTGCATTCCAAGAATGTTTTGTACATTCAAAAGTACACCACATTTGATATACATGATGAGCAAAGCAATTCCAAGCATGATATTTGAAATCAAACGAAACAATCTCATCATGAAGTTGTTGGCCAATGCCCACAATGTACCATAAGCCACAGTGGTCAAATACGTCACTTGCTCTCTCTCTCTCTCTCTCTCTCTCTCTCTCTCTCTCTCTCTCTCTCTCTCCAATCGAGATGTCCTCGCTTGTTCACCTTATTTCTCATCGTCAGCTTCTTTAAATATGGTTTTTTAATAAAGTAACTAGGTTTGGCATTCCGATTGACCAAAGAATTGCTAATCACATTATGTTTCTCCAACAATCCCTTGAATGTCTTCCATATGTCCAAGCATAATTGAGTACATTTGAAGAAAGGCCATCCCTTTGCATCTGTTGAAAATCGCTTAGAGCTTCCTGCCATGGAGCACTCTCTCTCTCTCTCTCTCTCTCTCTCTCTCTCTCTCTCTCTCTCTCTCTCTCTCTCTCTCTCTCTCTCTCTCTCTCTCTCTCAAAGCCTCGACCCATTGTTTTATACATCCTCACACCCTACTACCAACCTACTTGCTGCCAAGGCACGTGCACATGTATCTTTGCTGACTCCTTCACAATGGATTTTAATTGTCGGACAACGGGCTCTGGCTCCTTTACGATGACACCATCGCTCCATCCCACCAACAAACCCAACATTAGAATGCTCTTCCTCCTCGCTCGAAAAACGGGTGCTAGAAATCAGATCACATGGGAGTTAGTGTTAGGAAAAAAACGGGATCCAGTGTATTTTTACCGGTTGAAATCCTGAAATCCCAATTTGATTTTGAGCTTGCCCTGAAGAAAATTGGAAAATTTTCACCAGTTTTAGTGTAATTACCAGCAAAAGCTTCAAATTTTGACCTAAAAACCAGAGGAATTTCAAATTTTCCCTTACTTTCTTCGGTTATGAAAAACATATTTTTCTAGCCTAGATGGGAGTGTGACTCCCCACGTCCTCGAGTCTGGAGGTAATTTAATTTTCAAAGAGTCTATCTCATGTGCAAAGAACCTCTCATATTTTAAAGAAGTATCTTCACATGCACGAGTGTTCAGGAAAAATGTGTCTCAGCTTAATATCATGCCGTTTTCAATTTCAAAATTGTCAATTGAAGGCAAGGGGAAAAGGAAAAATTCGTCTTAAAATAGAGGAAAATAGTGCAAAAAATAAAAAAAATTGCCTAACTTTTTGAAATTTCCTCAAGGAAAATTCAAGGAAAGGAATTTTGTATGTTTGGGAAATTGATTTTTCCTGAACACTGCATCCATGACGCGTTGCTATACGTTTTTTTTTGCCCCTACAGTTGCTGCTGCCTTTCCCAAGAGGCTGCCTGCGCGTGCGTGTGTGTGAGTCCCCTCTTGAAGTGATATGCCTCCATGTTTTGACCCCTTAAGCAATGCAAAAGTGAAGCCAACCGACAGCTTCTTCGCCACATAGCTCTCTCTCTCTCTCTCT
This sequence comes from Adiantum capillus-veneris, assembly GCF_014529385.1. NCBI lineage: Eukaryota > Viridiplantae > Streptophyta > Polypodiopsida > Polypodiales > Pteridaceae > Adiantum > Adiantum capillus-veneris. The sequence goes on from NC_140959.1 coordinate 103,670,424, forward strand.
CTCTCTCTCTCTCTCTCTCTCTCTCTCACACACACACACACACACACACACACACACACACACACACACACACACAAAATCTTTCACTAGACAAAAAAGCTTAGCTGATAATTATTTCAGGAGCCCTTCATCTACATCTCTATTATGCCGCCCATTACATGATCGCACAAAGAGCTGTCACAGTAAAAGCATGTATTTGGACGCTCAGCTAATGGTATGATACGAGTCGCCAATTTTACCCCATACTCCCGAGTGCGGTGAGTACAATTAAAATATCCTCTTAGTTGATGACCATAACTACGGTACAAGAAAATCTTATGAGGAGGTAGAAACTGGGCTAGCAGGTATAACCGATTTGAAAAACCTGGCTTTATTGAATGCTCGATGTAATAATACTTTGGCCCTAGGCCCACAGCCTCAGTAACCATCGCCAATCGGATATTGTTCTTGAAATGTTCACGACCCCAAAAGGTCACTCGTGTCACTTGGTCCTGATATGTCCACCACTTAGTTTGGGAAACAAAGGTTCTTAACTTCGGAAATAGATGAACTTCATAGCGGAATAATGTTGCTCTCTGAGTAGATTCATTTGACAAAAAGAGATGTGCAGTTGCTATGGAAAAAACCTGGTCATGACTGTATGCCATAATTTGCTAAATACACCGTGTAAGCAAAGTAGTTGAAGAATGCTAACTCCGGGAAAGATACTCTGCACTCGGGTTTTATATATGATCAAACCATCTTGTATAAATCCACTTTTTGACTCCTAGGACAAATTGGAAATAGAAAAGATTACCCAAAATTGATTAAACTCTCACTTTGTAGATCGACGCATATTTTACCCTAGTGGATTGCTAAATTACATAAGCTTAATGTAGGGTTGGGATAGTAGGTGTAAAACCAGCTGTGTATGTTTATCCAAGGCCTGATACAATAAAATCTCTACAAATCTACGGGCATTGACTATGGGTATAGATGGTTATCTATTTGCCTTGGTGCTAGGGTGGACTGTATGACCTGGCGTTGCATTTAACCTAACACTATCTTTTCATTGTACTAAAAATACTCTGTAGCGGGGTAGTATTCTCTACATTAAGTCTTCTTGCCTCTGCTGTACGCCACCACCTGTGTACTGGGGTGTGGGTTTGCTGCCGATTATAGTAGCAGATGTGGCGCATCTTTCCTATAAACCTCCGGATCTTGGGCTGTGGGGGATCTCGTGGTATATGCCCGTGCTGGCAACCTCGATTGTGGGTAAACCTATCCAACTCAGGTGTCGCGTCTTCTGCAGATGAGCATCAACTGGTATAAAAAGACTCATAAGGTGAGTAATCATACTCACTTAGCTACATGCTCTGTTATCACCTCTGTGTGTGTTAGTTCAAAACTGTGTGTGCTATTATCTACTGGCTGCTGTGGGCTCAACATGTCGAAAAAGTCGGAGAAGGCTATTTTGGAGGCTCCGTCGTCTCCTAATCTACAGGTTAACAGAAATCCGTTTTTGATTCTTGAATATGTTGAAAGAATGTCTGAGCTGGATGATGTGGATGTAGCTTATTTTGTTGGAAAATAAAAATGTAGAAATAAAACATTGTTCAAATCTGTCCGTTTGTAAAATGTACCAGGTTCGGAAAATAGGTTTCTTTCTTGATAAGAATCAATGGGTATTTTACTTGAGGTTTACTTATGATAGTTGTGAAGTGGTGATCCTCTAATAATGCTAGGTCTCCGTGGAATAAGTGGTGGGGAGAATAATGTCTGGGTTCTAAAAACCGTTTTTTTAGCTGAGATTATATCCTATGGTAAGAAAAACGGCTTGGTTTCGAGGATCGGTTAATAAATGACTGTACTGATTACTATATATGCATGGTGTCTAAATGGAATTTGGTAGTTCTATGAGTTTTTTTACTTCTCAAAAGAAGGTGAGCATTGATGAAGTGGAAACTTCAGGGCTGAAGTAGATACTTCAGGGCTGAAAAAAGCCGGAATTTCATAAAAAATTTAACTTAAAAACAATGAGCTGGAAGGTTTGGTTTCCTTGGTAAGTTGGAATACAAATTGAATTGTAGTACTCTTTGTAATGTAACAGACCCTAGACTGATTTTTTTAGAACAGACGTCTATTTTACCGATTCAACTAAAAGGTGTTCTGGAATTTACTGAATACTTCGGGTGTGTAGCCATAGCTTCGGATTTTTGGTAGGAAATAAGTGACAACATATACCAGATTATGTAGATAGCTGGTTTCAAACTTACTTGGACTTTTTTTACTATAGTACTTCACAAGCTGGGAATATTTGTGAAAGTTTCTGGTTGCTGCTCACCAAGTCAGCATAGGCATTGATCACTACTAGCCATAGTTCGTGGGAATCTCGATTATTCTATAAAATTTGCTTGCCAATGTCGGCTCGCTGTTTATTTTCACTCAAGTATATATTAGCTGGTCTATTTTTAACATCTTGATGTATATTATACAAAATGCTTCTAGTTGGTATGTTAAAAAATTGCTTGAGACGATGAGTATGTCAGAATTTTTTCCTTTGGCTGATCCTGGCTGGAGACTTTTAAGTTATTTCTTTCTCAGAAGGAGTCTGAGATGGCTCTAAGATACTGAGTCGTCTAGGGTACTGAGTTTTTTAGCTGAATCGGGGATGCAGTATGTTGTACATGACTTAATAACAAGGTTATTTCTTGATAAAGGTAGTGAAATTATCTAAGAAGGGGGGATCTCAGGTTTGTAAATTGGTAAATACTGAGTTTTTTTGGGGAGATTTCTCAGCTTGGTTATAAAACTGGTTCCAAATCACCCGCGTACAGTCACGTGCTAACGAATTGTTTTCTTGTGGCTATGGGTGCAGGTGAGGGCTACCTTCCTTGATTAAAACATTCTGTTCTTAACATATGGAGGATCTCTTAATGTGAAGCAAAAGTTCCCAGACTTTGGGCTGGCGGTTTCTTGAGCTATATTCTGTTTTCTTCATTATCTTGTACAAAATTTATTTTCAACTGCAAATAAATTATTGTACAAATCCATTGTACTTTTCTAGAATTGTTGGTCTGTGAACAGTTAGTGTTTGTTTGCGTATATATATAGATTTAGAACTGCTACACACACAATAAACGCAAAAGAGAGATTGACTTGGTTGTTTATCTCTCTCAGACTATGACTCTAGAAATAATCGCCTGTTATAGTATAATTTATTATACTCTAGTAGGCTGGGGTGCTATCACACAGTCTCAGTGGTTCTTTTTAACATGACTGGTGAAAGGTTTCTAGCACTACCACTCCACTCTATATTCATGATTCTCGTTCTCACTTTACTTTAAATACTATCATTTCACAAGCTATTACTTTTGTTTACCAGGTTTTGGGAAAGCTCACTGCAAGAATGAAAGTCTCCTCTGACCCAGAAAAAAGAGCTATGATTTCGGAGAAGTTACGACTCGCTAAAGAAATAGAAAAGACCTTCCCTAATATCTCACTTAGGATTAGGCCTTATCTACATAGGGCTGTAAAATTCAAAAATATGTAACTCTATGTGTTAGATCTTTAGGTCTACACTTCTCCGACAATGCTATGGAATTCTAACTACTGATAATTTTGCAGATTGTTTCCCTTTCCCAAGGGCTTGCTCTTCCTGTGGAACCCCTTTCCCTTGCTCTCTTCTTGTACTAAAATGTATACAAGATAGAGAAGCCTTTGCCTTAATTTACGAAGCTTCGAAGGAGTCTAGTTTGTCTCTTGCCCAGCTTATTTCATTTGACCTATGGGTAAAAGTACTAGCTCTCCTTGTTAAGAATAAATCTGATGGTATCAACCTTTTGAAGGAGTTTACTTCTAATCTCGCTGGTCTTTCCGAAGCCCATATTCAGGACTTAGCATCTTTCTCTTCCAAACGCTTTGAACTTTCCAATCTTCTTAGAAAATTTTGCAGGCTTAGACCCATCTTTGTTACGGCTCCCTCTACGCCTATAGTCCCTCCACCGAATAGCCTCTTTTGTAGAGATGCAGCTGCATTAGAAGCGGTTAAAGAATTTTAGAAGGACCTTTGTTCACTCAGTGAAGCTTCGCTTTTGGACATGGTACCGAAAGTCTCTAGGGCCTTTCCTTTTTTACCTTCATGACAAATTGAGGTAGAATCCTTGGGGGTAGAGCACAGGCTATGGATGTTCTCGAATAAAGGATTTCTTGCACCCATGTATAGGGAAACCTGGTCTTCCTTGCCAACCTGGCCCCTACTACTATTGAGGAATGCAAGCTTAAATTTCTTAAAGGGATCCAACTCTTGGACAAAGGGGATCTGATTAAAGCTCCATTCAATATGAGTTTCCTTGATGATAAAAAATGTAGTTCGAATACAGGCTTATATGCAAGAACTAAAGGAGTGATGACCTTTAGTAAAAGTAATGCTGATTACTACACTGAGACAGTGTGGAATGTGTTCAGGCCTTACCTTAAGTGTGCGTGCAGATTCTTAGACCCCAAAGATGCTTGTGAGTCAAGAATAATCTGGTTTGACCATGCTATTTGGTACGCCCTCAACAATCTGCCTAGTATCTTTCCTGACAAAGCAGAAGAATTTCACCTTTCCCTCTTTTCCTCATGGCTTGGTGGACAAGCTAAGGATCTGGTCTTAGCGCAAATTGCCTTTATTCAGTACAGATCAATTATGTGTGACACACTTAAAGATCTTGGTTCAGATGGGTGTGGTACTCTGCTAACCACTTATGGCGGCTTTAAAGGTATCAAAAGTATGGTTGGGCAAATCAAACCAAATATTGAAGATGATGAATCTCAAGTTTCCAAACGTCCTAATACTCTTGTCTCTCCGGCGGCGTCTTATACCTCTTTCTTAACTCCCTCCTCGAGTGATTTTGTGTTTGGAAGAGGGAGAGGTAGAAGTTATGTGAGAGGATGGGGAAGAAACCTACCAATCAGAAACCTTTTGGATATGTAATATGTAGGTATGAAGGAATGCGTGTGGAAGACTTTACCTACCTCCAAAGGAAGAAGCATGTAATAAGATTTTCTCACATTGCTTGTTTACTAGCAAGATTTTGGATTTCTTTACTCCCCATGCTATTTTCTCAGAATGTTTTGGAAATATTTTTGGATCGAGTTTATTACTAAAAGATGTGATGATTGGATGGAATTACTTGCTGCCTATTAAGAATCTTTTTTATTCAAATGAATTTCTCCATAAGAATGAGATTCCTATCTGCTCTTGTCATCTATTTCAGAAATTCTGTAAAAGCTTCACTGACTTTGGATTACATGTTTGTACATCTAACTTAGAAATCATTTCATATCCATAGGTAAGGAGCCTCTTGAGTAAAGGCTTGAATCATATTCCTCCTTTTCCACTAAATCCTCAAAGTGCCTTATTGGCACTACTTGAATGCTTGGCCGACTTGGCCTTAAAACTCCAACTGGAGGAGGAAGTTCACTTCCAACTTAACTCAACACTCAAAGGAATTTTTTGGAAAAAGATCAGTTTTATGCCACAAGTATGGCTAAGCACTAATACTACCTGGCTTACGCCTAAAATTAAGACCTCTATTTCTGACTCAAAAAAGAAATGGCTCATTATTGGCTTAGATAAAGCCTCAAATACGGCGTCCTTTATATGTAAAAGATTAGCATTCAAGGCTGCCAATTCAAGACTTAATAGTAAGGACTTTCTTAAACTTGAAAACTCTCCGCTTTGTGTAGCTACAACATTAAATAATGAATTATCAGGACTTGGTTATTGTCCTGATTCTCTGAAAATTCCTGTACTCTTCCCAACATATAAGAATCACAAGCATAAATTTAGATGGATTTCTGACGCTTCCAAAAGCTTGTTCTCTTGTGTTACGAATGATATCAAAAGCTTGTTCTCTTGTGTTACGAATGATATCACCCACTGCTTAAATTTTGTTCTACTAGAAATTGAAGATATCTGTGCCATCAAACATAGAGATATAAAAAGATTCAAAAATATAAATTATTTCCCTTTTTGGGTCATAAAAAAAGCAGCCAAGGTGTCTATCAACCTCCCAGAAAACATTTTCTCTATCTTCACGGCAGACATAACTCAATGTTATGAAAATATCCCTATAGATGGACAGTATGGTCTTGTTAATACCTTATCTTGTCTTATAAAGATACACACACACACGCATGCAATGTTGGCGCAACCAAGAATGATGACCTCTCTGTCTCTCCCTCCAACTCCAATCAACTCGTGTTTGTGCATGGCATAGGGCCGGTAGGGTTGGGACTCGGGAGGCAGTTGTACTCGTATCCTACATTCAACTTTTTGCAGAAGTGACGACGTCGACACGGAGCGAGGGTCTCCGGAGCCATGCAAGCTCTCTAGAGTCCAAGAGGGAGTGCACAAGTGGGTGCCTACTGCCTACTACCAAGCGTTCCTCTGCGAGACTCTCTCTCTCTCATGCTATGCGCATGTACAATCGTACTTCTCTCTAGCGACACACATAGATGACTACACAGAGTTGACATGGGGGCGGAAAGGTTGCAGTCCTTGCGAGGTCTCTGTCTCTCTCTCACACACACACATGGCCTGCCAAGAGTGGACGTAAGGCTAAAATGTTGCAGTCAATGCAAGGCTTGGAGGAGTCGACACGTGGAGGCTCTCTCCTTCCTCAAAAAATTTAAGCTCCATTATATAAGTATAGAAGTCGCTCCACCCCAAACTCCTTTCTCTCTCCCCAATGCCTCATGGTACCCACCAGCTCCCTCTCTTAATATCAAAAATATTTTCATCCCTCTCTCTTTACATCTTAACAATTTTTGGAAAACTTCCTCTCTTCTTCTTACTTCTCTCGCCCTTCCTTTCTAAAGAAAGCCCTTCTTTCCTTAAAAATGATCCTTCCATTATTATCAAGCCAACTAACAAAAATTTAGGACCTATCATCTTACCCAAATCCTGGTATATAGAGGAAGCTTCCAAGCATCTCCTAGATTCCTCTACCTACCCCCCGTGCTTTCAGCTCCCCTCTCCTTTGTCTCCTCTCTTCTCTCCTCCATTCTTACTAATAGCACTCTTCTTTCTTCTAAAGAGAGGGTTTTTCTTCTCAGACCTCTTTCTTCTGAACCCAAACATTGTCCCTTTTTTTTTACTCCTAAAATCCACAAACCCCCCTTAGTAGGATGCCCCATTTGCTCATGCAAAGGATATGTTCTGGAGCATGCCTCTATTTGGCTCCACTACCAGCTTCTCCCTATCCTTATCACAAAGAAGCAACACCTTAAAGACTTTTTTTCACTCATCAAGGATATCTTCTCTCTGGTCCTTCCTTCTAATGTCCTTCTCTTCACCTTAGATGTTGAATCATTATACCCCATCATTCCCATCCAACAAGGTTTGCTTGCCCTCTCTGACTCTATCCAACACCATTTTTTCTCACCCAAAACGAGTCTCATTCTTTCTTTGACCTCTCTCGTCCTTAACCACCACTACATCTCCTTCTAGGGAAAATGTTGGCAACAAATCAAGGGTACTGCCATGGGTTTCAATTTCGATGTCGTCTATGCTTCCCATTTCTTGTGTCACTTAGAGGATAGTATCAACCTCCCCTCCCATCCCTCTCTCCTCTATTTCAAAAGATACATTGATGATGCCTTTGGCATTTGGCAAGGCTCCCCTCTTAGTCTTGAAAAACTTCTCAAGCTTTATGGGTCACCACTCCAAAACCATATCAAAAATTTCTCGGTAATTTCTTCCATAGAAGCTTCCATCCTTGACATTCATTTCTTCAAGGGACCCTCCTTTTTTCACTCAGGGATTCTTGATTTTCATTACTTTCAAAAAAGCCTTAACTCTTACAACTACATTCCTTGGAAATCTTAGCACACCACCCATGAGAAAGTCGCTTTTATTATTTCCGACTTAGAAAGATATATCATTAGAGAAAGCTCCTTGGAAGGTTTTCTTACCATTTGTGCCCTATTTTTCCTTAGGCTTAGAGCTAGGGTTTACCACCAAGCTCTCCTTCAAAACTGTTTCTCCCTTATCTCTTACAATAATAGAGACTGTCTCCTTTTAAAAAACCCAAAACAAAAGACCCCACCTTTGTGGTAAAAATTCCCTTTTCACCCTTTACGTGCAACCTCAATCTCTCTTATCAAACCTTTCACCTTTCAACTTAACACCAAACCCGAACTATCCCACCTCCCAAAGCCCCTTATTTGTTGGCTCAATGCGCCCAATGTTGGGAAGATGCTAACCTCCAATTCTCGCACCCCTCTTTAACACCCCCTGCCCCCCCAATCTTCTTTAGTACCTCCCTAAAATATAGATTCTCCCCCCTAATTTTGCAAGCTATGCCTAGATCATTCTAGCATCTCTTATCTTGATGAGACCCCCCAAATCGTGCACTTTGTACCAAATGAAGCCTTTATTTACTTCTTTGAACCTAAAGATGCCAATATTTGCTTCTTTGTACCAAGAAAACTTCTACCCTTCTCTTAATCCTTGCCTTCGTACCCACCTTGAGTTTGGAACACCCAACCCTTAATTAAAAGCCCCCAATCCTTTGTAAAAGAATTAATACTACTAATGAGCTTTATAAAAGCGAAACGTGTTTAGTGTTAATTCTCCTGGTTTTCCTCACCTCCCCTCCCATTTTTATTCTCTTCATAACTTTTCTTTTTCTTGGTAAGTTTTGCTCGCTTAAAGTGCATAAAATACATGAAATAATAGCCTTTTCTTTGTTGTGGAAGTTCCACAACAAAGCAAAGAATATTAATTCATTCATGATCCCTAACTTATCCTTATTCTCCCCTATCTTGAAGACGTCAAAATGCAATTGGAAAGAGTTCTTGAAGTCGTGAAACGCTTCTTATGAAAAACAATATCAAACTAGGGTCACCCTAGCAATGGAAAAAATGGGAGTACATAAAATTGTTAATAAGTTCATTACTGAGGGAATTTGGCGAAACTGTGAGCATGTAGGGGCACGTGTCTGCGCTACGATGGACTACATTGGATGCTATTTTTCCAGGAGGCTCGTCCAATTCCAACCTCAAAAAGTTCATAGATGACATGTATAAGCGTGCAGTCGCGGCAGCTAGAAGCTAGCTTATCCAGGCCAGGTTGATAAGACCATGTTGCTCTCTTGATCTCTCTCAAAGGCAATCGAGTCACACTCATTTTGATAGGCTACCATAACTTGTACCGCAAAGGATTGATTCTTCCTTTTGATCCCAATGACACTTATTGTAAATACTAAGGACTCACAGTTTGCTTCTATACGTTTGTTGTCTAAGTGGTCGAAAGGAGTTAGCTTTGTTGGTTGCATGCTCGAAACTGTGACCGGGGTCATGGATTCATAACGTTATGAGCACGTATAGAACTGGAAGAGAGCAAGAGGAGGCGCTCACAATGTACAAGAACTTGGATTTGATGATAAGCTTAATATTGATTACAAGACTTAATACTTTATTAAGAGAGCTAGATACAAGACTTGGATTACATGACTTGAGTACAAGACAAGGCTTGATTGCAAGGACAAGACTTGAACATACGAACTAGAAGAGGGATTTCCTCATAGGAGGCTCACAATTGGTGTTGGCAAGACTGAGGGGCTTGTGGCCCAAGACCCCTATTTATACTAGTGCTTGAGGAGGTTACTTGAGAAGGTTACTTGAGAAGGTTAGGAATTTCTAGGTTCTTCTTGAGGAGGTTAGAATCTTCTAGAACCTTCTTGATCCTTCTAGTTCTTCTAGAAGCTTCTCGATCCTTCTTCAACTTTCTAGAGTTTTTCAGAGACTTCTAGATCTTTCCGAAATCTTCTCCAAGCTTCTAGAAACTTCTTGATCCTTCTAGAACCTTCTAGATCCTTCTTCAACTTTCTAGAGCTTTCCAGAAACTTCTAGATTCTTCTGGAATCTTCTCCATGCTTCTAGAAACTTCTAGAATCTCCTTGATACTTTTAGAACTTCTAGAATCTTATAGATCCTTCTAGCGATGATGTAGGTAGTGAGCATCCATGACATTACCCCCTCCTCTAACGACGAGTTCCACAAGGAGCAGTGGTGTTCCTTGAGTTGGGCTTTCGTGGATGTTGTTGATGGAACTCTTGGACTTTGAGAGATGCATGCTATAGATTGTGTGCTGGTTCCCAGGTTTGTTCACTAACATCATAGCCTTTCCAATGCACCAAGTACTGTAACTTGCCACACAAAACTTGAGAATCTAGGACTTTCTCGACCTCATATTCGTCATGTCCTTGAATCTCAACCGGAGGAGGTGGTTGTAGGGCTCTTCCTGGGATCTTAGATGTGTGACAAGGTTCTAGGACTAAGACATGAAAGACCGGATGGATTTTGATGGATGAGGGCAATCAGATTCGATAGGTGAATGGATTGACTTGACGGATAATTTTAAACGGGCCAAGCCTTCGATAATCAAGATTTTGACAGGGACGAGATGAACGTAGATCACGTCGGAGGAGCCATACTTTATCCCCTTCTTTGTATTTTGGATGCTGCATGCGATGGAGATCTACACTTTCCTTATACTTGGATTGAGCTTCTTTGATATGAATTGTAAGTTCTTTGTGAATTGCAGATAATTGTTGTGTAAGATGAATAGCAACTGGATTCTTGACTTGATAGTGTCTTGGATGTTGACCATAATTAGCAAAGAATGCAGTGTGACGGGTGGAGGCATGAAAGCTGTTATTATAGGAGAATTCTTCTAGTGGTAGGAGCTCCACCCAATTATCCTGGTGATAATTGATAGTACAACAGAGATACTGTTCCAAAACTTGATTTACTCTCTCTGTTTGTCCATCACTTTGTGGGTGATTGGCTGAGGAGAGGTTGATTTGTACTCCAAGTAGCTTGAATAAGATTTTCTAAAAGCTAGAGATGAATTGTGGGCCTTGATCAGAAACTATGTCATCCAATAATCCGTGATAACGATAGATATGATGTAGAAAGAGTTTGGCCATACCTTCACTGGTGATGGTTTTAGTGGTTGGAATGAAGTATGCCATTTTTATAAACCGATCCACGACTACTAGGATGGAGTCAAATCCTTGGGACAAGGGTAGCTCTACAATGAAATCCATGGAGATGGATGACCATGGTTTGGTTGGAATGGGCAAGGGATGGAGTAACCCATGAGGACGATGACGAGGGGCCTTTGATCTATTGCAAATGTCACAAGTGCCTACATACTCCTTGACAAGCTTCCGCATTTGAGGCCACCAAAAGTCATGGGAGAGAAGTTCAGTTGTCTTATTAACCCTAAAATGCCCTGCTGATGGAAGATCATGCCGTTGCTGAAGTACCTCCAAGCGTGTTGGTCCTGGCGGAATATAGAGAAGACCCTTATAGTAAATTAGTCCATAAATTTCTTGAAAGTCCTCATTAACCTCTTGTCCTTGTAGTTGTTGTCTAATATTTTGAGCAAGTGGGTCTTTGGCAATTTGTGTCTTCACCTTAGAAAGAAAAGTAGAATCTTCAGGAGCTTAGCTCAGGGTGGCGTTTAGCTTAAGGTGCTCAGGTTTCAAAATCACTGACTCTTGTTGATCAAATGCTGCGTCGCCTTCTCTAGGTGCAAGGTAGGATCTTTCTAATAAGGCATCTGGCTTAGCTTGTTGATGGCCAGGTCTATAAGAGATAAGAAAATCAAACCTTGATAGGATACCACTCCACCTGGCTTGGCGACGATTCAAGACGCGGGATGTCATGAAGTATTCCAAATTCTTGTGATCTGTATAGACAGTGATCGTATGAGGAGCTCCTTCAAGTAGGTGACGCCAAGTGTTGAAGGAGTCGATGATTGCTAAGAGCTCTTTATCATGGATTTCATAATTGATTTCTACAGCTGAGAACTTGCGAGAATGAAAAGCCACTGGATGTACTCAACCATCCTCTCCTACTTGGGATAGAATAGCGCCAAGGGTAAAATCTGAAGCGTCTCTTTCTAGGATAAAAGGCTTTGTAGGATCTGCATGAATTAGAATGGGTGCCGTCGTGAAAGCTTGCTTGAGAGTCTGAAATGCTTTCGCGGCCTCTGAGTTCGAGACAAGCTTATTATGGCATGTCAACCTTGTGAGTGCTGTAACCACCTTGGAGTATCCCTGTATAAAGATACGATAAAAATTTGCAAATCCGAGGAAAGATTGAACATCTCTTACTGAGGTGGGTGTCTCTCAATCAAGGATGGTTTGAACCTTCTTTGGATCCATGGAGATTCCCTTTTCAAAAATTACATAACCAAGAAATTCCACCTTAGATTGATGAAAAGAGCACTTCTCCAACTTTGCATCTAACCCTGATGCACGAAGCTTTTCAAGCACTAATCGTACATGGTGCTCATGCTCTTCTTGATCCTTGGAAAATATCAAGATATCATCCAAATATATTACCACAAAATAATCCAAATACTCCCGAAAGATATCGTTCATTAAATGTTGAAAAACAGCTGGGGCATTTGTGAGACCAAATGGCATGACGGTATATTCAAAGTGGCCATACCTTGTCCGAAAGGCTGTCTTCCATTCATCACCTTCTTTGATTCTGACTAGGTTGTAAGCATGACGAAGATTTATTTTTGTAAATATTCCTGCCTTGCCAAGGCACTCAAGAAGCTCTGGGATAAAGGGAAGGGGATAGAGATTCTTGACGGTGATCTTGTTTAGGACCCTATAATCCACGCACATCCGGAGAGTTCCGTCCTTCTTTTTTACAAAGAGTATTGGAGCTTCTTCTGGGAAATTTGAATGCCGTATGAACCCCTTAGCAAGATTCTCACCAATATTTTTCCGTAATTCTACCAATTTATCTTGAGATAGCTTGTATATTGGGCCAAAAGGGGGTTGGGTTCCCTCCTGAAGCTCTATAGCACAATCATAGGGTCGATGCTCTGGTAAGAGGTCTGCAATCTTCTTCTCAAAAACATCATTGCAATCTTGATATTGACGTGGCAATACTTAGGCCTATTATGACTTCCCTTCTTCTTTTGGACTTTTTGTGGTTCAATTCTCCGAGCCCTCTAATCGATGTCAGGATTATGTAATTCAAGCCATGGTAGCCCAATAACAATTGGATTGCTTGGGCTTTGTATAATATTAAACGCTAATGCTCCTACAATGTTACTTCTATGGGGCGAGTTTCTTACCTGACATCCCTTGAAGCGAGGGGACGACCATCAATGACTTCTACAGTTGGCTGGATTGGACTTCTCCACAAGTGGTATGTCTTGTTCTTTTGCAAATTCATTGTCTATGAAGCATGCCGTTGCACCTGAATCTAGTAATGCTTCACAATCCATGTGCCTACCCGGCATATGGATCTTGACTGGTAGCATAAAACTTGAAGTGGAATCAGCGGGAAGAAAGAGACCTTTTTTTGCTTGTCTTTTGTCCAACCGATTGGTCTCTATTGGGGTTGGACGTCCATGTTTTCCAAACACATTGAGGCCATTGCACCATGAACCATTGTCGAACTATGTGCCCCCCTCTCTGCAGTACATACATAAGCCATTAATGCGTTGCCTTTGCTTCTCCTGGGCTGAGAGAGGTTGAAACCGTGCTGAATCAATTTGCATGGGCTCAATGCTTGATTCATGGCCCTGTTGAGGTGTGTAGCAATTATGTGTCACTTCTGTTTGGGGTCACAATGTTGCCCCAAGACGCCTCTCTTGTCTCCTCTTAAGTAGTCGATTATCAAATTCTATTGCTTGAGAGATGAACTCGCTTAGTGTGTGAACTTTTTGCATAGTCAATAAAAGATCTTTTACGTCATCCTTTAATCCTCACCAAAATTGGCTAATGAAATATTCCTCATGCCAAGTCAGATCACAAGTGAGCTGTTGAAATTCGGATGCATAGATGGATGTAGGTCTTGATCCTTGGTAGAGATTTCTAAGTTTGGTTTCAGCAACCCTTGCTCTATCAGTATCCCCAAAGGTTGCAGAGAACTCCCGCACAAAAGATTCAAAGTCATGAAGAAGAGGAGATTCTCTTTCAAGAAGGGAGAAAACCAGGAGAGAGCCGTACCAAAGAGGAGGGTCCCAATAAGGCCTACTTGAGAGGCATCATCTGGATAACACTCTCGCACTTGTTGGAGAAAACCTCTAAACTTTGATCTAGTCCCATCAAAATTTTCAGGCATGCTGACCTTCGGCTCCTTCTTATGTTGTTGAGAATAGCTAGATCTTGCAACTTGTCCTTGATGTGTGTTTGTCTCTTGAAGCTCTTGGGTTTGACGTTGAAGATTTTGCAACACCGGTCCCAAGATTAGGGGTTTCCCTGCTTGAAGTTGAGTGCTACTCTCACGAAGTTCTTGTAACTGGGCTTGGATGCTTTGCAATGCGTTGATGACACCTTCCATCGTCGGCTCCATGATGGCTTGAGAAGATTAAGAGATGGTGGTCTTGCAAACTGTTATGAGCACGTATAGAGCTAGAAGAGAGAAAAAGGAGGCACTCACAATGTACAAGAACTTGGATTTGATGATAAGCTTAATATTGATTACAAGACTTAATACTTTATTAAGAGAGCTAGATACAAGACTTGGATTACATGACTTGAGTACAAGACAAGGCTTGATTGCAAGGACAAGACTTGAACATAAGAACTAGAAGAGGGATTTCCTCATAGGAGGCTCACAACTGGGGTTGGCAAGACTTAGGGGCTTGTGGCCCAAGACCCCTATTTATACTAGTGCTTGAGGAGGTTACTTGAGGAGGTTAGGACTTTCCAGGTTCTTCTTGAGGAGGTTAGAATCTTCTAGAGCCTTCTTGATCCTTCTAGTTCTTCTAGAAACTTCTGGATCCTTCTTCAACTTTCTAGAGTTTATCAGAGACTTCTAGATCTTTCCAGAATCTTCTCCAAGCTGCTAGAAACTTCTTGATCCTTCTAGAACCTTCTTCAACTTTCTAGAGCTTTCCAGAAACTTCTAGATTCTTTCGGAATCTTCTCCATTCTTCTAGAATCTCCTTGATACTTTTAGAACTTCTAGATTCTTCTAGAGCCTTCTAGCAACGATTGACTCTCAAGCATCCATGACACATAAGGACGTTTGATTTGACTTGCATGGGATTTTTTCGATTGAAACAAAAAAGTTTGTTGTGTAAGAGAGAAGTTATAGAAAATGGCCCCTCATGTCTACATAGTCAAAGAACAACTTTCAAGGTACTAAGCGAAAGGAACGTTGGCCATTGATCTGACATTGACGACCCCATAAATTGAACATGACAATACCGAAGCATCTTGTGGCCATCACTAAGGGTATTATGTTTCTAGCTATCAAGGTTTCCTTTGTCGGTCTCAGGGTAAGCTCGTAAAGATCCAACAAATAGCTTCCTAGCATTGCATTCTACGTCACATATTCCAAGGAGTAGCCCAATGAGCTAAGCTACCGATGGGCTACTTGCAAATTCATGATGAAGTAGATTTGATCATTAACTCTTCTGGTATCCCTCTTAACTTGGTTTCCAACTCATAGCACTCCAGGTAGCCCTCTGGATCATAACCATCAAAAACTCGTCTCTCGTCGTATATTACATCTAAAGCTGCATCCAAAGCTTCATCCATTTGATTTTTCTTCTTTACCCTCTCCATTTCAAGCAGAGATCCTTGAACCAATTAAAGAATCTTCAAAAAATCAGGAACTGTTGACTTATCATTAATACCGTTTACACTTAAGTTTGCAATCATCTTCATCATCTGTTCTAAATTGTCCATTTGCACCTCCCACCCCAGCTCGTTTTGCATCGGGTTCACCAAAGATGTCAGGGGATATGTGTTCAAAACATGAGCCGGGCATGCGCCGGAACTCTGGCTATGGGAGGTGTGAAAGAGAGAGAACAATAGACACTAAAAGATCTAGTAATCACCGTGATCATCAATTGATCGAATAATGTTGTGAGTACATCTTAATCCTTAGCGAAGGCAGGCTGTTAACAGCATCGTCACTTGGATTAACTAATAACTAGGAGTTTAAGCTCCCGTTTCACAGGATTAACTGGCCATTAATGACATCGAGACTTAACAAGATAATAAACTAATCTCTAGTTGATGATGGTGATGGAAATTCCCTCCCGTCTCTTTTCCTGCATCAATTATCCTCAAGAAAACTCTCTCCTCTTGTGGGACGGGTGTCTAACCTCACTTCTATCTTATTGTAGATATAACAGATGTAGTGAGAACCACGATTAAATTGTCAATCCATGGGACGAAGCTGACTCGACTAGTGTATAGAGGCTACAAGAGGTTGTCAATCTCTTGGAAAACAACAAACAACTCGCATCTAACTCAGGCTACACTCAAGTGACTGAAATCACCAAAAGCCAATCGCTCATTGGAAACAAATCACATCCGTTACAGCATCAAACGACATCCAAACGTAGCGAAACTTCTAGGACATGTTTATAAGACCTAAGTACACATGCTTATGGTCTCAAATCTCACTTTAGATCATTAGGAAAAATGTGGACTCTCCTTGGTCCTAGAGGGAGGTGGATGGGTAAAAGAGGGAGGGGAAAAAGGGAGGGGGGGAGTGGTGGGTCCACAGACACGTTTTTGCAAAAACCCTAAAAATTCAAAATTTTCAAAAAAATAAATAAATTCAAAATCTTCCATCCAAAACTCCCCCCAAACCTACCCTATGATCAAAAAGTCATTTTCTCACTCTAGAACCTTTTTTCCAAGACTCCCTTCCTCCATAGCCCCTTTCCATAACACAAAGCTCTCACTCTCTCTCTAAACTCTTACACCTTCCTCCTTCTTCAAGCTCTCCATTGCAACTTTAAGCTCCCACTCTCTCTCTAAACTGTCTCTCTCCTCCTTCCTCAAGCTCTCCATTGCAACTTTAAGCTTCCACTCTCTCTCTAAACTCTGTTTCCCTCCTCCTTCCTCAAGCTCTCCATTGCAACTGTAAGCTCCCACTCTCTCTCTAAACTTTGTCTCCCTCCTCCTTCCCCAAGCTCTCCATTGCAATTTCAAGCTCCCACATAAGCATCCATGGCAAACAATGGTCAAAATAGACGCCCTAAACCCATCATTCAAAGTATGGTTCTCCACAACTCGAAGAATGAGGAGCAGCAATGGGAACCTCAGGTTTTTCAAGAAGGTGCGTGGGTCTACATGCAACCTTCCACAATCGGTCCCCATCGTGTTTGTGAAAGAACAAACGTTGATATCCATTGGAAGGGAAGACTACTAGGTTTCAAGCAAGTAAGAGACAAGGGTACGGTGGCAATCGTTCAACATGTTTTCATGTTTGGACACATGCGTCTATGAGGGATCACCAACCCAAGGGATTTTCCTTGTAATTGTATGTCCCTTGCACTTCAATGGTTTTGGTGGTAACAAAAAAATGGACTTTTTACATCTCACGGACTGTTTTGTTTCTATGTAGATGTTTTTCCTTCTAGCCTTGTGGAGGAGCAACCACTCTCGTGCCTTTCAGGCACATTTACGACCATGCATGCAAGTCTTGGGGATATGCTCTTCTCCAACACAACTTTATCAAACCTTGCACGACAGAGGGTGTTCTTCTACACCCACAAGTACATTGTACCTACAGATGAGGAAGGCTACAGAGAGCTACAACCTTTGGAGGCTACAACCTTGCGTAGCATGGAGTGGCCAAAGCCATATGCATTCACTGTAATGTCTTTGAAATCCAAGATTGTAGCTGATGTGAGAGCATCATTAAAATTTGGAAAAGCCTTGCGTTCCGTTGGGCTTGGATGGTGTTGTCCTGCTCATGTCTTCGCTAGCATCTTTGGATCTTTGCCTTTCCATCATACAAATACTATGTATGTTTGCAAAGATCTACAATACGATACATTGGAAGCCATCCTTGGCGAGAAGTGGGGGTATCTTGAAGGACTTCACAACGGAGATCGCTTTCAGTGTCAGGTTGGAAGTTTCGGCATTGCTATCCGTTTCATCAAGGTGCGCTCCACTCTTTACGTGCGGTACTTCTATGAAAGGTGGATGTGCAAGCTTGGTGAATGGATTCCATTGCAATCCACCGATGCTACAATTGAGGTATTTGATATTGCAATCAAATTGTCGAGTGGTGCCATTGAAACCGTCCAAGTGAACAAGCATTGGACATTGGCCAATGTGCGGGAGCACTTAGTGATAATGGGTTTAGAGCATGGAGAAGATACAAAATTTTGTATCGGACGACGTAAGGTGAATGATTTTTCTCTCTTAATTATGTTATATTTATGTTCTTTTGATTATTCCCTGCTCTAAGTTGGGTATGCTTTTTTTTTTTTTTGCTAGATTGGTAGCCGCATGGAGAGCACGATTCAAATTGAAAAGGCGTGGACGACGGAAGAGAATTTGATTTTATCATCAGAGTAGTTATGTTTTATACTTAAATTTTTTATAATATCATAATTGTAAGTTCAAGCAGATGGTTGTATCAAATTTTGGCAATGCACATTATCTTAAAGTTGTAGTGATGTGTTTTTTGAGTTAAATGATTGTAATTTAGTTTGTAAGTTTTTTATAACTTCTTGTTATTTGTGTTATTTTATGAAAATTGTTTAATATTTTAATTATTGTTATTTTTTTTGGGGGGAGGGAGGGGGGGGGGGGGGGCGTGCTATATAAAGCCTCCTAAACCCTACCATTTTCACACTCTTTGCATGTTCACACTCTCATTTGAGCTCCAACACTCTTTGCATTCCTACTTTAAGAGCTAGCATTATGGCATCCTCCTCCACCCCTCCCGAAGCCATGGCGTTACAACGCTTCCAAGCGTTTTTACAAACAACCGAGTGGCAAGATCGTGATGATCTTCACAATTTCTTCACCCAATTCCCTGATGTGAATGCAACTATTCACCTAAACAACCAATCTTTTCAGCCTTGTGGAGACAAAGCATAAAATTTAACCATAGCTCGTTGTAGTCATTTCAAGTCAACAAAAATATTGTTGAATTGATGATAACTAAAAGACTTTGTCCCATTAGGAATAGTATTGCCTCCCTTTATATTACCACGTGACTTGGCACTCGTGGAAGAGTACACCATGGATCCTTCAATGTGTTTGTATTCGCCTAGGGATTCCCGAACGAGATCATTGTTTGCTTTTTTTGCAAGTCGGACCCTATGTGGAATAGGAAATAAATTCTCGATGATGCCTTGCTCTCGTAATGCATCTTTCATCAATCCATGAAGTGCATGGTATGCATTTGTGCTGATCCCAACCTCATCACAAGCTCTCTGGACATCATCCTCAGACACAAGGTTAGAGATCTTTTTTAGGATCTCCTTTGTGACGGCATCTTTCATGTGTTTGGTCTTTTCACAACCTATGATGTAAAGTATATCTTCCTTTGAGATGCATCCTAGGAGAAGGTTGCAACGGTCCTCTTGTCTAAAACTTCCACACACATCTTGTATATATGTCCTATTTCAAAAGGTGAACCGAGTTACAAATTGATGAAAATTATTTGGAGTTATGAACACTGTGAATTTAAAAAAATACCTGGTTGCCGTGATCCGCTTCTTACGTGCCCCTCCATTAGATGCTAAGTTTTCAATGGAAGAGAACTCCCTCTTATGCTCACGCATGCCAAATGGAGTGGCTTTTAGGTGCATCATTGCAATCTGTAGCTTAGTTACCTCTGTTTCTGTAGCTTTCATCTCCTCTTTAAGATCTTTGAGTTGTTTCTCTGTGGAATGTAGTTGTTGTTGGAGATTTGTGGAATGAATGTGTAACACTTGACATTGTTGTCAGAAATATGCCGACGCACCTACGTGATTGGAGTCCAATCTCTTACAATACCCAAGAAGACCACGTTCTCCTTCTCCCACATATTTGATTAAGCTTGGGAGTGTACGGAATGTCGGATGACAGCCCACGAGCGGATCTTTTGGATACAACCCTCCATCAAGCCACAAGTCAACATTGGTTTCTCCTCGAAACCGTTGTACGGATGCCGGTTGAGATGCTTTCTCGTCATTTTTTTTGTGGGAGCAAATTTGATCGGTAGACGCAGACTGACATTAGTTGACCTAGTAGATGACGGCGCAGGTGATTTATTGATTATGTCGCGAAGAGACACGGTGAAAAGTTATGATGGGGAAAAAAATTGATAAGATATACTTTTTGGGATAAACACACAATTTTTGGGATAAAAAGACTTTAAAAAATATTTTTTCATATATAGGTTCAATTTTTGAGCTCAAAGAAAGGAAATTTCTAAATTTTAAAAATTTCAATTTTTAGGCTTTATTAGATGGACGTTTTGATGATGTGGCATTATCTATTTATTCTTGGAGTTAATGTAGAGAGGGACCCAAGGAATTTTAGATTTGGAGGTTATAAAAGCTAGATTCTTCTAAAAAAATAATGTTATATATATATATATATATATAGGGACCTTTTGAAAGCTTAAAAGATCCATTTTGAAGATTTTATAAAAAATTCATTTTTTGGGGGTAAATTGATGCATGAACTGAAAAGTGGCTTTTGTCATAACTACTTACTCTCTTTGTTTGGTGATAGGTAGAGAGAGAATGGTTCTTCTCTCTACTTTTACTCCTCTTTCTCTTTTTACTCCCCTCTCTCTCCTACTTTATCCCCCCTATTCCTCCTACTTTACCACCCTCATTCCCTACTTTCCCCCCCTCTCCTATCTAGAGAGAAGTTAGAGAGAGAGCTACAAAAGTAGCCCTATTTATTGTCTTTGTTCCCTCCATCCCCTACAAAATTAGCTTTAATCCCATAAAATTAGGGCTCCTTACATGGCCCCAATGGGGTCCAATTTTTTCCTAATGTCAAGTGTAAAAATCGCGATTATTAACAACAGTGGATTTTTAACCTAGTTATTTTCGCCCTAGAATGCATCTAAATGCTTAGCAATAATGTCCCAATACCTTGCCTATGCTTAGTTTTTTATTTTGAAGTGTAAATTTCTACTTATGATGAAATTAGGCCACGGGTCGACGACGCCAAAAGCTACAAAATATCGTGAAATTCTTACGTCAATGCGTAGAGCTCTTACCTGCGCCGATTGCAACGCAATATACGCGACTGTAATGTGACAACCGGGGGGGGGAGTAGGAAGCGTGAGAAGGAGAGAAATGAGCGTCGTTAGCTCACGCTGTGTATTTCATTATCCAAAACTTAATAATAACTTACAAAAATTGGCTTTAATAGCGTAGCCAAGGTTTTTGGTGGTCAAAACTAATAATCTGGAAGCTCTAACTAAAGATAAAGAAAGACAGGTTAATACAATCTAGAAGCTTGTAGCCCCGTCTCATCAATTACAAAGTTTAGCCATAAAATAGGAGTTACAATATTCCCAATTCATGAAAATAATAAACGTTTTTACAATGAGAGCTCCAAAAAATGGTATCCGAGTTAGCTTGCTGCTAACATTCCCCCCTCCTCGCGTGTGCCATCCCTTAACACAGCTTTATGGGCTGAAATAATATTTGTGTTGACGGTTGGTGAGGCGGTCTTTAAGTGCATGCAAAGCTTTTTCATATCTGATCTTTCTTTCTTTGTCTGGAACCTGCAAAAATTGCATAGTGACTATGTTCTTTAGCTCGCTGGCGGAGTAGCCTACAAATCTAGAAGTCAGGTTGCTGATCACTGGCCCAAAAATCTTCATTCACTAAGTGAAAAACCCTGTGTAAAACACCAACATATTATGAGATGTCAAGAACATGCACCAAGCGTAGAAGCCATAAAGGACTTCTTAGGAAGGTTGATTGTTGAAGTTGTAGCATAGACCTTTATTGCCCTCAAGGAAGGACATCCATGGTTCTCCTGTTTTCTCTTGCTCATGAAAGGCTTCAATGCATCTGAGTAGCATTTGGCAAATTTTGTAGAGCATAGCACATGAGAGATCATGGAGACTTTTGAAGAATGCCATGGTGCCCGTTAGGGTTTTCACCATGTATTTCTCTGTCGGCATTCCCTTTTCTGGAGCTGGCAATCTCGGATAATTTAGCCATGTTGGCCACTTCTTTATCATTGCCTCATGTGCTTGCCACGTCCTTACTCTTGGTACAGGACAAAAATTTGGGTCTTTTTGAAGTGCCACCAGTGCTCTTGTGAAAAAAATCAAGTATCTGGGATTCTTGTTCAGCCAGCTCTTTCTCCACTTGGGGTGGATTTCATCTGCGCCTTCTACTTGCATGTCTTTATATAGTCGTTCCTTGACCTGTATAGCAGCTCTACCTTGATCAAGGGATATGGCAGTGATTGCTGATGCCATTGTGCATTGATTTGATTGGGAGTGATTTGAGTAACATTGACAGAATGAAGAACTCCCAACTCCCAATCCATCAGTGCTTTCCACTACTCATCCGTCTCCTGAGCAACCTTCTCCTTAAGTGCATCTTCTTCAGCTTTTGATAGCAGGACCATTGGCATTGCATCGGCTTCTGTTAAAGGTACTTGAAATTATTCTTCTCCACCTAGCCCTTCTGTCGGCTGTGTTTCCATCTCATCGAAAGAGATTGAGGGAATATCAATGTGGGGTTGTTCTGATGTACCTGCTTCTTCATGCGTCTCTTGCTGTCCATCTCGTAGTAGCTGATTAACTCTCTTGATCTCTGCTATCTCCTTGAGCAACTCTTCTTCTCTTTGTACCCACATTAATGCAAGGTCTCTGCGTTGTGACTGCTCTAGCTTTAGCTCTAGCTCAAGATCTTAATTCTTTTTCTCCAGTGATTTATACACTTCGTCTGTACCTTTGATCGAGGCAGCTGTGGGATTTTCTCTTATTTGTCGCAAGAAGGTTGCTTGATCGTTGATCCTCTGCTCTGAATATTATAGTGAAGCATTCACCACATCAAGCTGTACTTGGATCTTTTGAACTTATAGAGTTGTAGTTAAGAGTTTGTTGGTAACCACTATCAGCTGTTCATCCTTGGTCTTGGAGGCGTTTGACAACTTTGTGAGAAGTTCACCTAACTCCTCCATTTCCTTTTGCTACTTTTCTCTGGCTACCTGGTGTTGTTTAGCTTCAGCTTTCAACTCTTGGACTTGTTTTCTCAGATTGGTGATGAAATTCAATCTGTCCTCTAGCTCTCCTTGAAGAGCATCTATCACCATTTCCAACTCTCTTCCCTTAGCACTGCGGCTAAGTGCTGTTGATCGCATTTTTTTTGTCATCTCCTGCTTTTGCTTTGCATATTCATTAACTTGCAAAATTACTTCATTATTTCTCTGCCAATCCTCTTACTAGACGTGAGTCAGCAGTCTCTTTGTGTGGCTCCTTGGGTGGGACTATGATGGTTATTGGTTGCAGTGGCGGCAGGGGTTCTACCTCTATTTGAGGCTGGGTGGTTGCTTCTGTTGCTTTGTCTTCTTGAGGCTTCGTGGATGCCTCCGCAGTTTCCTGTTGGGTGGTGGTAGATGGTGTGGCCTCTATTTCTTGTGTCTTTGGTTGCACAAAACTTGTTGTTTCTTGTAGTTCATCGATTCTTCTCTTTCTGGTTCTGGCTGTATTGCTTCAGTTTGCTCGCCCTCAGTGGATCTAACTGTTGGCGATGGTGGAGGTCTTGGCATGGGGTGTTCTTGTTGTTCCATAGCAGGTGATGATGGTTTGGGAGACATCTCACTCTGTTCGTGCTGGGCTTCACTTTATTGTATTGCTTTAGCCTGTCTTTCTTGCTCTACCATATCTTCTTTAACTTTTCTCTCAGCTTCTTGAGCTTCTTTTAGCTTTAATGATTTTGCTTCAGCGTACATGCATTCCAAAAATTCAATGGGGTCCTCTACCTCTTTCCTTGCAGGGTGCTTCGTTTACGGTCCTTGTACCTCTTTGGGTACCCACTTTTCAGGGTCCTCTCCTGTAGCTTGGCGGATTCTTTCATAGCTATGATTCTCTCTTTCAAACCTTGCCATTTTCTATTGAGGCTCCTCTTGATGTGTGGCCACTGCTTTTCTTTTCATCTCTTCCATTCGGGTTCTTCTTTCCTCATTGTTTGAGCTTTCACTGCTATGTGCTACAAGAGAGCTCTTGACAAATTCTTCATTGGATTTGTAAGTTATTTTGGTGGACCTTGTGGCTCGAGGGGATGACTGTGTAGACACAATCCATGTGTTCTAATTTGGGGCAGGTGGCAAATTGTCTGCCATGCCAATAGCACGGTATACTATTCTTGTGAGTACCTCAGGTGATCCCAGATAGGTTATCTTGCCCTCTTTCTTCTACAAACGGGAGCACGGAAGGCCTGCAAAATGCATAAAATTACATGTTGCAACCACAAAACCAACAAATACGCATACCTGACAAGTCTCATAGCACATAATCGAAGCCATAGGGAGTGTAAGAGAGGTGCATGCAGACGCACCTCCTAGAGTAGAGTGCTATGTCAACACAACGAGAGAGGAGAGGAAAGGAGATAAGAGAAGAACAACACAACACTAGGTGCAATCTCCCTTTGTGCAAGAGTGAGCATGTCCCTCTTGCACGTATTTTATTTATAGAAAAGTTCATGCTCAAAAATTGAGTTACATCAGTTCACACTTGGGCATAGGATAGTGCTGGCTCATACAGAGCTCAATATAACAATTAATAGCTGTCTACATCTCAACTTATAACTGAACCATAAAATACTAAGGATTACCACAAAATCCAATGGTTGCAGTTTTATTCCGAATAACTGCTATCGCCTTATTGTCTAGCATGTGCCAATCACTAATTTGCTCACACAACACCCAACAAGTGATCATATTCCACAATTCAAATCAGCATTACAATACTTCATCAAAATATCAAATATCTCACAAATATATCATCAAAATACCATCACATACCCCGGGGTTGAAAGACAATTGTCCTCAATTGTTACCAAAACCAAACTAGCGACAATGGTGGCTAGCCATTGATAGAGTGGTCCACTAATTGGTGTTTGCTAAATCGGTGGATCTACACCAATGGGCGTGCTACCTAAATCGGTGGATCTGCACTAATGCTGCCTAAATCGATGGATCTGCATTTTGAATTTGTGTTGCCTAAGTCGACGACTCTACACTAGTGCTGCCTAAACCGGCGGATTTGCACTTTTAAAATTTGTGTTGCCTAAATCAGCAGATCTACACTAGAAGAAAGGCTCTGCCTTAATCGGCGAATTTGTGTCTCTAGGTGTGTGGTATGCAAGTATCAAGTGATGGTAGTGCGGACTTAGCGATTGTTCAAAAATCCATTGACACTCTTCCAAACAATGGTTTTTGTATTTTACCAAATATCTTCTGTACTGGTTTCCTCTGTGAGTAGTGGTCATGTCATGTTCTAAAATTATGTCGTGAGTCAGAAATTCTTTATCATCCTCAATTAAGGGGGGGCTAGCTGTGGAAGGAGTATCAAGAATAGATCCCTTATGTGGTCTCAACAAACTAACATGGAAGGAGTTTTGTATTTTTCAATGTGAGGGATTGCCCAAGCGGAACGCATTGTCATTCATCTTTTGAAGGATTTTAAATGGGCCATAAAATCTAGGGGCCCATTTTACTTTGGAATGTTTTTCTACACTTTGTAAGCGTTGTTTTTCAATTCGATCTAAGCCAAACAAGGTCATTTTCTTTAAAAGGTGCAGGTCTTCGTTTCTTGTTGGCTTGTGCAGCGTATCTTTGTTGTGCGCATTTAATGCAAGTTGTGGCTTCTTGTAAAATGTGTGTGTGGTCTCTTGCTACGGTGTCAGCCATCGCAAGGACATCACTCCTAATAGTGGATACTGGAATAGGGAGTTTCTTTCCACATACATTTTCAAAGGGTGCATGGTTTGTGGAGGAGTGAGGGGTGTTATTGTAAGAAACTTGAAGCATAGGGAGGTGTCGGTCCAAGTTTGCAGTATTTTTTGTGGTATAAGATCTAAGAAGGTCCAAAATAGTGTTGTTGGTGGCTTCTATTTGACCATTACTTTCAGGGTGAAATGCAGATGTGAAATCCATTGTAGAGCCTAAGTTTTTGGCTAGGGTGACCCAAAAATGATTGCAAAAGCATCCATCATGGTCGGAGAGAATGACCTTAGGGAAGCCATGGTAGGGAAAGATGCTTTTGAGGAAAAGGCTTGGAGCTTGTGGTGCAGACAATGTCTTTTTACAGGGTACAAAGTTTGCTTGTTTGTTAAAACGGTCAAGTATGGTCCATATCATATCATTGTGTGAGAATGTGGTGGGAAGTCCCGTGATAAAATCCATGGAGATTTGTTCCCAAGGGCCTGCAAGGATAGGGAGAGGCAATAAAAGACCATAAGACTTACCATGATGACGTTTAACTCTTTGACATATCAAACATTTTGACAGAAATTTTGTGATATCGTGCTTCATTCCAGGCCAAAAAAAATGATCTTGACATGCAATGAGTGTGGATTGAATTCCTCGGTGACCCATATATGGTGGTGCATTCATTTCAGTCATTGCTAGTTCCTTAAAGGGTGTTGTGATGCATAGCTTTTGCTAAAAATAAAGATAACCATTTGCCAAGGTGTAGTGTTCATAGGGAAGACCATTATTGTGAGCTATTTCAAACCAAGCACGTAAGAAATGTGGATCATGAGCATATGTGTCAGGCATAGAATGAAATGATTGCACATCACTCACAGAAATGTGATTCAAATAAACATGCTTGACTTAATCGAAGACACATGAACGAGTATAGAAAGAACATCCAGTTTAGGTTTTCTACTTAATGTCTTTGCTACTACATTCGCTTTACCTTGTTGGTATTGTATCATGAGATGGAAATTTTGAATGAAACCGGCCCATTGGATATGACGGTTAGAAATGTGGATTGAGTCAGAAGATGTTTAATGGCCTGTTGGTCAGTCTTGATTAGAACTTTAGAGCCCATAAGATAGTGTTTCCAAGTGTCTAGAGCGTGGACTAGGCTAGCAATTCGTTATCGTATGTACTGTATTTGGTTTCAGATGGTTTGAGTTTTTGACAGTGTGTGATCATTTTGCATTAAGACTGTGTCTATGCCTGAGCCACTCGCGTCTATAAAAACTACAAAGAAGGGTTGTGTGAAGTTGGGTAATTGTAGGATGGGGGCATGTGTGAGGAGATATTTGAGAGTGTCATCAAAGAACACAAAAACAAAGTCTTGATAATCAAGAAATATTTTGTTCAACATCCTAGCAAAAGTGGCAGGTGGATTTGTGAGACCAAACGGTAAGACAATAAACTCATAATGACCAGACTGGTTACAAAATGCAGTTTTAAAAATATCGTTGGGGTGCATACGAATCTGATGGTATCTTGATTTCAAGTCAATTTTGCTAAAAAGTTTTGCTCCTTGTAAGCGAACTAGGAGATCGTCTATACGTGGGATGGGATAGCGATTTTTGACAGTGACCTTGTTTAACGTGCGGTAGTCTATGCACATGAGAAAGGTGTGGTTTTTTTTTTTAGACTAAAAGAATTGGGGCACCAAAAGGGGATGCACTAGGACGGATAAGGCCCTTGTCTGGGAGTTCAGTGATTTGCTTTTGGATTTCTTGCTGGTGCAAGGGACTATGTCTATATGGTGTTCTGTGTGGAGGTTGTGAGCCTGGA
Source organism: Adiantum capillus-veneris (assembly GCF_014529385.1). Taxonomy (NCBI): domain Eukaryota; kingdom Viridiplantae; phylum Streptophyta; class Polypodiopsida; order Polypodiales; family Pteridaceae; genus Adiantum; species Adiantum capillus-veneris. The sequence goes on from NC_140959.1 coordinate 103,697,933, forward strand.
AAAATTTCAATTTTATGATCTAATTCACCACGAGAGGGTGGGAGGTTAGGGGGGTAATCATCCACAAAAGGATCATTATACAGTGAGAGTAATTCATTATGTGTGTGAGAGACACACGATTGAGTGTGCTCCACTTCAGTAACAAATCGTCCGCAGAAAGTGAAATAGGTTTGTCATTGAAAGTAAAAATCATTGTGCGTGTGTGATAATCAATTTTTGGATTATGTTGGTGACGAAAAGGCATGCCCAAAATGATATCGGTGGATTGCAATGGTGCAATTACAAAAGCACGTTGTCTTGTGTAATCACCAATGGTAATTGTGAGAGATTTAACTTCAAGTGTGCCATTGTACCTAGTTTCTTGGAAAACACATTTTACTTTGTATGTAGACGGGGCGGTGTGGTTAAATTCAATTTTCTAACCAATTTTTTGGAAATAAAATTGTGTGAACTACCATCATCGTGTAAAATAGACACACTTGAACCTTGAATTTTGCCTATTTAACAAAGTGTCATAAAATCTAATATCTAACCAACCCAAATGATTTTCTCATATTAAACTGATCACTTAATGTGGGAGAATAAACGGGAACAAGTGTTAAGATATAGACATGTGCTTATAGATCTATCTAACCACGGGGCCAATAGTAAAGGGGCCCAAATGGGAGATGGTCTATCAAGAGCAAGGCTAACCAATGGAGCATAAGACCTTAGGGTTAGCTTCATTGAAGACCTCCAATAATGTGTGTAAAAGTCCTTTGACCTTAGGTAAGCTAGGGCTGAGCTCGAGGTGGGAACCCGGCCCAAGCTCGAGGTGTTTGTCCTACTTGAGGTGCTTGTCGTGCTTGAGGTGTTTGTCCTGCTTGAGGTACTTGACTTACTCCATGCTTGAGGTGCTTGAATTGCCGCTTGATTAAGGTGCTTGAGGTGCCTTGACATGCTTGCCTGAGATGCTTGTGGGAATACCCCCTAGTCCAAGTGCTTTGTCATGCTTGATGACTAAGGTGCTTGAGCTCCTAAAGTCAAAAGCATCCCTACAAGAGGGGGGGCGAGCCCTTTTCCTAGGGATTAGAGAGAGAACACACACTCACACTCACAAGGGAAGCCCCAGCTTGAAGAGGCAGCAAGGACACATGTCAGGTCCCTACCCATGTTACCTTCATGTGTTGCTTGAAGCCTATTGGCTAGGCTTCAAAGGGTTCCAATGATAAATTACTTGAACTATCTAATTGTTTTTGCATTTATCAAGTCCTCTCTCTCAAAGGGGAAAGGGGGACACTTGTCCCAAGGCTATCCCTGTTGCTTGTAATGGCTTCTGCTTGTGATTGGCTAGGCCTGGAGGGGTCCAATGAGCTTCAAGCATGAGCTACAAGGGGGGGTCGACCCAAGCAAGCTAGGGGGGTGCTTAGGGGGTATACTCACCCACACACACTCACAAGCACTCTCATTGTGTACTATGCAAAGTGCAAGAGCTCCCTCTCCTTCTCCAAGCAAGTAGAGGTTGAGAGCCTACACCAACACTCTTGGCTATGGAGTGCAAATCCAACCAAGAGCCATGCTTCAATGCTTAAGCTTTCCATCTCGTTCTTCTTCATTACTATGCTATTATGTATGCTAGCAACAAGAGTATGATAAGTGAGGAACTAATTCTTTCTCCTACGAAATGTTTCTTCTTCCTCTTCCCTACCCTCATTCCCTGCTAGCTCTCTCCACCTTCGAAGGTGTTTGAGGCCTTGGGACTGAGGCTTGGGATAGTTAAAGCTTTCTTCAAGTTTATGTTATGTTTGTGATGCATGAAGCCTTCCATCTTCATGGCATCACCTAGGTCACAAGGAACACAAAGACTGTATTGTAACAAGTCTTTTTTATGGTAGAAATCATAATACAAATGCCTATTGGAGGGGGGACCGGCTCCACATAAATCCGGTCCTCAACAAAGACTGTTGTCATGTTCTCTAAATTCTCTCTCTTGCAAAAGTATTGTCTATGCCAAGTTAACTAATTGCTATGATTATGTTGCTATCTTCAATTATGTCAACCCGCTATGCTCACAAAATCATTTCTTGAAAGTACTCTCATTAAATTCCGCTACTCTCAAATTGAATAGGCAAATTCCATTACATTGGTATCAGAGCATTTGGTTTCTCTTTTCTTGCTTAAGAAGAGAGGTCCTTAAGTAGCCTATAAATGGTTGATGTTGTTAATTATAATAGAGTAAGTGGAACTGGGATCTAATATCGGTTTTGTTAAGCCCACTATGTGGGGGATGGTGCACACCTCGGGAGCTTTGGACTTAATAATGGAGTCATTTTAGACTTGCCTACGGCTTTACCATTATTGAGCCATAAGAAGTCCGAAAGGAGCTAGCCCTTGGCAACTCTGCTATGTTAGACCTACTGCTCTACTCTCTATAATTAACCACTTTGAGCCGTGGGTGTAGATACTTAAGAGCCGATTTTCAAAGGCTAAGAGGAGTGGCAACTAAGGTTTTGTATTGCCAAACCATACACTAAGTATAAACATATATTTTGTTAACATGGCTGACAATAATCAAGAGAGTAGAATGAACATTGATAGCTTTGATTTTGCACATGAAGGTGCTAATGATGATGCTCCCATGTTTGTGAATTATCTTGTCACTAGGTTGCAACAAGCTATGGGCAGCCCTGTTTTGCAAGTCGAAGTTACTCAACAACGTCGTGCTTATGGAATTTCACTTCCTCTCCCAGAGGAGAGAGAGCTTAGGAGGCCTCTTGAAGAGACCCCCAAAAGAAAACTCTCTCCCATTCAAGATGAGGAATCTAAAGAGAAAGAAATCAATGATAGTCTAAGTTCTTCTGAAGATGTGGCTCCACGAAGACGGCGGTCTAGACGATCGCCTACTCCTCCCAAGAGGAAAAGAGCAACCCATAGTCCTTCTCCTCATCACTCTGAAAGGCAAGAGAGGAAACAAAGGAAGAAAAGGGCTAGGAAGAGGTGACCCTCTTCTCCTTCTTCTTCACCTTCCTCCTCTTCCGATGAAAGTTATGGCTATTCTCCTAGAGAATACAAGAGGGGAGGAAATCGAAAATCATTTCCTGCATGGCGAAGGTCACAAAATCTAAAGAAGTTCAAGGAGGGAGGAAAGAGTATCTCTTTTCTCACCTATGATGGAACCTTTGGTGCTACCGACAAAGTGTTGGCCTTCATCCAACAATTTGATGGGGCCTTTGGGGATGAGGGCTTCATAGAGTCCTCCAAGCTACGCCATGTAGCTATGCACTTCCAAAAATCAGCTCGTCAATGGTGGGCTAGCCTTCGTGGCAATGGAGAAGCCCCAAAGACATGGAAAACTCTACGAGTTTCCATCATGAAGCAATTTCTTCCAAGTGATACTAAAGATAAAGTTCTTACCGAATGGCGCGGCTTGAAGCTTCTCTCTCATGAGTCTATCAACAAGTATGTAGACAAGTTTTGGGATTTACATCTCCAAGCTACTGTCTTTCAAAAGATAGACTTTGTCGAGAAAAGACAGCAATTCTGTGCGGGATTACCTGAAGAGATGGCCGAATACATCAACTCTCAACGGCCTGGTACTATTACCGAAGTAATCCACCACACCATGGTTGCTTCATGCATCAATTTCCATCAAGGGGCTAGACGTAATGTCAAGCCCATGGAAAACAAAGATAAAAATGATGCAAAGGGGAAATCCAATGCTCAAAATAATTCCCAAGGCACTTCCAACAACAACAACAACAACAATCGGTCCAAGGAGAAGGGAGTTTACAAAGGTAAAAACAAACTCTCTCCTGAAGAGCTTGAAGCTTTTCGCAAGGACCATAAGTGTTTCAAGTGTGGGGAGCAAGGACATGGCTATCGTTCTTGCCCCAAGAAGAATACTCGCAATGAGACTCCTAGGGCTTCCACCATCGAAGCTCCAAAAGAGGATGCTCATTGCAAAGGATCATCAGTCTCCTATGCTTGGGGAAAGGTAAGAGAGCATGATGCCTTCATCTTGTTTGACCCTGGCTCTACTCTCAACTTCATATCAATAGAGTTGGCCACCAAGTTGGGCATTCAAGCTTTTGAGATGGGAGATATAGTAACAGCTGATGCAGATTTCAAGGGACAACAAGCCTCCGTTACTCCCTTGATTGGGAAGTTGAGGCTTCATGTCCAAAGCTATGTCGACAAAGAAGACTTCTTCATCTCTCCTCTCCAACATCAGGATGTTATCCTAGGGGCACCATGGTTTGATCGCATGGCTGCCAACATGAAGCTCCCTGAAAGGAGAATTTACTTCACCTACAGGGGAAAGAACATGTATATAGATGCTAGTGAGCGTGGTCGCACTATTCCACTTGTAAATCCTCTTTCTTTTGATAAATCAATGAAGAGCTCAGTTTCTGCGTACATGATTTATGTCAAACAGTCTCTAAAAGCTAATAATGTTTCATCAAATGAAAATGATAGGAATCAAGAAGAGTTAGACTTGTCTACTTTTCTAAAAGGATTCCAAGATGTGTTCATCGATGATATCCCAATGGACCTACCTCCAAAACGAGGGGATGATGACCATCGTATTGAGCTCCTTCCAGGAAGCTCACCACCTAACAAACCTCCTTATCGAGTTTCACAAGCTCAACAAGAGGAGATTATGAGGCAAGTACAGGAATTGGTAGACAAAGGGATGGTGAGGCCTAGTTCCTCTCCCTTTTGTTCTCCAGTCCTTTTAGTGCAAAATAAAGATGGTACATACCGTATGTGTGTGGACTATCGAGCACTAAACCATATCACTATCAAAAACAGATTTCCTGTGCCTCGGGTAGAAGATCTGTTTGATAAGCTACAAGGCTCTACCTACTTTAGTAGGATTGACCTTAAGAGTGGCTATCATCAAATAAAGATAGTGGATGAAGATATCCTAAAGACCGCGTTTCACACAACATTTGGTCTTTATGAATATCTAGTCATGCCTTTTGGCTTGACTAATGCACTAGCTACTTTCAATCGTCTCATGGAGAAAATTTTTAGACCATATCGTAAATTCACTGGAGTGTTCTTTGATGATATCATCATCTACTCCAAGTCTTTGGAGGAACATAAGCAACATCTCCAAGTAATTTTTGAAGCCTTGAGGGAGAACAAACTTTTTCTCAACCAAAAGAAAAGTGAATTCTTCCTTCAAGAGATTCAATATCTAGGTCATATTATCTCTCACGATGGTATTCGTATGGATCCATCAAAGTTAGAGGTAATAAAATCATGGCCTAACCCAAGGAATCTACATGAGCTAAGAAGCTTTATTGGTATGTGTGCATACTATAGACGCTTCATAGCAAAATTCTCTCAAGTAACAGGACCACTACACGACTTAACAAAGAAGAACGTTAAGTTTGTATGGCCTGCTAAGGAGCAAAATGCTTTTGAAAAACTCAAAGAGAAGCTTACTTCCCAACCAGTCCTTGTGCTTCCGGATCTCTCCAAGCCATTTGAGGTCCAATGTGATGCGTGTGGTGATTGCCTTGGAGCGGTTTTGCTTCAAGAAGGGCATGCCATAGCATATGAGAGCCGAAGGCTCAATAGTGATGAACGAGTCTTGGGCATTTATGAGAAAGAGCTTTTAGCTGTTCTAACATGCCCTAGATACATGGAAGCACTACCTATTGGGGACTCCATTTATCCTACGAACCGACCACCAAAGTCTCAAGTATTTCATGACGCAAACCAAGCTTTCCGACAAACAAATGAGATGGGCAAATTTTCTTTCGCAATTTAATTTCCATATTGCTCACATAGCTGGTAAGCACAATCATGTTGCCGATGCACTTTCACGACGACCAAAAGTTAATGCGGTATCTATAGCTACTCACAATGATCTATCCTCTATGATAGATGAGTATGCTACTGACCCTGACTTTAGAGACATAATGTCAGCCCTTGCTTTGGGGAAGAAAGAGGAACCATTCACCTTGTAGGATGGTTATCTTCTCCACGGCAATAGGCTATGTGTTACCCATTCCCTTCGTGATAAGGTTATGTATGAATGCCATGCTCCTCCATATGCAGGGCATAGAGGTATTCAACCTACTCTCCGAGGAGTAGAGACGTATTTCTATTGGCCTACCCTGAAAGTGGACATACAAGAGTATGTTTCAAAATGTGTAGTATGCCAAAAGACCAAGTATGATAGAGGGAAGCAACCTGGATTACTCCAGCCATTGCCTATTCCAAATTCACCATGGGAGAGTATATCCATGGATTTCATCTTTGGATTACCCAAGTCTATCCATGGGAATACAGGAATATGGACAATAATCGACAGGTTTAGCAAGCAAGCACATTTTATTCCTGTCAAAAAGACTATTAAGGCACATCAAATGGCAACTCTCTTCATATCTCAGATTTTCAAGCACCATGGATTACCCACATCCATCATGTCAGATAGAGATCCTAGAATGACCAGTAGTTTCTGGAAATGTCTCTTTGAAAATCTAGGAACAAGATTGAATTTCTCTTCGGCCTATCACCCACAAACGGATGGCCAAAGTGAGATAGCCAATCTTACGATACGCGATCTACTCAAGACTTATGTTACCGAAGTAGATCAACGCTCACAATGGGAAAAGTATTTACCTCTAGTAGAGTATGCCTACAATAATACTATCCATACTTCTACCGGGAAAGCACCTTTCAAGATCATAGAGGGAAGACCTAAAAGTCCCTTGCTACTCAAAGTACATGGGAAGATGATAGCCGCCGATGAATATAGACGTGACCTACAAGAATCTTTTCAAAAGATTAGGGAGGCTATAGCCATCTCAACAAAGGCAAAAAGCTGCTTCTCATAAGCACAGAAGAGCCTTAATGTTCAAAGAAAATGATTGGGTCTTACTCAAATTTCCTAAGGCTCGATTAAGGCAAACGACGGGCAAAAATCCTACGGGCCATCAAAAGTATTATGCTAAATTAGCAAAAAGATACTATGGTCCTTTCCAAATCTTGAAGCCCATCAATGAGACGACTTATCAACTCAAGTTGCCCAACCATTGGCTTATACACAATGCCTTTCATGTAAGCCTACTTAAGCCCTACAAAGGAGAGCCACCAACTGAACCAATTATTGAAGACCCTCCCGAAGTTGAAGACCAAGAAGAGGTGCTACAACCCGAAGCTGTCCTTCGGCATGAAGACAAGGTACTACGACAAGGTAAGATAATCCGACGGTATCTTATTAAGTTCAAAAATTATCCTTTTGAAGATGCTAGATGGATGCAAGGAGTACAACTTAAGGATAGTATGAACCTTGTCAATGCTTACAATGCTACATTAGAGTAAGAAAATGTACAAATTTCTTTTAAATGACTCATGTTTTTGTCTTATAAGACTAGTCCTCTTTTTAATTGTGCACAATTTTAACTAGTATGCATGCTTAGAATCATGTTTGTGATGACGACGTCTCTCAAACACCAAGTAGAATCTGTCACTCTACTTTGGGAGAATGAAATGGACTAAAGAGCAGACATGCTTGCGGCATCTATGTCTCCCAAGCACCAAATGGATTAGTCATCCATCTTGGAAAGATGTCGTAGGGTAAAAAAGGGATCCTCTACCCGCTAAGTACGATTGACTAATGACTAAGGCTTTATCTCTTCTACCTCATAGTCGAGGACGACTATGATTTCAAGAGAGAGGTAATGTCATAAAATCTAATATCTAACCAACCCAAATGATTTTCTCATATTAAATTGATCACTTAATGTGGGAGAATAAACGGGAACAAGTGTTAAGATATAGATATGTGCTTATAGATCTATCTCAACACGGGGCCAATAGTAAAGGGGCCCAAATGGGAGATGGTCTATCAAGAGCAAGGCTAACCAATGGAGCATAAGACCTTAGAGTTAGCTTCATTGAAGACCTCCAATAATGTGTGTAAAAGTCCTTTGACCTTAGGTAAGCTAGGGCTGAGCTTGAGGTGGGAACCCGGCCCAAGCTCGAGGTGTTTGTCCTGCTTGAGGTGCTTGAGGTGTTTGTCCTGCTTGAGGTGCTTGACTTGCCGCTTGATTAAGGTGCTTGAGGTGCCTTGACATGCTTGTAGGAATACCCCCTAGTCCAAGTGCTTTGTCATACTTGATGACTAAGGTGCTTGAGCTCCTAAAGTCAAAAGCATCCCTACAAGAGGGGGGGCGAGCCCTTTTCCTAGGGATTAGAGAGAGAACACACACTCACACTCACAAGGGAAGCCCCAGCTTGAAGAGGCAGCAAGGACACATGTCAGGTCCCTACCCATGTTACCTTCATGTGTTGCTTGAAGCCTATTGGCTAGGCTTCAAAGGGGTCCAATGATAAATTACTTGAATTATCTAATTGTTTTTGCATTTATCAAGTCATCTCTCTCAAAGGGGAAAGGGGGACACTTGTCCCAAGGCTATCCCTGTTGCTTGTAATGGCTTCTGCTTGTGATTGGCTAGGCCTGGAGGGGTCTAATGAGCTTCAAGCATGAGCTACAAGGGGGGGTCGACCCAAGCAAGCTAGGGGGGTGCTTAGGGGGTATACTCACCCACACACACTCACAAGCACTCTCATTGTGTACTATGCAAAGTGCAAGAGCTCCCTCTCCTTCTCCAAGCAAGTAGAGGTTGAGAGCCTACACCAACACTCTTGGCTATGGAGTGCAAATCCAACCAAGAGCCATGCTTCAATGCTTAAGCTTGCCATCTCCTTCTTCTTCATTACTATGCTATTATGTATGCTAGCAACAAGAGTATGATAAAGTGAGGAACTAATTCTTTCTCCTACGAAATGTTTCTTCTTCCTCTTCCCTACCCTCACTCCTTGCTAGCTCTCTCCACCTTCGAAGGTGTTTGAGGTCTTGGGACTGAGGCTTGGGATGGTTAAATCTTTCTTCAAGTTTATGTTATGTTTGTGATGCATGAATCCTTCCATCTTCATGGCATCACCTAGGGCACAAGGAACACAAAGACTGTATTGTAACAAGTCTCTCTTTATGGGAGAAATCATAATACAAATGCCTATTGGAGGGGGGACCGGCTCCACATAAATCTGGTCGTCAACTGTTGTCATGTTCTCTAAATTCTCTCTCTTGCAAAAGTATTGTCTATGCCAAGTTAACTAATTGCTATGATTATGTTGCTATCTTCAATTATGTCAACCCGCTATGCTCACAAAATCATTTCTTGAAAGTACTCTCATCAAATTCCGCTACTCTCAAATTTAATAGGCAAATTCCATTACACAAAGCAAGGCATGAATTGAAATTGGATTACCTAGTACGTGAGGTGGTGTTGCAGCTGTCCAGTCAGCGATGGTACTGTCGAGGGGTTTTGATGCATCTTCGATGCTGTGTATATATGCAAGCTGTGGGTTGGCGAGGACTGGGTGGACGATTGTTGGTGCAGTTGGCTTCAACATGGTCGTATTGGCGACATTTGAAGCACCAAACACCATTGCGACGTGTAGGGGGGTTGGGATGATAATGTGTGTTTGATTTGTAAGGTGCAGTGTGTATGGGTGGGGTGGTGGAATTGTGTTGTGGGCGATGATTATGTTGGTGACTATGGGGAGAAGGGGGTGGATGGTTTTGTGTGTAATTATTTGTGCAAGGATTTGAAATATACCTATTGAAATTATTATCGTTGCGATTGCGATTGCGGTTGGTGTTACCCCATTGACTGCGAGGTTGAAAATTGGGATGGTTGGGGTTGCACGTGTTGTGCACTTCATGGACGATAGAGTTGATTTCTTTCTCAGCATTGTAGGCCAAGGATATAGCTTCATAAAGAGACGCTAGTTTAAGAGAATTGAGTTTTGACTGTATACCATTGGGCAGACCATCTTCATATTTGTGTTGGAGAGACTTTGCAGGCACTTCTTCTACCATATGGAGGAGTAGAAGACGTTCCCAAAAGCGGTCGGTGTAACGAGAGATAGTGTCATCTTGCATCCAGGAGAATCTGGCCCAAGCATGATGAGCATGAAGACCAAACTGAGGGGGTAGGAAGGAATCTTTGACCCGCTATTGAAAACTGTCCCAAGTTGATGGTCGTTCTGCCATTTTGCGAAGCACGCTCCACCAAAGTGAGGCTTGACCAGAAAATTGATTAATGGCACATTTAATTTTATCTTTTTCAGTGAAAGATTTGCCAGCAAAATAATCGTCGAATTGAGTTAACCAAGATAGCATTGTTTTATTAATTTTGTGACCATCAAACTTGAAAAAAGTGAAATATTTTTAGGGTAGTTAGCCCAAAGACCATTTTTTAAAAGCTCAAAGGAGAGCTATGCCACGTCAACCAAAAGGCGCAAATAAGATCGCCACTTTTCATTCTCTCTCACCGACGTTCAATTTCAAACCTTCCTTTGCCAAGTTAGTGGTTTACGCAGGTACAATTCTCTCTCTCTCTCTCTCTCTCTCTCTCACACACACACACACACACACACACACACACACACACACACACACACACACACACACACACACACACACACACACACACACACACACACACACACACAATTCAATTTCGAACCTTCCTTTTCCAAGTTAGTGGCTTCCCTTCGAGAGAAATCTTTTACGCAGGTACAATTCTCTCTCTCTCTCTCTCTCTCTCTCACACACACACACACACACACACACACACACACACACACACACACACACACACACACACACACACACACACACACACACACAATCACGTGCGAGCTCACTCTCTTAGGTAGAGGGTCAAGGATGGCATGTGCATTGAGCTCACAATGACGTTCTCGAAGACTTAACTTGTTGGATGTGTGGAGGGTCCTATAACAACACGGCTTTTCAGCTAGAGACGATGGTCTTATTCTTGGTTTTTTTCTTGCTGTACTTGGGTCATTGGAGACAATAAGACCTTTCAAGTCTCATCCTTTACAAAATACCCCAGACTATTGAGATTGCAAGGCAAACTATGACTCAGCTCAATACTATCAAAACCTCCCTGTCAATGAGGCAGATAGAAGTCAGCCAAGCAGCAATAGAACCCCTTTTATTGCAGTCTTAAGGTACAACTTTACCATGTCCAGGCTGTTTTAACCGGATAGGAAGGACTGTCAAAACCTCCCTGTCAATGAGGCAGATAGCAGTAAGCCAAGTAGCAATAGAACCCCTTTTATTGCAGTCTTAAGGTATAGCTCCACCATGTCCAGGTTGTTTTAACCGGATAGGAAGGAAAGTCCTTTCTGCAAATGCAATCACCTATGCTTGCACCTTGAGAGATATGTGGCCCTACATAGATTTTCACATGCGTGAGAAAATTCATGATGAGATTGCTAATCAGGGGTTGTTGTAAAAACGCTGTGCTTGGCAATGCGTTGGTCTATATGTATGCCAGAAGGCATGTGCAATTACCTATGCTTTCACCTTGAAGGCGTGTGTCCTTATGCTACTGAGCATGTTGTGGCAAGGAAGCTCTGAGATGTTTTAAGCCCAACTTGGCTCTAACAAGGAAGTTATGTACTACTTTCACCAGCTGCGAACAAAAGGTCTCTCTCTAGATGAAATCTCCTATGCTTCCTACTTGAAGGACAAGGCATCTCTCTAGATGCTATCACCTATGGTTACACCTTGAAAGGCTAAGGTCGAGATGTATACCAAATGTGGTGCAATTTTACCAAGGGCAAGTGTAATCGATGGGATGTCCTCTAGTGGAATGCACAATGATTGCAGGATTTGCACCATGTCCAGGATATTTTAACCGGATAGGAAGGACTGTCAAAACCTCCCTGTCAATGAGGCAGATCGCAGTAAGCCAAGCAGCAATAGAACCCCTTTTATTGCAGTCTTAAGGTACAGCGCCACCATGTCCAGACTATTTTAACCGGATAGGAAGGAAAGTACTTTCTGGAAATGCAATAACCTATGCTTGCACCTTGAGAGGTATGTGGCCCTACGTAGGGAATGGCTGGAATGGCTGGGTACAATGCATTTAGAGGGCAGGATGTCCCTTTGCTTGAGGCGTCCTGCCATACAGTGGGCGACCTCCTCAATGGTCCTGATAGCATGGACAAGTGGTATGCGGTGTAGAGACTCGAAAGAGATGTAGGGATATGACAAAGTGTGGTCCGAGTGTGTGTTCGAAAATGACATTACTTGGGGGTGTTGGGATATGGAACCCAGATTCTTTTTTATGCTCGTCCTTTGGTACTGAAAACTGATGCTCACTGGGAGCAGCATGGAACAAGGGGGCCAGATGGCTGGTATTGAGGGATGGGGGTCTCGGATCTGCCTGACTAACGATGGGAATGGGTGGGAAGTTGTTTCTCACACCCTGAGCAAAGACTATATGGTGCTTACTGAATTGGGTGGTTGTCGAAGTCATGGATGGCAAACAGGGCTGCCTAAATGTATGGATACTGAGCTCCCTATCGGGTTAATCAATGGGATTGAGCAGGGTTTGTTGAAGGTGAAGATATGTGGGTCAACTGGTTTTTTGTTTAGAAATTTGACCCAAAGTGTGGCAATGATCAATGGTGGCCCTCCGAGCGAGCAGCTTTGCGAGGTCTCTTAGGTAGATGAAAGCAAGGATTTGATGCATGATGGCTGGGGCTCCGTAGCGGGGTCACTGGCTCCTTTGGACCACTTATGTGGAGAAACTAAATGTTGGAAGAATGTCATATGGCACCCGGGAGAAGGTAGCCAATGCTGTGATGCTTTCGGTTATGATATGATCTGCATGCGCGGAGATACGGAGATATCAGCAGGGTGGAACAAACTTGGTCGATGCAAAGCTAAGCCAAAAGGATTAGGGTCATTTTTGGGCCTACATAGACGAGATAAACAAGGACAATCATTGCTCCTAATGGATCGGCTGGGGCTGGTTTGAATGCGGGCCATAGATGGCCAATGGATTCCCCCTAGAGTAAAACATGCTGGACGAACAAGAGATGAGCAAGATAAACACGAATCGAGGGGCTTGGTAATCACACGGACTGGTATATATCAGCTGGCGGGCACAACGAGGCAACAGGTTATGCTGAACCAGAAGGAGACTAGACAGAGGACAACGAGTAGGCTGTCTGATGCAGGAATACGCAAAAACGATCAGAGTGATTGACTTCAGAAGATGAAAAACAGGGCATGGGACCCCCAATTAGTAGAGTGGGCACACTGATGGTCATAGTTTTATTGATATGGTTGGTGCTCAAAGGGCTTAGTAGTCACGAGAAGGGCACGCATGTGATAAGCAGCGTAAGGAATGTGACACAATCAAACGATAAAAACAGGGCTGAGGTAAAACAGGGCTCGTCTTGCGAGAGCGCGGGCTCCGGTGAGCACCAGCCCGCACCGCATCTAGTATGTTTTATTTGGAGAGTTGCTTGGTTTGGATCCACAACACGGAAATACAAGGTCAGTGATGATAAGGGGTATGCTTGGCGAGTGATGATGCCCATATTTCTGCCCACTAAGCGGTGTTGGCTAATATAGAGTCACTGGAGTCACGCCAGCAAGGCAGCAGATGAACGGTACACTTATTGCAGCCAGCAAGGCAGTGCGTCGACATGCAATTCTAGAATGTGGGGCTGGCAGCCGATCGGCTTCCATGGGTTGATTGCTTGGATTAAGTTTATGGTAGGAGAGGACACTAAGTATATGCTTGTGTGTGGTACTGGGCACTATACGCCATGTTCAGAGGATGAGGTTTATGATGTTTTTCATGATGTAGAGGCACTCGATGAGGACATCGAGCTTTTTTGGGGAGGGGTGAGTGTTACGGGTCCCCTTTTTGGAGAACACTTCGGGACCCTTCACCACTCCTCGGCTTCTCGAAGCTAGCACATTGTCATGTTTTGAGGCCTCGAGGGCTTCGACCCTAAACCCTAAACTAAGTCTGGGTCTATAGTGGCCGGCGTCACTAGTCAATCCAGCTCAATAAGTATTCCGTGAGTGAGGGGTAACTCACCTCGACTCAAAGAGCCAACACGGCTCTATAAAAAAGAAATAGAATAGGATTCTGAGCACCACGGCTCACCCTTGCTCACATACAAAGATGTGGGCTCAAGTCCCACTTGAGAGACCAGCCGAGAAACCTCAAAAAGGATGAAGGAAAAGAAATTAGCGAGGAAGAGTTGTCGAGGAGGCTGGATGCGATGTTTCTCGGCTATGTCGAGGCCTATTGTGAGGAAAAACTGTTGCATGAAGCCGAATGTGGTGCTGTTCATGCCCTGTGGGATGGGGAATAGACCTACAAGCCATATGTAAAGCTACTAAGAGGAGCCTCAGGAGGAACTTATGGAATCCTACCTTTCGATCAAGGAAGGAATGCCAGTATGCGACAGCTTGTGACAGTTGGCCTATGCATGACGGTGCTGTTGTTAGCAAAAACTGGGAAAATCGATGGCCAACGAGCTAGACTCACACAATGAGTATTGTGCGAATGAAGGAAGTGGGGAGGAGTGCAAAAAGGTTACTGTTGACTCCTACCTCCCGCATGACTGGGAAAAGCAAACTAGTGCGGAACAAGAATGTGCCGCGCCCAAAACAGGATCCATGGAAATGCTTATGCCTATGGAGGTGCTGGATGATGGGACTAAAAAAGAGGTGAGGCTCGGAGAAGTCCAAGATTTGTTGAATGAAGCGGAACACCCGCTAGGCCTGGTCGATGGGCATCAAGACCAGGATAGGTTGTTGGAGGTGCCTTGTGGGGTGCCGTTTTCAGGTTATGCTGCAGTACCCGCCTCTTATGAGGAGACTATTCCCGAGAGCGCAAGGGAACCAGAACGGGTATGGACAGAGGAGGCCAGCGGCCAAGGGTTGTGGGTAAAACCACCTGAACCTGTCTAAATCAGGTTGAAAGAAGGCAGGCTGTGGTATTGAAGGCTGAGCTCGGGATATTACGCAGGCAAAACCAGGGAAGGCATGACAAAGTTCTTTTTTATGGAAACGTAGCGGGTGCGAACCCTTTTGACGAAGAGTTGCATGGTGACCGGGTCATGGTAGTGGTTATAGTGATTCAAAAGGAAAGGCAGTTTGAGTTCTCTTATGGCTTATTCATTGCTCTGAAATAGGTTAAGGTGGACCCTCCACGAGTGGTCGCCATTAGGACACGGTTGAGTAAGATAATGCAAGTCATGTTATGGATGCACAGTTATGGGGCTGAGGATGGCACAATTGGCCAGTTATCAGTCATGGTACTCTCGAAAAGGTACCCATTGGTGGGAGATGCGCGAAGCCTAGATATGGGCAGCTTAAGCTTCCGGGACTGTCTTGACTGGCCAAATATGGTGCACTCAAAGAACTGGATGTCCTTTTACTTGAGGTTTCCTGCGATGTGGCGGACGACCTCCTCAATGGTCGAGATGGCATGGACAGTTGGAAGCCGGGCTAGAGAGCCGGGCGAGATGCAGGGATATGACAAAGAGTGGGCTTGGTAATCACAAGCAAGGCACGCAGGTGATAAGCAGCGTAAGGAATGCGATACGGAAAAACAATAAAAATAGGGCTGATTCATACGCAAATACAGGTCTCGGTGCAGCCTACAGTGGGGTTGCATCCTTGTCGTCATTACAGGTTGCGAGTGCAAACAGTGAGCAGTCCTTTCAGTTGAGCCAGAGAGGTCTATGTCGAAGACAATGAAGTCAACGACGAGGTACTAAGGGTCTTTGTCGACGACGCCTGCTCATTGTCGTTTGCCACCCGTTAGTGAGAAAATGGAAGAGTCACCACCTCCTTTGGAGTGCGCAACCGCCTAGTGATGGCTACAATGAATGGATTTCCCAAGGACTGTACGCCAGTAGATGATCAAGCTGATGTCAAAGATACCATGTACTATAGAAATCACTGGTGAGAGACCATACGAACCACGATGAGATGGTGTCCTAATAGGAGGTAACTTCATCCTCTGTTAAAAACACAAGCCAAGAGGCTGCTGTCCACCCAAAAACACAACTGCGAGGGGATGAAAACAGTGCTGTCCAGCGATTTTCAGCGTGCCTAGGAGGAGGTAACTTCATCCTCTGTTAAAATCACAAGCCAAGAGGCTACTGTCCACCCAAAAACGCAATTGCGAGGTGATGAAAACGGTGTTGTCCAGTGATTTTCAGCTTGCCTAGCAGGAGGTAACTTCATCCTTTGTTGAAATCACAAGCCAAGAGGCTACTGTCCACCCAAAAAACGCAATTACGAGGTGATGAAAATGATGTTGTCCAGCTATTTTCAGCGTGCTCGTACGCTCTCGACATTCGTGCTATTCATCATCTAGTTCCAATCAAATGCGACAACCTTAGAATCTGTTTGATCTTCCCTTTAATCAACTAGCGTGCTAGGCTATGAGTATTGTGAGATCTCAATCAGAAGGCTACATACATGTGTTCTCACCTGTACTTTGTCCTCATAACCATCCTGTATTTGCATCTTTCGTGGAGAGAGGCTTCTGAACGATTTATGCATGATGGTGCTGTGTTTAGAAAACCAGAACTAAGGAAATCGGTGACCAGCGAGCCAGACTCACACAGTGAGTATTGTGCGAATGAAGGAAGTGGGGGGGAGTGCTAGGAGGTGACTGTTGGCTTGTGGGCATCAAGGGCAGGAAAGGTTGTTGGAGGGGTCGCGTGGGGTGCCGTTTTTCAGGTTATCCGACAGTACCGGCTTCCTTGTGGGAGACTATTCCCGAGAGCGCAGGGGAAGCAGAATGGGTATCGACAAAGAAGGCCAGCGGTCAGGGGTCGCGGGTAGAACCACCTGAACCTGTCCATATAAGGTTGACAAAAGGCGAGCTGTGGTATTGAAGGGTGAGCCGGGGATATTACGCAGGCAAAACCAGGAAAGGCGTGACAAAGGTCTGTTTTATGGAAAAGTAGCGGGCGCGAGCCCTTTCGAGGAAGAGATGCATGACAAGGGTATGCAGATGCTGGTAATTTCAATCACGGGACAGCCAGCTCTGTGTTATGGAAACGTGTCAGGTGTAAGTCCCTTGGACAAAGAAATGCACGATGATCAGGTCATGCTTGTGGTTATGGAGACTCTTAATGGAAGGGATTCTAAGTCCTATTATGGTTTAGTCGCTGAGCCGAGACGGTCTAAAGTGGACCCTCTGGGAGTGGTCGTCATTAGGATATAGTTGAGCAAGAGGGTGCAGGTCCTATCATGAATGCACATGTATGGATGTCCCTTTGCTCGAGGTGTCCTGCAATACAGCGGGCGACCTCCTCAATGGTCCCGATAGCATGGACAGGTGGTATCTAGAGTAGAGAGCCGAAAGAGATGCAGGGATATGACAAAGTGTGGGCCGAGTGTGTGTTTGAAAATGACATTACTTGGGGGTGCTGGGATATGGAACCCAGATTCTTTTTTATGATCGTCCTTTGGTACTGGAAATTGATGCTCATTGGGAGCAGCATGGAACAGGGTGGCCAGATGGCTGGTATGGAAGGATGGGGGTCTCGGACCCACCTGACTAACGATGCGAATGGGTGGCAATGCCTTAGTCTATATGGATGCCAAAGGAGGTGGCAAATGCAATCACCTATGCTTTCACCTTGAAGGCATCTTGCAATTAATGTGTTCCAAGAGACGCAATTTGGGATATAAAGCTCATCAATAGAACTTTCCATGCTTTGATAGCGGCACCAAATTTGGAATTTTTCTGGTTTCGAGAAGTTTCCTTGGCACATCATGTAGGGCAACATAAGGGCAAGCATAGGTGATTGCATTTGGAGAAAGTACTTTCCTTCATATCTGGTAAAAACATCCTAGTGCTTCCTTGCAATAGCCATGTTAGGAATATGCTACAATGAACGCATCCAGGAGACGAGATTTTCACTAGACAGCTCATCAAGAAGTTCTAATGGTTTGATAATGGGACCACATTTGGCATTTGCATCCAATTCTTAAAACCTACACTTTACTTCACTTGAGAGAACTGAACTGAACTGAACGAAAGAGAGAAACGAGAGAGAGAGAGAGAGAAAAGAGACGACACAGGGATGTCGGGTCCCAACCCTCAAGGGCCCCCTTTCTCTGTTGCCAAATCAAGTACTTTCTTTATTCTTGCACAAATGCGACTACAATGATGCTGATGCTGAAGGGTATTAATGCTACTAAGGTACTGAAGGGGTCTATATCGAAGACGATGATGTCGACGACAAGTTCTGTGGGTTCTATGTTGAAGACGGGGAGGTCGACGACGAGGTCTATGTCGAAGACGATGAAGTCAACGACGAGGTACTAAGGGTCTTTGTCGACGACGATGAAGTCAACGACGGTACTGTGTCGAAGACGGTGATGTCCACGACGGTTCTATGTCGAAGACGGTGATGTCCACGACGAGGTCTATGTAGAAGATGATGATGTCGACGACGGGTACTGCTGGTCTTTGTCGACGACGACGATGGTGACTGTGACGATGACGACAATGGTGTTGTCGTCAAGTCCGGGACTGCGATGACGATGACGAAGGTGTCGTCGTCAAGATAGGGATCTGCGATGACGATGGTGATGGTGTCGTCATCAAGATAGGGACTTCGACGACGATGAAGATGGCGACGACAACGATGGTGTCGATGATGACGGCTTCAAGGCTGAAAACTGAAAACGCTAGGTTGTCTACTGAAAACTAAAAACGCCAGGCTGATCAGGGCCTTCTTCTTGAGAAAACGCTAGGGCTCTTGCTGAGGTGCTGCTTGATTGCTGGGTGCCTGCCTCCTTATGTCCCTGCTCTGATACCAATGTCTTGGATCTAGTACTCCGCACACAAACACAAGGGACACTTTACTTCACTTGAGAGAACTGAACTGAACTGAAACAAAGAGAGAAACGAGAACGAGAGAGAGAGAGAGAGAGAGAGAGAGAGAGAGAGAGAGAGAGAGAGAGAGAGAGAGAGAGAGAGAGAGAGAGAGAGAGAGAGAGAGAAGAGATGACACAGGGATGTCGGGTCCCAACCCTCAAGGGCCCCCTTGCTTTGATACCAATGTTAGGTGTAGTGGAATAAATGTTGTATTTTCTCAAGATTAGTGATCTTTATTGCTCAAGGTTCCTTTTAGTTCTTAGGGAAAGAGAGAGATTTCCGTCTTATGGGGAGTGCTATGATCACAACACAAAGTGAGTGGACATTGTGCATGCAAGTGAATGAGACTGAGAGAAGGAGAGAGAAGAGATATGACACCCAAGAGGTTGTAAAACCCTCCTCCGAAGGCCCCACTCTCGTCGGCGAGAGTGGTCTACTTGATTGCACAAAGATGTACAATGCGTATGCAATGGACTGATGCAATGGGACTATGCCGATGGTGATGACGGTGATGACGACGACGACTTAGGCTGAAATCTGTGAACTTCTTTGTGGCTGAAAATGACTGTTTCTTGATGGGTTCATGGCTGAAAAAAAGACTGTTTTTGTCGGGTCGAGAGGATGATAAAAAACGCTGCTGTAATCTGCTCTTTGGTTGCGTTTTTGGGGAGAAAGTTCCTTGCTGAAAAACGCTGGGACAGCAGAGGTTTTCTTGCTGAAATTTGCAGGTTTTCAGGTGCTAATAAACCCTTACCGGCTACGGAGGTTCTAGTACAACTGATGATAAAAAACGTTGATCCAATGATGTGTTCCTGGCGTTAGTGCATGCTGAAAACGCTACAGACCTGCAAGCAAATCCTAGTGTTAGTGATTCTTGACGGTGCTGCTGCCAATGGGGTAAAACGCCAGGGCAAGGTGGGCTTGGGATGGCCATAGCAGGTTCTGGAAAGCGCCAAGAGGAAGGTCCTTTTGGCGATGGTTGAAAACGCTGATGGCTAAGGGAAGGGGAGTCTTGCTGAGAGAGGGTGGGGCTCATGTTGCTTGGGGAAGCCTGCTATGCCTTTGCTCATCTGCTCAGTATTTGGAGGTCCTATCGGGAGATAGAACCCATATTTTTTTTTATGCTCATTTTGTGCTATTGGCACCTTATGCTCACGAGGAGCAGCATGGAACGGTGAGAGAGATGTATGGCGGCCGGGGCTGACTGCTTTTATGAATAAGGAGCCCCTTAACGGGTTCTCAATGGGATTGAGCAGGGCCAACTGAAGGTAAAGACATGCGAGTTGACTGGTTTTTTTTTTTGAGAATCCTGAGCCAAAGTGTGGCAGTGACCAATGGTGGCCCTACGAGCGGGCAGCTTTGCGAGGTCTTTCACGTAGATGAAAGCACGGGCTTGATGCAAAATGGCTGGGGCTTGATGCATAACTACAGCCGTTCTCTAGTCTTGATGAGCGAGAGGTAAGCAGCCATGTGGTGTACCTAATGGATCAGCAGGGCCTTGTTTTACTACAAGCCACAGATGGCAGCTGCATTCCCCCACGACGAAGCGGAATACGAGAGAGTGCAAGACGGGTAGAGTGTACTCGATACCATGCCTGGCATATCAGGCAGCAAGAAAAATAGGTGGTTGGCCGATGGTTTATCCCTCCTTGAAGAGGGCTGATCAGCGAGGTGGATTACTATTTGCGAGGTACTGAAAAGAATGGTGTTTTTGACTGGTCATGCGAACCAGGGGAGGTGTCGCTCAAATATTCATGGGAGGAAAAGTTGGCCAATGTAAGGCACGATCCATATTGCGAGAGGGCGGGCTCTAGTGAGCACCAGCCCGCGTTTTATTTGAGTTGCTTCGTTTGGCTAGTGCCTTGGATTGGAGCTACGACCGGAAAATGCGCGGTCAATGATGACGATGGGTATGCTTGGAGAGTGATCATGCACACAGCTTTTCTCATTCAACAGTGTTGGTTAAGATGGCACCATTGGATTCTGGGTATCGAAGCCGCAAATAAACTATATGCTTATTGTAGCCAGCAGGGTAATGCGTTGATGGGTAAATCAGAAATGCGGGGATGGCGATCGAGCGACTTCGTTTGGTTGATTTCTTGGACTAAAATTATGGCAGTGGATGACACTGCATATGTGGCTTCGAGTGGTGTCCAACAATGTAAGCTACGCCCGGAAGATGGGGGTTATTGCTCTATGGATAATGTATGTACACTCGATGAGGACATCGAGCTTTTTTGCGAGAGGGGTGAGTATTACGGGTCCCATTTTTGGAGAACACTCCGGGGCCCTCCACCTCTTCTCGGCCTCCCATTACTAGCTCACTTTCATGCTCCGAGGCCTCGAGGGCTTCGAGCCGACAAGAGGCCTACCTATTCATTTTGGTTGTAAGCGTGCTCCCATTGGTCTTCGGTCAGGGAAAAGCTCGATGGGGAAGCTCAGATCAGGTTGCCTGGAGGCCAGAGCATGTGAGGTATGGATGCAATCCATTCCGGAGTGGAATGTGGATGGTTTTGGGCATCAGCCCTTTGTTAGCTTCTGAGTCATGCATGTTCACGGACACTGGCAATTCCCCATTGTCCGAAGGGAGAGAGTCGGCAGGCTCCACCTGACGCTCCTTATCATCAGTTTCACTTAAGTAGCCCGTAATCTTCCCATCTGGCTCGTAGGCCATCAATTCCCCATCCCAAAGGACCTCACACTCATTGACCTTGTATTCCAATGTTGTGGATCCAAGCCAAGCAACTCTCCAAATAAAACAACTCGTACGAGGCACGGGCTGATGCTCACCGAAACCCGCATTCCCGCAAGACGACTTCTGTCCTACATTAGCTAGGTCTTCTTCGTTTGTTTGTGTTGCATTCCTTACACTGCTAATCACCTGCGTTGTCGTGCTGTGACACGTACAAAGTGGGAACGCATCCTACAAGAGTTATCTTATAATTTTTTAGATACATAATTATATTTCCTATAGTGTACATATGCATATTTAAGTATAATAATAAGCCTTCTATCTCATCCTATTATTTTTCTCAAGGGTAACATATCCTTACTTTACCATCAGAAAATACTATGGGAAAAGCATCAATAGCTCCGCCTCTTTAACTTGGGGCAAAAAGCATTGATTCTTTATTTCTACTATTTCATTATCATCTCACACCCTAGCTAGATCCTATATCTAGGGTAAACTCCAATATATATATATTCTATGTATTTTTTATACTTTTCTTATATTTCTTTTTAAATAGCTACTAGGAGAGAATCAAATCCTAGTGGGACACTAGGTGGCATGATTTCAAAGATACGCTTATTTTAATGCATTATTGCAAGCATGATTACAAAACTTTGTCAAGGAGCAATGTCATGCTTTCATATGGCATGAGGTGTCCTTTTGAATTAAATGAAAGTCTAGGCTAAGGAGACCACATGAAGACTTTTGCTGCCATAAATGGACCCTATTTTGATGAATTTTTTACACAAGGTTCCAATCCGAATTGGAAAACAATTTTAAAATAAAAATCGTAGCTAATGAGATGAAGTTTTTGCCCAGATTTTTACTTTTTTATTTGGAGCCACGGTTGAGGAGATATGATCAAAATACTGGACCCCAATCTGCCCACATCATGCAGGGGCAGCTCATTTCCAACTTTTCCAATTCCTGTTCACACTGGCTCCTCTCTTCTTGTGTAAACCCTTGGGGGTTCCCTTCACCTATAAAAGGGGACCTCTTCTTCCTTGGAAGGATCTCAAGCATTCAAGCCATTGATGAGAGGAATTCTTGAGGGAGTGAGTAGTAATGCCTAATTGTACTTAGCCCCATTAACATAAGCCCAAGCTTACACTTTCTCCTAGAGGGAGACTAGCCATTCTTGCAACAAGCTAACCTTGGAAGATCAACTCTAATCAAAGAAGGTCTTGCACTTGATGTATCAATCAAAGTGGAATTATCCACTCTTCTTCTCTCTCCATCAATAATGGTGCCAAAGGGTTTGTCAAGTAAGATGTGTTTTACATTGATGTTTTCTTGATTTCTTGTTGTTTTCTTTTTCATCTCTAATCCAACATATATATATATATATATTTAATCTCATCTCCTTAACCAAACCTATCTCTCTCACTCTTAGTAATTCATCCTCTCTACAAATTTTAGGTTCTCTTTGCTACAGGTACATCTCTCCCCGCAGTATCCTTATTGCCTAAGGGCAAGAATAGGGCTTGGGAGAGAAAATTCTCATGTCTTCACTTCTCTCATATCTATATTTCTCACATACTATCCTAGATGAATAACCCACATGATGATCATTTCTATCGCTTTCACTCTGTACAATCTATTAGAATTAACGTATGGATTAGCCGTAAAATACACTTTCAACAACGTATAGTGTTTCTCTTTGGCCCAGAAAGGCTTAATGAAATACTTCTATCACCGGATCCCATCATACTACCTCTCATAGACTATAATTTTTCTTTTGATGTAAGCATAGTTATCTTGCTATGAAGCAAGAGGATTTGTACACACAATTAATCCCAATCACTAGACAAAATATATATACTATGGTAAGCACAAAGCTACAATTCCAAAGAACAATTCGTAGCCTATTTGGTCAGCCAAGATTGAATGCTATTAACTCATCTATTAACCCTTTCATACTACCCATGATACAATATGACCATAGCCTTGATGTTTTCATCTTTGTGTTGTTTTGACATTCTCTTTTGTGTTCTTTCTTTGTGTGTGTGAGTGCAAGAGAGGAAGAGTGGGTCTTCTTTGATTGCACTTCTTTCCAAACCCTAGTCTTCATGGCATCTATGGTTTAATTCCTTCATATAGTTTTTGTTGGGTTCTCTCACAAACTCTCACAGCCATAAGCCCGGTGCTTTCCCGGCAAGACCGCTAATTTCTTGACAACGTGCCCTGCTCGTGACTGCCAAGCCCTTCGAGCATCAACCATACCAGAAACGTTACCACCATCAGTGTGCCCAGTCTACATAATTGGGGGCCCCATGCCCTGTTTTTCTGGAGAGGTAAGCACCTATAATACCATCTGGTCGTGCTTCCATCTACTCCCTGTTTTTTCAAAACCTGCTTGTGTCCTCACAAACAGCTTGATGGAAGTGAACCAATTGTCTGCAGTTGAAGGAGCTTGTCATCATGGAACAGAGGAATGAGCTGATCCGTCGTTTATCAGATACGAGATGTGTACCCGATCAGTTTGCGAAGCTGATTCCTAGAAATGCACTGAAAAACATAAAGTGAATCTAGACCAAGTTCAGCGAGTCTGCAATGCGTCAATTTCTGAAGTTGATCCACCACATATCAGCTTATGGTATGATTTGGCATACATGTCAATCAAAGCTTTGTCAAGTATTATGTTGTTTTTCATCAAATCTTGAATCTTTTGCCTTGGTAGACCTCTTGTTTCCTTGGTTGATTTCTTGTATGGTGCCACATTCCTTCCAAATGCAAGGATTAGTGATTAGGAGAGATGCATGCCTTTGCTTTCAAACAAAATAAATAGACTAAGGCTTTCACCTTGGCCTTGCATATAAGTGGAGTCCAAGAGATAGCATTGCAAACATAAAGCTTACCAAGAACTTGTGTGCTGTCAAAAGTATATCACATGCCACACATGTCAATCAAAGCTTTACCAAAGCTGGTCAAGCATTGTTCTCTTATCATTCCTTTGGTAATTAGCATCAAATTATATATAACTCTATATTCTAATTTCTTAAGTTTTACCATTTGCTAGTTTACAAGAAGCTCTTCAACATCTACAAAGCAACTTAACATTTGACTATAACACAAGGTATGTCATATTTAAAAATATTTTAAACACCTATAAAAAAACAAATTTTAATATTAGTATTTTGATAAGATCAAAAAGATTTTCTTTCCAAATTAGAATATTAGTCTAAGCTCAATACAAATAATATACCTATCAATATAAATATAATGAAATCTTAAGGTCACCAAATATACAAAATAATATTAAACAATACATAATTGAAGATGAAAACAAATAAATTATTACCTACGAACAAAGCATCCAAACTAAAACAAAAAGCAAAGCATACCAAGATTATAAGACATTTACGTAGAAAAACAAACTTACTTCCAACTTTTGACGTTTTTAATTTAGATTTTGATTCATGGGTAAATATTTGTTCTAATTCGATCAAATCATATAAATATTGTTCCAATTGTGGAAACTTGTTTTTTAAGTATGAAAAACAAAACTTAAAATATATAGAAAAAACAAATACCTATTTACGAGGATATGAATTATCTAATCCATATCTAACATCATTTCAAAATAACAAACAAGACAATATAGAAATTTATAACTGTTCCAAATGTTTTCAAAACAACATTAGAGGACAAAAATGTGGTCCCTTATCATGCAGGAGTATTATTGTTATGGAAAGCTCATATGAATATTCAAAAAGTAACCAATTTAGATTTATCATATTACTTACTAAAATATGCATTGAAATCAGAACCTATATGAAAAATAGATATCGATTTAGAAACAGCGAACACATTAGGACTAAATAATATTGATGATACAAAACTCAAACTAATATCTTCTTATGTATTAA
The DNA here is from genome assembly GCF_014529385.1 of Adiantum capillus-veneris. NCBI lineage: Eukaryota > Viridiplantae > Streptophyta > Polypodiopsida > Polypodiales > Pteridaceae > Adiantum > Adiantum capillus-veneris. Next base: position 103,723,294 of record NC_140959.1, read on the forward strand.
CAAAACCAATATCAGCAACCGAAGTAGCCATGATGTGTTTAGAGATACCAATCATAAAAAAATCAGAAAAGATAACTTATATAGATTGTTCACCTCCTAAAAAAATATAAAAATATATACAAAATTTTTTAACCTCTATACTACATCCAATTGATCTATATACAGCAAGACCATTAGAATTGGAAAGCTTAACATTTTATTCATACTTTCGTCACTATAGAATTAACAAAATACTCAAGCATACAACAAAGAAAATATGTAAAATGCATGATTTATTTGGAAATGAAACAGAAGAGTATAAACAATTAGTAAGATTTACCGATTTTCACCGTGTCCATCAAATGGAAGGTTTTTTTTTACTATTCTATTAAAACATATACATTTTCGTAATGAAAAAGAATTAATCTCAATTAAAAACACAAAAAAATCTTACCTTTTAGAATGTCAAATACGAAAAATAATAAAGAATGAAGAAGACATAGAGAATCTAGTTGGAAATTATTCTCAATTACATCTATTAATCGATGAATCTAGACAACAAATTACAAATCAAATACTTCAAATGCATCCCATACATAATTTAGAAGAACATTTAACATCAAATGATTTTATAGAAAAACATACCAATATTAAAACTGTAGGAGAGAATCAATATGATCCAATAATACATCTCCAAGAGCTTAAACACATAGAAAATACAACTTTGACTAAAGAGCAAGAACTAATATACAATAAAATTTTCAAAAAATCGGGTGGGTTATATATAATAAGTGGAACACCTGGATCTGGGAAAACGTTTCTAATTCAATATATCACATTTAAATGTATAACCAAAAACATAGGAGTCCTCCTTACAGCAACCACAGGAGTAGCAGCTACAAGACTTAGTCGATTAGCACGTACTTCACATTATTTTTTTTGTTTACCTAATAAAAATCAATTATTTTGTTCTAATTTAGAACCAAATGATATCCGTTCAATTAAAATAAGATCTTATGATGTAATTATAATTGATGAATTCTCAATGATGACATCACAAATATTACATACAATTATACTCCAAATTTCAAAAGCTTGTAATTTATCTATGCTAGAAATATTTAACACTAAAAAACTACTTCTATTTGGAGATATAGCGCAATTGCCTTGCAGTATGTAATTGTAAAAATAAAGACTTGATATGCCAAAAATGTGTAATAACAAATTCTACATTTTGAAAATTAGCTATACACCACACATTATATACCTCAATACGTCATTGTTCAGATCCAGACTTCATTGAATTCTTAAATATAATCTGACAAAGTAAACCATCTAAATCACAATTAGATAAATACTTAAAAGATACATTTATACAGGAGAAAGAGCTAGAACAATATATAGATAAAGACACAACTATATTATGTACACATAATAAAGATGTCATATACTATAATGACCTCATATTATTGAAGATATTCAACCCTTCCAATATATTCAATATAGATATTGCTACAACAGCACATCATATACCAGAACTACAACATTGGATAAATGATACAGAATTTCATACCCTATCCAAAGTAGCAATAGGGGCATTAGTAATGTTTACACAAAACATAGATCTCGCAATAGGTATAGCTAATGGAACTTTTGGGACAATCGTAGATATAAATATAACAATATAACATCTATTATAACAAAACTTATAATACGTGTAAATCATACACAACAAAATGTAACTATTAGAAGATCTAAATATCAAAAAAAGACATACAATGGAACATGGTATCGTAAAACATCTTTTTCACTAACACTAGCATATGCAATGACTCGACATAAATCCCAAGGATGTACTATCTTTGGTAAGTCATTGTTAATAGTTCGAAAATGTTTTTCTCCTGGACTATTATATGTCATGTTGTCTCAATCGAGTAACCGAAAAAACATAAAAATATTGAATTCAAATACAATCGACGATTTCTAAATACAAGTAATAAACCATTATATATCTGAAGATTATTGACTTACAAAAGTATACTCCAAAGATTAAAACAAAGGTAACGTATGCTAAATTATTTTATATCAAACTTAAGGTGCTATAATTTATTACTATATTGATATAAAAGAAACTATTAATAAATTCATTTTATATTTTTCAGATTGAAAGCTAAACAATATGGAGGTAAGCTTATATCTCTAATCACATGCTTCAATATTTATAACCTTAAATGTATAAACTGTGTTAAAATATATTAGGTCTTCAATTCTATCAAAGCTAAAGCAAAAGCCACAATAGACCTACAAGAAAAAGAACAAGAAGAGCAACGAAAATAAAAAAGGCAACACAGAGAAAACTTCTTCTTAAGAATCAAACAACTTAAATATGCAAATATCTCGGGATGTGATCCACTAAATTACATTTATGGCTAGCCATCTTATGATGAGCTAAAACAATATATGGATGCAACCAACAATATGTTTCAAACATGGAAAAAAACACATACTACTAAAGAACTCCCTGTAGATGGTAAATAATTCAGCTTATGTTTTAAAAAATTTACTTCTATTATTCATAATTTCAAATATAATTAATTCAAATACAATTACTTCGCAGGTCTAACAATACAAATTCTTAAGATATTCAAAGAAGATTTACCAAATGAAGATATAATGCTTGAGCGATACGAAGCTCAAGCTTTACTAGATAAACACACAAATGGAATTTCAGCATATGCTATCAACTTATTGCATTTTGGCTACAACATTCCATTAGACTCTTTGAAAACTCTTGATAATAGACTAGCTTCAATCATTCTAAAAGATTATGAGCAACTATACAACGTAAAAAACAAACAAGATCCAATCACTTTGGAGAGCATTACAGCATCACTAGATATGGAATTTGCACGAAGGCAATATGGCACTACTTGCAAATTTTTCATTACTATGAATCAAAGCAATGGTATAAATTCATAATTTCTTCTCTATTTATAAATTATTATATTCTTCAAACTACAAAAAAAATTACATAACATTGTTTATAGATGTGGATATAGCTAATAATGGAGAATCATCTTTGCAATCGACTTCAATACCTATAGATATTCCATCCACCAGTCAAGGTACACTTATTACTCCAAAAATTCACATTTTACTCAAATACCAACAAGTTCAATAATATTTTAAATCAATTATAAACATAGTCAAATAATGCATTCTCACATCTCTCTCTCTCTCTCTCTCTCTCTCTCTCTCTCTCTCTCTCTCTCTCCACCCAAATGTGAATCCATTCTTTATTTTAAAATAACAATCTATATTCTAAAATATTTAAATATATTTTAGATACCTTATATATTTATATTATAACTCATAAAAGTTCATACAAAATCATTTGAAAAGAGTTTAATTGTTTTTTTTTACAGAAGCAAAGTCTCCCCGAAAATCAACAACTCCAAAAAATAAAAGTAAGATTTTTATTTATAAATTACAATGTATAATAAATTAAAAAATATATATTGGACAAACGAATAATCTAAAAAGAAGGATTTTACAACATAAAAAACAACCTACTAAATTGATGATAACTGACATTAACAGATACAAGCCGTTCAACAAAAAGTTCACGATTGAAATTATAGATTTAACAACAATAAAGGACAAAGCAAATCACTTAGAAACACTTTATATTAAGAAATTTAGATCGATTACTTCAAATGGATACAATGTTTTTTCCGGAAATCCTTCTTCTTTTAACAAATACTATTACCTAAAGAAAAGAGACCTTATTTAATTTAAAGGGTTGTTATCTCTTTCCAGCTCTCTCTTTCTCTCTCTCTCTCTCTCTCTCTCTCTCTCTATTCAAAAAAATACATTATATACGTAATCTATTGCAAAAATGTATACATTTCACATTAAATCTAACCCTACACAACAACTTCACGCTCAACCATTAGCTAACTGCCCCATACTAGTTGACTTATCTTTGCCTCTTTGCTATATTGTTGAGCTTCAAATGTGGCCTTCAAATTTTTGATCATGTGTTCATCTTCAAGGTCGTCATCACGAGCATGTTTTGATTGATTTCTACCAGGCATTGATTTGCTTCGTTCAAGTCCTGTTGCAGCAAGAATACTTGTTGCTCCAGAGTCAGTGATGGGAGGGGCGAATCGGTATGCCATTCAGAGGGTTTATTGGTGTTGGTGTCCATTGCGAGGGGGAAAATTGGTAATTTTGTTAATTTGCTGCAAATCTCGATCCGGAGTAGAAGGTGTGCGACGAATAAATTTGACTAACCTGACTCCACGCCGGCGGATGGAATAAAATAGTTCGTAATCCCAACGCGAGGTAGTGCGAAGCTTGCGGTGGCCCGTAGGGCAATTGCGAGGGTTTTGACGTAGAAGCGATGTTAACGGGTGGGTTGCTGATGGTTTAGCGGTGCACAATCAACGTGATGTTGGTTGTGGATGCGTCATAGCAAAGGAGGCATATGATTGGGCAAAAACTGTGATGGTTATCGTTGCGACTCACTTTGCGAGAGAGATCGACGCGCCCCGAGTGTATTTGCTTGGGTAGGGAGGTGTGGTCCGCTCCATGGAGATGTCAAAGATGATGAGGATGTGTATGTGTGTGTGTATTAATCATCAACATAAGAGATGTGTGTAAGTGCATAGTGATTTTTTCGGCATGATAGGTGTGCAGCCTTTCTTTGATAATCCTTCTGCCTGTATGGAGACGGTGTAAGAAAATAAAACCCAACCCCCCCCCCCCCCCCCCCCCCCCCCCCCCAAAAAAAAAAAAAAGCAAGAGTTCAATTGGGTTGTGAACTCCATGGCCATCTAGTGGTTGTGGGCGTCAGTGGCCGACAGCTGAGAGAACGAGGGGCTACATGTCGAGTGGATGGTTTGGGCGCCACAAGATGAGAGAAAGGGAGAGATTGGATTGGCTAAATCTCAGAACGACTGATTGCTGGGTTGGCACGCCATGCAGGCAATTGAGAGATATGAGATTACTCAGGTTGACCCGAGAGATTTGAGAGAGAGTTAGAGAGTGCTGGCGGCGGAGGAGTGAGAGAGAGTTTGTTTTTTGCGGCTATCTACAGGGCGCTGCTCGACAACAACTGGTGTGTGTGTGTGGTGTGTGGAGGGTTCGACAACGGGTAGGTGTAGAGAGGAAGAGATTGGTCTTGGTTGGTGATTATCAGAAGGGGGAGAGTAAGACATTGGGCTGCATGCCTACAAGTGGATGCCACTGTTGTGTTCGGGCAACTGGTTACGGAGCTGGCTGCATATCGAGTTGGGTGGGTGATGCAATGTCGGCAGCTGTGAGAGGTAGAGAGAGTGCGAGGGTCGCCAGCGGCTCTGCTTCGATGGTGTTGGTGGTCATCCAATGCAGCAAACGATTTTGTTGAGTATCATTTGGATTACACTAAGTGATTATCAAAAGCCTGAGGGTCGTTCTCACCAGCAGAGACCTCAAAAGACCTCATAAAATTACTTTAATATGAAGTTACATAGACACAAGAAGAAGCCGGAGAGTTGGTTTAGCTTGCTGGAGGAGAAATAGAGAATTTTCTTTTCTTTAAAGCAATCAAAATAGCATCAAGAAACATCCACTAGTATGCAAAAACCTACCACTTAAAAGAGAGTTGGGATCTCCAAATTGCACCTAGTTGCAAACGAACATTTTGAGGTCTCTTGGGATTGTCTCTACAAAAGAAATTTGCCAATTTCTTCTTCTATGTTTCTTTGAACATTTTGTCTATTTTGCAAACCATCAAGTGATCTTCCTATTGAAATCTTTACTAGCATATCATCAGTATCAATTTCTCATAATAAAATTATTTGATTTAAATAACTATGTTTAAATATGAACCGCTAAAATATATGCAAACATAAAATTCGATAAAAAGATGCAACCTGTCTAAAAATACTAAAGAGAAAAGAAAAAAGAAAATAAATAATATATATACGCCAATAATGATATCATGAGTGCACTTAGCTTTGATAAATGGATGTGTTAACGATTTTCATAGCCATAAGTTGGTTCATACATCTTCCTTTGTTGCTCCCCATAGCATGCAAGAGCGTTGCCTTGAGCTCTGATACCACTGCTACAAACGGGAGCACGGAAGGCCTGCAAAATGCATAAAATAACATGTTGCAACCACAAAACCAACAAATCCAAATACCTGACGAGTCTCGTAGCACATAATCAAACTCATAGGCAAAGAGAGAGAGAGAGAGAGAGAGAGAGAGAGAGAGAGAGAGAGAGAGAGAGAGTGCATGCAGACGCACCTCTTAGAGAGGAGTGCTACACCGAACGACGAGAGAGGAGAGGAAAGGAGAGAAGAGAAGAAAAACACAACACTGAGCATGTCCCTCTTGCACGTATTTTATTTATAGAAAAGTTCATGCTCAAAAATTGAGTTACATCAGTTCACATTTGGGTATAGGATAGTCCTAGCTCGTACATAGCTCAATATAACAATTAATAGCTGTCTATATCTCAACTTATAACTGAACCATAAAATACCAAGGTTGCTCCACAAAATCCAATGGTGGTAGTTTTATTCTGAATAGCTGCTATCGCCTTATTGTTCAACACGTGCCAATCACTGATCTGCTCACATGACACCCAACAAGTGATCATATCCCACAATTCAAATCAACATTGCAATGCTTCATCAAAATATCAAATATTTCACCAATATATCATCAAAATACCAATTCCATTACACTCTCTTTGTACCCTTCAACGTCATATTGTGCGTGATCGATGGGTTGCATGGTTGTTGACTTTAACACTTGTGTAAATGTAGTCCCAACTGCATGATTGGTTGTTGTGTACCTTGGCAGTCATTTTGCTAGAAAGTGGAAGTGTTGGTGATATAACGTGCTGGTTCTTCCACTTGCTTCTGGATGAGATCAACAAAGGTTGCCATAGCGGTTTCTTTAATGAAGGTACCTGCTGTTTTTTTGTCTCTAATCCTCATCATCATCCCTTTTGTCGGAAAGTTGAGAGCTTCATCCACTATTTCTTTTGTAATGACGACTTCTACTTTCTACCCTTGCTGGTCTGTTATCTGGGTTGTTCCATCTTCTTTTATTGTAGCCAAAAGCTCATAGGCTTTCTAGAAGTCTACACCACATGGCTCTTAGTTGTAGAACTCTCTAAGTCCAAGCCTTCTGTTAGCTTCTTTTGTTTCGGGCTTTGCTGCGACATCATAGACCTCTTTCGGCAGCAACTGTAGTTTTCTACCTGATGTCCTTCTTCACTTTTAAATCTACCTGTGAAAATTGTTGTGTTGTTCTCCTCAAGCTGTTCTTTGGACATATATGTTGCCTTGGTTGTCTTTACTGAACTGGGTCCAATTGGTATGGTGGCAGCTCTTGCAGCTCCTCGTTTTGAGTGATCCTCTTCTTGGCCTTCTCTGGAGCTTGCATTGCTCTTGTTAAGTGCCAAAGTTAGAAAATTTTTCCATTATCACTTTGAAATGTCCTTTAGTCTGAATTGCTGACAAATTGAGTCCAATTTGCTTCAAATCAATTTTTGAACATGCATAGATGCATAAAAACATGTAAAGGTCAAAGTCATTAAGTTCAGGAAAAAATTTGCAACAAAAGTAAATAATTGCAACTATTTACAGCTGATGAATTTTTCAACCTTTTGCAATTTTGGCATCAAAGGCTTGAAATACATGTCAATTAGATACTTTGAGTGAAGTGTGGGCTCATTTGAGTATACAGGGTGAGAATGGTGCCAGATTTAGGCTTTCAGTCTCTGAAACAGTAGATATAAAGGAATTTTGAGATTTTGAGCTCCAAATTTGTTCAAACTTGGTTAGTGGGCTTAGGAAATCATGTGCTTTGGTCCCATGAGGGCAAAGTTGCAAATTTTTCCCATCTTTGCAAAAAAGTAAATAATTGCGATAATAAGTTTTTCATCAAAATGAACATTTTTTGGTGCAACTTGGTTCTAGGCATGATGTTGACCCTGTGTATGTGATATGAGGTGATTTGGATCAAAAAATGTGACCCATAACTCAGAAATTGATTTGAAAGGACTTCTTTACGTTTTTTTGACAATTTTCCAAGTTATCATTGATCAATTTGACTCATACTTGAAACGTGGCATGTAATAGGTGTGAACAAGTGATAGATGAGGTGATGGTACCATTTTCAAGCCAAAAATTTCCAAAAGTAAATAATCGTGATTATTTACAGCATTCGATATTCGTTTGCAAAACTTGAAATTCTCTCAGTCATGTTCAAAGACCATTTTAGAAATACATAATGCATAATTTTGTGTATGGATGGAAAGCAGAACAATATAAGAAATGTATACAAAGATTTCCAGAAGATGTTGTTGTGTCAGGTGTTGACTTTGCTGAAAATTATAGTTTCAAAGAACAAAATGAGATTCAATCCATGCACTGGTATTCAAGTCAAGTAACTATTTTTGTGCACATAACATATTTCCAAATTGCAGGTAATGACATCACCCTAGATCAATATTATTTCTTTTGTATTAAGACTTCAATAATTTATGATTTTTATATTATGCAGGTGACATCCACAAGACAATTCACTTCTTTATTTCAGATGACAAGCTACGCTATCAAATGGGCGATAGCAATATCATTGGGCGAGGATCCTATGCTATCAAAGGGTTTTGCTATTGTATGATAAATGAGAAGACCTACGAGCTTTTGGACAAAAAGCCAGAGGTGTTCATATATTCACATCTTGTTTGGGCAATCAAAATCCCCATGATACCCCATCCCGGCAACTCAAAACTATATACAATATCACTTGATGTCAGTGAGTCTATCTACAATAGTATTCCTTTTCAGCTGTAGCAATCAGTTTGTTTAATTTTTTTGTCCAAACTTCCTTTTTAAAATAAAAAAATGTCTTTGTTTATCCCTTTGAATCACTACATGTCCTTACGTTTTAAATAAATTGATTCTATAAAGGCGGCAATTTAATGGTTTTGTACTGGTATCATACAAGTTGGAGATTACAGTATAAGTACAATAATAGTACAAACATGATGGCAGAATCCCTTTCTCCGACTCTGCCTTTAACTGTAAACTGAGCTGTGTTTGAAACTAGTCACTTCTCAATATCATACAGGTATCATACAAGTCCCTATTTGAATCTTCTCATTTTTTCACACAACTAGGTCGCCCACCACCAAAAGGACTGGACAGAGCAAAATCAATGTGCTTCTGTGAGTCCACTCTAACCAGGAAAGATGCAACACTGACAACTTGATTGCCAACCCTCCTGCTGCCTGCTTCTCCTACTCCTTCGCCAGAAGATGCACTCTCTAAAAAACCCTAATCAGCCTCTCTCTCTCTCTGTCCCTCTTTCTCTCTCCTTTTATTTGCAAGATACTTCAAATATAGAATACAATGTATTTCCGTGCAACTTGCTTGTAAATGTATTATACATGAATTCTGTTACATTGATTGACAAAAAGGCTGAGTAATTCTCCATTTACATCCATCTTCGACAAAAAAATACATCGACAAAAGTCGCCCACATCACAGACTTTATGAAGCTTTTGTTTTACAAAAAAAATATGTTCCTTTGTTTTGGAAAAAGTAAATCCGCCATTTCCAATAAAAATGACGCACAAAGGTGTCGTCAGGTTATCCATTTTCACAAATTACAGTCCTCTTTGTATACTCAATTATGTCCTTAGAGATCAACCAATGTGCCAGCCAGTTTATGACAGTGGTTGACAGAAAACAGGGCACACTTCTTTAGACTTCTTTTCTAGCTTGGGAAAAACAAGAAATGACCCCAATGAATTAAATATTAGCTTATATCCAGAATCATCAAAGATAAGTGTGTCAGGTGGTAGGTTAGGAAATTTTTTTAGATTCTTGTGGAACACAAGTTTATCTGTCCTGCCCATTTTAAAAGGGGGCCTTGTGCACTGCGCCTGACTTACCACTCTATTGAATCTTTTGTGGTGGTCTGGGAACACTGTCGCTAGTGTGCGTTGGAGCTTCTCAAACTTGTAGCAGCTCCATATCCACACTTCGAACCATCTGAAACAAAAATTCAGAAACACTTCTGCATCGGGCCTTACCCAAAAATGTGTATCCCCTTCAACAATATGGCGCATTTCCGGCCAGTAGGGCAATTCTTCACCATATTTTACATCAAAGTTCTTGAGCAGTAAGCCATTAAGATCCAAAATGAGAACCCTACGTTGGACGCTCAACGGAGGTGGTGGCCTTGGCTATATCAGTGGGATTCTTTTACAAAGTCTATACCATAGAGGAAAAACGAGCACTGGAGGAGACAACACCCAATTCCATATTGCACAAATGTCAGCCCTGCCATTGTGCTTGTCAACCCTGAACCTATCTGCAAGGCGCCATTTTTCAACTGAAAACATATCTGCAGATGCAAAATTACAAAAGACTCAAATTTAAATATGCAATTAGGACATATCTACAGATTGAACTTATACAATAAAAATACACAATGTTCAAAAATTAGGCACAAGATGAAAGAGATGTCAAATGTGAAAGAAAGTTATATTAATCTCAAAAGTGGTTACATAAAAAGAAACCTAGGGGGGGCAAACTATAATATTTTGCAGGCTCTGGGTTTAGGGTCAGAACTTGTGCCGGTATTTTGCATCTCCTTAGTGTCTTCTATGTCCATCTCCTCTTCTGGATGCCTCTGGGTATCTTCCTCTTCCTTGCTTTTTTGCTCCATTTCACGCTTCTCATCTGCAGTCTTCTCGAATTATTTTTTTTTGCCTTTCTCATATGCTGAGCAAGGGTCTCCTCGGGACTTCCCTCCAGCTTGACATCTACACGACCATCAGCTTTAGAAAGCTGTGCAGCAAAAGATCACTTATTAGAGCCTTAATCAATGAAAAAACTTACTCTTGCCACGTTGGCCTCGTTTTCTCGGGGTCTTTGATCTTGTCACCTCCACGCCAGTGTCTAGCAACACATCGTCTTCCTCATTCTGGGTTTTCCCTTCAACACCAGTCGTACTCTGCTCCTTTACCTCAAAGTTTTGTTCTTCTTCTGTTGTTTCCGAAACAGGTTTCTCAGCATTACCAGGGACACTTTCATCAAGCAAAACCTCCACAGGTATCTTGTAGGCAGACGTCACTGCATCGTTCCCTGTGTCTTTACCGACAGTAGTTCTAAAGCAGTTGGACTATGAAAAAACATCAGAGAAGACAAAAATCAACCGCCTGATTAAAACAATGGTGTGTCTCTTACCCGTTGAAACAATTTTCTCAATTGTTATTGGGCATGGTTCAAGTGGCTTCTTCTTTAGAAGGGATTGGTCTTCTGCAGAAATAACTCCGGGGCAATCCTTAAGCAGACACTTTCCTTTCTCAGCCAAGTGAGCATAGCACATGGTATGCATGTGAACAAGGCAATAGAACAACATGGCTTGAGCGATTGTGATCATGAATTTTTACACCACAAGCATTGCACACATCAATGAGAACAACACTATGTCCAGGAGCTGAAACTCGAGTAGGAAAGACTATGGTTTCAGGTAGCATTGGTTGACTAATCATGTCTGTCACAAACGTGACACAGAGACCAAAGGTTTCCTCACGCTCCAAGCATTTGGATAATTCTTCCTGTAGGCAAGAGACCTCTGTTATCAGACAATGTCAAACATGTATAAAATCGGTATGAATGCTTGGAGATCGGTATAATAATTTTATCATATCGGTATGATTACATCCTGCCGGTATAATGTTATCCCACCGGTATGATGTTATTATACTGGATAGTATAACATCATACCGGTAGGATAACATCCAATAACATCATACCGGTAGGATAACATTATACCGGAAGGATAACATTAAACCGGTTGGATTTTATCATACCATTAGGGTGTAATCATACTGGTCGGATCTAACCATACCGGTTAGATGTAACCATACCAGTAGGATATAATCATACCGGTATGATATAACCATACCGGTAAGATGTAATCATACTGATAAGATGTAATCATACCGGTAGGATGTAATCGTACCGGTAGGATGTAATCATACCGGTAAGATATAATCCTCCCGGTATGATAACATCTTATCGGTATTGTCATCTACCCTTACCAAATTGATGTTATTGTCATACTATTATGTTTTTTTATTATTCGGTTTTGTGGTACCACATTCTACCCATCCCGGTATGATAGAGCCATAATACCGGTATTGTAAAACTTATAATACCATTTTCACTATTAGAGTTTCAGTACAATATGGTTATTATAATCATACCGTTACTTTAGTGTTAAACTATTGTTTTGTTTTGTTACTATATCGGTATTATTTTGTTGTTATACATGTATTATGTTGCTTTCACACCGTTATTGTGATCATTGATAGAACTTATAGTAACATGTTCACCAATAGAATACCAATACCGATATTGCAACCGTTACTTTGCAGGTATGTTACCATTATTTAAAGTAATCAATCTACTTTATAGGTATTATTGTGTAATCATTCCACAACAGTATATAGACTATAGTATATTGTACATCCAAACCAATACTTTGCAGGTATTATACTACAATCAGATGGAGTTAAAAGCATACATGTGCCTGCCTGTAGGGTGGCTTTTGCTTGGTCAAATTTTCCTTGGAGGCTGTCAAGCAAGCCTGTTGGTACATTGGCATCATCAGAGAAGTGAATTCGGATGGTGTGAAGGGCATCCTCGCAACGGTACACATCAGCAACAGATTTGACCACAGAATCCTTAACCTTCTGGCACTCGGATGATACATTGTCATGAGATTTTCTAACCTCAACAAGTAGTCCTTGCAAGGAAGTGGATACGTCAACACTAAACACAGACTGAGTAGTCGCAAAAATCCCACTTTCGGTTGGTGTACTTCCGGATGGGGTATTTACTAACAAGATGGCAGAACCACTTGGGGTTCCTGTGGATACTTGGTAAGTCTCTAAATTCCATTGTTCTCTTTTCCTATCTAAGTGACCTTCATTGGTCACATTCTTCACCACCTTAGATGAAAAATCAGCCCACTTTACCGGACCTGTGCTTACAAAATAAACATATCCGCGTGCAAACTTGACTCGCAACAGATAGTTTGGTGGTTTTGATTAATACACCTGCTTGTAGAGCTGGTAGAGTGCCTTGTAGTGATCCGGCCTTGTTGTTTTTATCGGCACTTTTTTCTCCTTCACTGGAAGACACGTGAAATATTTCATCTAGTCGGATATGGGCACATCTGCATCTGTCAACTTCCTAACATCTTTCCCCTCAAGACTTAACCCATATTCCCTGTAAAAATCCTCCTTTGTCGTGCAGAATGCCTTTAATGGCACCTCCACATCCTTGGGGTGAACAAAGCGGCTGATTTTGGGAGGAGGATGTAACTTCTATCTCTGAAAAGAATAAATCCATATTCACTACTCAATATATCCACGCCTCAATACTCTACTACACATACATGTCCATTGTACACAACATAGAGAGAGACAGAGAGAGGTGACATACCTTCGTGGGATAATGTCGGGTCTTTGTGGGGGAGACCTGTCGGGCTGCATTCCTTGGGCTCTTTCTTAGGTTGCTATCCATAGCAAAGGATAAGAAGCGTGCACAGGGGACTGTAGAGTGAGCTGAGAAAGGCGCAGAAGGAGAAAGGCACAGAATTATGGAGAAGTACAGTCATGCAAACATTCGATTGAACATTCATCTAACGTGGGCTCCACACGGGTTTTTGAATCCTCCACTCGATTATTAAATTCAAACGATTTTGTATCCTCCACACAATTATTTAATTCACACAATTCTTGCCCATAACACCAGTTTCATACCCCCTAAATTTTAAGCCTCCAAAAGCAACTTTCAACCGGTTAAAACCGGGCCACCTATTCATGCATCCACCCAGTGACGCAATGACGCATATAGACAGAAATGGACAAAAAGCCACGTGAATACAATATAGTTTATACAATGGAGCTAAATTGTTCAAATACAATATTTATGGCTTTAAGAGGTTTCTCTCTCATCCTCGCGAAGCTCAGCATACCTTCCTATATCTATATAGAGCTCTCCGTTTAAACAAATGTCCTTCGTTTCATTTTGTAGATTCTCTGGATGCACCCCATAGAGAATAGCAGCTTGATGCTTGACTGGCACCACCTCAGCGGCTTTTGACTGAGCATCTTGTCCAATCTCCTCCATTGATGCCGCTGTGATTGACACATGGTAGCCTTCATACGTCCGTGCACTACAAGGGGCTACCTCTATGACGTACCACCAGTTTGATGTAGACTTTGTAGGATGAAATATCACCTGCGAGAGCCACATAACTTACATGAGAGCTTCCAAGCACATAACTTCTAAAATTGGATGTTAACTATTTACATACTTACTTGTTCACAATTCTCGGGTAGTACGAAAGTGTCTCTTAGGTCACTCCATTTCTTAGTTGAATCCACCTCAAGAAAACCAGACTCTCCTCTACACATAGTAGCGTTGCGATCCTCCATGATTACCTTGAATTAATTCCATGTCGAACAAGTCGACAAAAAATCCTCTATAGTTGATCCTCAAAATCTCTTGTAGCATGCCGAAGTAAGTGAGTTCCGCCACCACACAGGATCTGCATCAGAAGACCGTCGTCGACTAGACTGTTCAAATTTTGCCATGATTACACAATCTTGAGTAAAACGGTTTTTGTCAATCCGTTCCACCCTAAAATGTCGACATTTACACCATGTTGCTGTGTATGACTTATACTACAACCAACAAAGATTATGAGTGGCCGTTCAAACATCTAGAAAGTCACTAGTCGTACATTGCAAGCTTACCTTGGTCGCGTACCCCGAGAGTACTCCCACTCCTCCTCAGTCACTTCTTCATCACATTGTTATGCGCTTTTCAATTGGTTGTGCAACCATCTTAAGCTCATGAATGTTGGTAGGGTCTCCAGACCCGTCGGATAGTGCATCGGTGGTCGTCTTCCCTGTCTCCACTCAATTCGTGCCCTTTGTCGCTCTTGCTTTGCATCCTCATATTGTGAAATTCTTTTTTACATCACTGGATTGTGAATCATGCATAATCAATTGATTTTAGCCTCTAGATCTTTCATCATCTTCTTCTCAACACCGAGATTGCACATGACAATCCCATATATGCGGTCATCATCTATGGTTCGCCATAGCGTGTCCCGGGCTTTATCAAATCCATCTAGCCACTCTCCAATGTACACTAGGAACTCTGATACCAGCCAACCTTATGCCACGCTAACCTTGGGACGTGCCTCTTGACGCACATATCCCTTGAGCGTTTCATTAAACGTTCTAAAAAGAGCATCCATCTAGAATGTAATGTGCCAACTATTTCCACCTCATCAACTATGTGAACAAGAATATGCACTTGAATGGTTAGCATGGTAGTAGGAAAGTGTTTCTCAAACATGCACACAACCTCCAGAGGATTTCTCCATAGCGAATGGTATGGAGTCTATGTTGATCTCCTTTTGTGATATCCATTGCACCAACTTCGCAAGTTTGTAGATTGTGTTACGAACGTCAAGAGACAAACATCCCCCAATGGCCATCGGTAAAATAAACTGTAAAACACGTACATCAATGATATTAAAGTCCACACACAAATTTGTTACACAACTCCCACTATGATATATTCCACTATGAACATACCTGACACATTTTATGCCAGTCGTGTGACTTCAAACCGGTAAGCTTTCCTTCTTTAGTAAAACACGTTTGGAGCGAGTGCATTACGCCAGTGGGGGTCCGCACATATCGAATGGTATCTTTTACTTTGCTTTCTTGGGCTCCATTGAAAATCCATGGAGATTTAGGGAGTTTTATCGATCCATCGGATGCTGTTTGCGGCCAATATTGCTCCATACAATCCACATTTCTAAGGTCAACCTTGGCTCCCAAAGTATCTTTCTTGCCAGTCAGATGGTCCCGTAGCAGATTACCCACATTCTTGAATATGTGCAATGGATCAAGCAAGTGATTTATCATGAGTCGGGGTCAATATGGTAACTCGTACCATAGAGAGAGTCTCTTCATCCTTGGGGGCAAACCATTATCACACATCTCCTTCTGCTCTCACCATGCTTGTGCAGACATCCTCGGTGGCTCTCTTCTCAAAAATTCGTCGTGTAACACATGATACTCTGGAAGATACGCTTGATGACCTTCATAGATTTGCTTCTTCAATGAGGGTGCCTGACGTGCATTCAGTCTAGGTCCACATGTGACACATGCTCTGTATCCGCTTGTTTGAAGCCCTGCATGTTTACACATGATAATAGATAAGCTTGAGAAAAACCAAGATCTACAGTGCTTGAGTGAGGAGTGTAAATCACCTGAAAATTCTGTTAGTCCGAGATAGTCATGCATGGCGCGCCCACATTAGAATGCCTCTGATCAAATCATTCCGTCGACATGTGTATCGGCTCATATCCACCACTTCTATGCCAATCCACAATTGTTGTAGCTCTTCCAATAGTGGACAAAGATACACATCCATATTCTTCACTTTATACCACGTCGGAACAATCAAGCTTAGCGATAGGTGCCCCTTCTTCATATTCAACCACGGGGGAATATTGTAGTTGACGATGAAAATGGGCCATACACTATAAGATGTTGATCTTTGACCAAATGGATTTATGCCATCCATAGCTAGGCCTAGGCGCAAATTTTGAGCTTCCCTGGCAAAATCCGACCATGTTTCATCTATATGTTTCCAAGCTGCGTAATCTGCAGGAATCCGTAGCAGACCATCCAAAGATTAATTCTCCTCATGCCATGATGGTAGGGCGGCCATGGACTTACATTTAAAGAAATGCTTGATGCGAGGAAGCTGAGGAAAATGTCGCAACCCTTTTGTGGAATTTTTGTTCCGTGGAGATCTAGGATCCAAAAAAAAAAGAAGGATTTATCTGCAAGAGAGCCGCTATGAGAATTTGAAAAGAAATTTGAGCAGATTTACAGGAGAGCAGCGGTCACTGAAACTAGAACAGGTAGAGTTATTTGTCCAAGATGTTGATCCACGGCTTCAAAAGAGCTTGGTGCAACTGCTTGAGGATTCAACATGTGACTTGGGTTTAACATCTGATTGGCAACAGCAACTGGTTTCTAAATTAGTTAACATGATTGTAAAGCGACATATGAGGGTGGATAAGCTGATTGTGGTTGATCCGATGGAGACAAGGGATGAAAAATTAGGGAAAACTTAGCCTCTAGAAACAAAAATTAGAGGACCCTGTTCTTGACGAGCTGATCAAATTAAGGTATACAGGAGTTAAATCTAAATTTGAAGGCAATTAAGCTTGATGGGGTAGGCACCAAGGCTTGCACTTCAGAGCCCAGGCAACGACCTCCACGCAAGGTATGGGACGACCACTGCATGTGATGTTATAGTAAAGATCATGAATGCAAAGACTGTGAAGATTTTGATGAAGCTTACAAGAAAAATGTGGTCTTTTGGAAAGACAAGAAGATCCATCTCAAAGCAATAGGTGAGCCGCTCCGCTTGAATTTTGGGAGGGGTGGTATGAAGAAGTTAGCGGAGGAGATACATCATCATGTTGCTTTGGTAAAAGCAACTACATATGGGCTGTATGTATACAATAATGCATATGATGAAGGTGAAAGAACTAAAGGTGATTTGTGACCCTATGATTTGAAGACTGCATAAGTAGGCAAGGTGACTCATGGAAAATTATGTCAGATTGGGAATTGCATTAGGGAAACTACAAGATGGGCAGATATGATAGATTCACTTTTAGTATATGCATTTATTGCCAGGTCTCAATTTAATGAAGCCATAGTAGAAGAGAAGCGCAAAAGAGATGAAGATATTGTAGGAACATTAAAAAGAGAAACAAGATCTAGTAGTAAGCAAGATGAAGGGCTTGTTCCCTAATCTAGTCCAAAAGTGGTAATGGAAGAGGCATCAAAAGATAAAAAGCAGGATAAGCCCAAGGGACCTTCCTATAAGCTGAAATCAGACATTGAGTTGGCTACAGATCTAAAGAAGGTTTTTGAAGAGCATATTTTCAATAGCAAAGTGGAGCTCATGCTAGGTGACATCTTGGGAATTTCCAAGTGAGAGTTTCATGAGGAGATTATTATCAAGAGGAAATGTCAAATACCAAGTGAGCAATAAACTGATGCGGTTAAAAGCCAAATGATCCATCATATTGAGTCAAGTTTGGATGCTTATGAAGAGGCATTTGAAGATGAAAAGTGAAAGGTTGTGGTGGTTTCAAATCCAATCATATTTGAGGTAAGGCATGTTCATTTTAATGATGATGGAGATGAGGAAGTTGTCCCAAGGAGTCACTCTTCTAGGAATCATTGGGCCAGAGCAACGACATAAACCATTGTGAATCTTGGGGACACTAAAGAGCTAGCTTTAGCACTTGTGGATCATGGGTCAGAAATCAATCTCATGGCAAAGAATTTTCACTTGAAAGGAAAATGGCCTATTGATGTTGATCATGGTTGGTGGATTTGAGTTGCCAATATGCTTCCAGGGGGTGTTTATGGTGCATGTGCAAATGTTAAGGTATCTACTAGGAATTTCTGTGGTGAAAAAAACTTTTTTATACTGGAGCATTTGTCCTATCCACTCATACTGGGACAACCCTACATTACGACTGTGCACATGGAACAAAGGTGTTAGATGATGGCTCAGTCTATGCAAGGATCTGAAGAAGGCATAATAAAAGGCCTGTGTAGTTTTTGATTGTGTGTGAACATGCCAAAAACAAAGATAGCCTACGTGATCATCCATTGCCAAAGATACCAAAGAGTTCAAAGAACAGAGGTTTTCACAGGATTTTCTTGGGGTGCCACTATAAAGCAGGACTATGCTGGTACGGAGGTTGGGAAGCTCTCGCAAAGAGAGAGTTTATCTTTGGGGCTTTTGGGACTAAAATCTAAGGGTTTGGTGTCATACAAGAATTTTAATGAGCTACTTAAATGGGAAAAGCAATATGTGTCAGGTATTCAAAGTGAATTGCAAGTATGTGATGTGCTTGAACCAAATGATGTGATTTAGGGATCTTTGAAGAGGTCTCTTATGTGGATACGATGTCAAAGCTCGAAGAGATGATGCAATACAGGCTACAAAGTGGAATTGACATTGTAAAAGAGCATTATAAATATGTTGCAAAGAAGGTGAGAATGGTGGCTACACCTCTCTCAAAAGGAAGTGATGGAGTAATGGAGAAAGCTTCTTGACAACCTATACTGAGAGATCCAAAACACATTGGCCATAAGTTTACTGAAGAGACATTGAAGCAGCTGAAAATTGGAGAGGAGGATTTCCTTATTGAAGAGGAGATCAAATGCTTTTGAGAGATGCTTGGGAATCATGGAAAGCCTTTGATTTTAATCCAAGTGAGATTGGATGTGCAGATCCAAATGTTTTTTCTCCTATGGTCATATTTACTGTCCCTCATATGCCATGGAGTTTTATGCCCTATTTCGGTACCCAAAGCTCACTTGCCAAAGCTCATTGATTTGTTAAATGAGAAGATAAGGATGGTAATTTTGGAACCATCATGCACACCATACTCTAATTGGTGGTTTAAAGCCCAAAGGATTCACTTTGTTTTTCTGTACGGTACCACGTGAGTGTACAATAGGGGGGTTTTTTGATTTTGTACATAATCGTATACAATAGGGGTATCCCCTCATTATACTGATACCATACAAATCACGGGGGTGGGGGGGGGGGGGAGAGAGAGAGAGAGAGAGAGAGAGAGAGAGAGAGAGAGAGAGAGAGAGAGAGAGAGAAGAAGAAGAAGAAGAAGAAGAAGAAGAAGAAGAAGAAGAGTATTTTAACGTCGTAGGAAACTATCCCTAGAGATCTTAAAGATCTATTCGACGAGGAGAGCTGAACTCAAGACCTTTTATTCAAGAGAAAAATGGTGTGAGAGAGTGGGAGAGATGCTTGCAGGTAGGGCTTTGGGTTTTTTCACCTTCAAAGATAAAATCTAGTGGTAAATTTGAAAATTGTGGGACTACAGTAAACCTAGGTTTTTTTACGAGCATTGTCTGCTCTTCATTGAATTTGGGCATCAGCGGGACGAGGTGATTCTCTCCCCCGTGAGTCGTAGACCCTTCACAAACGAGGTGCTAGGCCTCTCCCGCCCCCTGGCTGAGCTCTCTACAAGCTCCCACACGTGATTGGTGTCTGCGTGCGGTACTGCTGCGCCCTATCAGTGGCAATAGCACCCTGCAAAGCGGCATCTCTCCCCTTCCTCAGAGCCTCCGACGGGCCTCCGACCTGAAGTGAAGATATTAACAAATTTTTCCACATTCAGCATGTCTGCGATTTTTTGAAAAATTATTAATTGGTCGAGCAAGTCAAAATGGAAAAGTTGACAAGGGAGGTTGTTACTTACTTTATCATCGAACTATGCATTCTGCATGACTGAAGTTGCATTATCATTGAGCCAAAAGAAAGAAGGAAAGTACAGTAATGAGATTTGATTAGGTTCAATCTGCATTTTTATGTAGTACATTCCTCTTCAAAGATATCTTTTTCATGTCCTTTCGGGGCCTCCTTTCCATCTCTTAAATCTTAAACTCATGCAAGTCTACGTTCAGTGTCAGGAAGAGTAAGAGTTCTTGTGCGACTTAGGCCCAGGAACTCTGAGGAGCTAAAAAATGATGCTGATTTTGCTGATTATGTGGAGTTGATGCCAGAGGTCTTCTTCTCATTCCCTACCTTGTTGCTTCATGGGAAACTTTACCGGCATTAGCTCAAGACTGGTTCTATATTGTGCCAATGCCTTGTCTTAATTGATCTGTCTTTTGCACTTGTCACAGCTGAAGCGAATGAAGATGAGGAATAATAATTGGGACTGTGAGACTTTCCAGTTTGATGAGATTCTGAATGAAACTCCTTCTCAGAACCGAGTCTATGAAGTAGTGGAAAAGCCTGTGGTTGAGGTCCTTCATTGCCCCCTTCCATTTTTTACCCATTTTATTCAATAGATAGTGTTATGGACAGGTAAATAGAGTCTTTGGGTGCTTGTTCTTCGTGTCTAAAGATATTTGCTTAGATGTTGGTTTGGCTTGTGATAGTGGCCTATTTTGCAAGATATTTTGTATGTTATGTTTAAAACTCTATCTGATTGTATAGACCTGGCATCCCTCTTCTTTTTGCTTGCAGAGTGTGCTAGAGGGATATAATGGCACTATCATGGCATATGGTCAAACAGGAATAGGTAAAACTTTCACCCTTGGCAAGCTTGGGGAGGAAGATGCTGCCGACCGTGGAATCATGGTTCGAGCCATGGAGGATATTCTTGCAGATACGTCTTCTAAGCAAGGTTCACTAACAGTCTCATATCTGTAGGTGACTACTTTTGACCTCAGTTTACTGTGTACATGTACATGCTTTGTAATGTCCTTAAACCAAAGCTACCTTAAATAGGCCTTAAATACATTAGTCTTCTTGAATGTTTGTGTTCCTAGAGAAATGCCTTTCACCTGTTAGTTTTGCAATGATGTACTGTGGTGTGTACTTGTGCTTCATTTTGAACTTGTTAGGGTGTATAAAATTAATCAATTAGCTTCAAAATTCAGATGGCTGAACTTGAAAAGTTTTTAGGATGGTTTTCTTACTCTGAAAAGGAGGTGCATCTCCGAAACAGCCTAATAGTGGTTTATAGTATACACCTTTTAATGAATCTTTGAGTTGCAAATACTGCTGTTTTGGGCCAATGATTCGCCCCACCCTTGACTGCATGCAGCTCCTATATCTGGCTGAACATACAACTGTCCAGCTCAAGATGAAGTTTCTGTTGTTATGCAACCAAAGACAAATAACAAACTACTGGTGGAGGTGTTAAAACATTCAGTCTAAAATATTAAGAGGCTCTAAGGCAAGTGAAGGTCATGTCATCTATCATACAATTTAACATAGACTCTGGTGTTATATTGTCTACATAATTGCATTTAGTTATACAGACCTTTGGGAATGATGCATGTCACCTGTGCTGGTTTGATGTCTGAAGATATGCCAGAGAATTTGCATTTAATTCTTTGTATGTCTTTTACCTAGAGGCATTGCCTCATGAGACTCAAGCTTCGAAATGCTGCACTGTAGGGTGTTGGTGGGGGTTCCCTTGCCTAGATTTTACTTCTCTTTGGGGCCACCACTAGTTCCTTTGCCCGCCTGCACATATTCGAGGTCACAACAAGCTTTTCGAGAATCCGTAGTGACATAACTACTGATATGTGCATTAGTGAGCTGGGCGGAAATGCAAGGCCTCATAGCGTCACCATCACCAAATTCGGTGCAGTTAGTGATGGAGTTACCATTAATACTCATACGTTTACAAATGCCATCTTTTACCTCAACTCTTTTGAGGATAAGGGGGGTGCACAACTCTTTGTTCTTGCGGGATGATGGCTGACGAAAAGCTTCAAGCTGATTAGTCATCTTACACTGTTTCTGGACAAGGACACTGTCATGCTAGGCTCTCAGGTATGCTCTCTCTGCCCTATCCCCTACCTTGTTTTCTCATGTACGATACTCGCTGCATTTTCTTGGTTTCTCAGGCACTCCATAGCCCTTAGATGAGACAATCACTACACTTTTCCTTATGGCAACCATATGGGGGATGCATACGGTTATCAGACTTTGGAGTATAGTATGATTTAGATCCTCAAGACTTTCTATATGTCGGATACCGTACTTGAGGTTGACTATGCTGTAAGGTCAGTGTAATGTGTCCAACTTCTTGAGGCCAACCGGTGCTAAAAAAGGACTTAAAGAGTCTAAAAGATTCTGTACAATCTGAGTTGACCTCTTGTTTAGCTTAATATGGATTGTACCTGATCGAGAACAAAAGAACATGCTTCTTGTGACCTTGAAGTATTATTTGCAGCTTGAACACTCCCTTGAGAAACTTGCGCTCCTCTTTGGCTATTGTTGAGTCTAAATTTCAATTTGTCGTAGACAGAAAGCATGGTAAATATGTTTGATCATATCTTACACATATTGTACACCAAATAATGTTTGAGTATGAAAGTGTGGTAAATTTACCATATGAGTATGAAAAAAACTATGCACAGGCTAATATTGCTAACATCCCTATCCATTGCTGCATGCCGTGTATGGGGTTTTTATCGAGTTAGAGATGTGGACCATGTTCCAGATGTGTCCCTCTAGTATTTATGGTGTTTTTCTCTAGGCCAACATTTAGTATGAGGAGTTTCTTGAGGAAATTCTGGCTCAAGGAGTCAAAATGTGGGGTTTCAATGCAGAGATTGGTTGGAATTCTACCCTAGAACATACATTGGCTGGCAAAGGGAGCCACCATGAGACCATAAGCAACAACAAAAAGCTGTAATGAAAGTTGTAATGAAAGCCATGCATGCTCCAACCGAGCCATGGCATCCAACCCTAGACCATACATTGGCTGGCAAAGGGAGCCACCCTGAGACCATAAGCAACAACGAAAAGCCAAGACTGTCTTGACCCTTGGGGTTGCCACCAAGGATAAAGCCCTTATGGGCCATAGTGTTAAAATTAAGGATAGCAAGACCAACACCATCTGGCTTAAGCAGAAAAGACATTCTAGTTTGTTAATAGTCCCTTCATTTAGGAGCCCTTTAGGAGGAGGACTTGCAAAAAAGTAATCTAAATTTATTCTAAGGTTATAGAGGGTTTAATTATCAACCATGATAGATTCAACAAAGAAGACTAGGCTAAGTTAGGAATCAATTAAACCCTAATTAAATAATTAGATAAAATGTAATTTGCAATGATGATAAGAGTGTGTCACACTAGGCTTTTAGCTAATTAAATATTTAGCTAAAATGTGATGATGCCATGTCCAAGTTAATGATCTACATACTCTCAAGAAAATGTGAATGACTCACTATACCCTCATGATGATGTCATCACAAGGAATCAACTTTTCTAGGATCTTTATCATCTCTTGATTCTCTTGTTTGACATATGGACTTGAGTGGCTTTTGTTGGAATGATTGATGTAAAAGTTTCATGGAGCCAACCAACTTTGAAAAGTGAAGTAATAAAAGCTTGACTGTGTGCAATAGCATGGGTCCTTATGAAATAGCATAGGTTCTATGTTAGAACATATTAGGTTCTTTCTAAAGTAGCTAGTTGCTCATGAACGTCCTTTGTATCAACACGAACGGGAATGCTCGTACTATCAAAAAATTAAAAATAAAAATTTAAAAGATGTCTTGTGCTTTTGTTTAAACTTTAATAACTCTACATCTAAGAAAAAAAGGAAAACATGCTCTTTAAAAAAAAGTAAAAAATAAAAATAAAAATTAAATTCATTTGTTTTGAAAATATGTAGAGATAGTGTGCTTATTTATGTGTATGTCTTCTACTAAGGTCAAACAATTTTTGGCATGCTAAAGGCCTTAGTCCCCAAAGGGTGAAGGTTGTTCAATTTTCTTTGTAAGACAAGTGTCCCTAAGGGGCTCTAAAGTTTTGTGAACAGAAAGCTATTCTCCAAAGCTACATTTACTCTTTTTGGCATGCTTGAAAAAGACTCTCTAGAGATAAATAATATAATCATAGGAGTTTGATCTCATGATATGATGTCAATGTCCAACAAAGGTGTGCCTAAGCTTAGCCTTAAGCCGGTTGAGAATCAAGATTAACCCATTGCAAAGAATGGTAAAGGAAAAAAAAAATGATAAAATATACTAGAAACTAGTTCAAACATCTTGCAAATTTGGAATTTCTACTAGTATTTTCAATTTGCACTTGTATAAGGAAGAGACTCGGCGGTTAGGCAAAAATACTTTCTCAAACACTTTTTGAGATATTGATAAACGGTCCTTTCATTTAAGGATTTCAGAAAAAATCATTTCACTAAATTGTTTTATTATAATTATATACTTATCTATTTTTATAAAAGTAAAATATTTAAATTTTTAATGTGTCTTTTTACTTTATTTTGTTTCAAAATGCTGATGACAAATGTGCACATGTTATCTTTTATTGAAGTAGGGGTAACGAGAAGATGCACGAACAAATTTAGAGGTAGAGAAGTGAGAAGAGGGACAAAAAGAATCTTGAAGATATCTTTCAATCAATGTATTTTATTTTAAGCAAGCCAATAAAAGCTACATTTTAAAACTAGATAATACAATTTAATATTAAAACACAAAAAAATTATATGAATATAGACACAAAAACGATTGCTTTTGGCCTTGACTCTTTAATACTTCTAAGATTCATTTGAGAGACACACGTCTATCAATAAGAAATGAACGATCTTTCATCCTCCTCCTCTATGGATTGTTTTAACAAGCCAATAATTGGTGTCTTCTTTCAAAGTGGTAGGTGTTCTTTAGACTTCTACTGTCCGCTTTTCTTAACATAGTTCAGCACGCCTTTATGAAAAAAATAAGACATTAACAAGGACGTGTTGGATGGTTGATAGATATCAATAGAGCTATTTTCAATTAATTTTCAGCTCTTTTAACATAGAAACTAGCATAAATAACAAAAACACATGAGAGACAAACCTTATCAGTTTAACACATTATCCTCTAAAAATCATCTTATTGTCTAAAGATATTAATATGACATATTCCTGTTAGAGCCCATTTGCAAGTGTGGTGCTACTCTTGCCTCATCAACATTGCTCAGCTTTACTCAACTATGTCATTTTTGGTAGAATTGGAGACTACCCTTGCCTATGAGAGGAAGACAATGAGAGGGCCCCATACGTATAGTGAAGAAGCGGACAAATTTGCTGACATGCACTCTGTCTCTATTAAGATTACATGTGAAACTGTCCTAGTTACGTTTATGCCAGGCCATGCTGATGACAACACAAGATGACCAAATTTTGTACTCCAAAGAAAGCAGTTTGTCAAAGTGTTCTAGAAAGAAGATTCTTGACACATGCTTAGCTACAACCCATTATACATCTTCTTTGCAAGTAAAGTCTTCTCTTTGCCTATCAACGTTATACACAATT
Organism: Adiantum capillus-veneris; assembly: GCF_014529385.1. Classification (NCBI taxonomy): domain Eukaryota; kingdom Viridiplantae; phylum Streptophyta; class Polypodiopsida; order Polypodiales; family Pteridaceae; genus Adiantum; species Adiantum capillus-veneris. Next base: position 103,749,297 of record NC_140959.1, read on the forward strand.
TGACACGCTAGCAAACCTATTAGGACATTTTTCTATTAAGGGCAAGCTTTGAGGAACAAAAGGGAATCATCTATTAGGAGAGTTGATCATTGTTTAGTAGAGACAACCCTTGAATGAGTCATGCTAAGTGTCATGGGTGGCTCCCATTTCAGGTTGGCACAAGAATGACTTAAATTTGTAATTTCTTGGTTTTGTTAATACAATTCAACAAAGGAGAAGGATACTCCCCCAAGTGTCCAAGAAGTTACCTACGACAGATGCTCACCTTTTTAGAGACCCTCTTTTCAAAAGCCTCACCTTGAAAGCGACAAGAGAGCTTTGTAAAGATGTGGATTCCGTAAGTCCTAGGTCCTGAGATATCTTTTTTAAGAATATTTAAAAAGAAATCAAAATTGCAGGCCCCTTGAAGGAAGAAATACCTAGAGGAGTGCCTGAAGGAGCTCATTCTAGAAGTGGAGTTTTAAACCGCTAAAAAATACGAAGGGTCAGCTTCTGAAGTTGATCATAGAAAGCGTTTAGAAGCTAAGTTTGGAATTGATTGAACAGGATCTCAACGAGGTGAGGAAGGACATAATATTATCTTGAGAAACCTTCCTCTATCTAGAGGGGCTAATCAAGCTCACTTTTTTAGGGTCCTCAAAGTAAAGACAAATTGAGGCCTTGTCCACTCACTCACTATAAAAAAATAGTAAAACTGTAAAACTGTAAAACAGTAAAACTGTAAAATAGTAAAACTGTAAAACATTAAAAATGTAAAATAGTAAAATTGTAAAATAGTAAAACTGTAAAACATTAAAACAGTAAAACAGAAAAGAACTAACCTTTCTGTTGGTGTGAGATAGGTCCTAGAAAGAGGAGATGTGGTAGGGGGTGCGTGAATGACGATGCCACCGGTAGATATTGAAGCCCTTTATGAATGGGGAGAGATGAGAAGAGGGAGATAAATAGTTTTTTGGAGTGAGAGAGAAAGGAGAGTAAGAGAGACAAACAGAGGAGAGGAAGCTGAGAGAGAGGGAGGACTGATAATAAGGCCAAATTAACAATTTAAATCCGAGAGAGAGAGAGAGAGAGAGAGAGAGAGAGAGAGAGAGAGAGAGCACCTTGTGGCCCTGGGGCCATAGGGTGTCAACGTAGAGCATAGAGGGGTTTAGGGTAGCATAGATCACACCTGGGCCCTGCGCCATAGGGTGTCAATGTAGAGCATTTAGGTTTTTTTAAATTATTGCCATGGAGCATGGCACCTTGTTGTCGTAAAACAATAGAAGAAAAACCTAGAGAAATGGTGGTTTCTTATTAGCAAATGGCACAACCGCCATTAGATGCCCAGATATAGACCATGGAGAGTGTTCCTTAGTATTCAACAAACCCTATGGCCATAAAGAGAGTATCGTATGGCCATAGGTTGCCAAAAAACCCTCATAGTGGTTTCTAGCATACAGGGTTCCATATAGAGCATAGATCCGTTCTTACTAGCATAGAGCGGACCCTATGGACTTTAGGCAAAAGGGTGCCAATATAGAGCATGGAGAGACTCTTACTAGAATAGAGGGGACCCTATGGCCTTCAAGCCACATGGTGCCAATATAGAGAAAATAGTGTTTTTTATTGACAAATATAGCTCTCTATGGCATACATGGGACCCTATGGCCTGAAGGCCATAGGTTCCTAATATAGAGCATAGAGCATAGAGGGTTTTTTTTGAAAGAATGAGGGCAACTTGTGGCCTTGGGGCCATAGGATCTTACTAGCATAGAGGGGACCCTACGGCCTTCAGCCCTCGATGGCATAGAGAGAACCCTATGGCCCTGGGTCACTAAAATAAAACTACACATAGAATCTTTAGAAGGGCAGACAGGGTGTGGCTACAAAGGACACCCTATGGCCTTATGGCCATAGGGTCTCACATCAAAATAGAGGGAATCATATGGCCCCAGGGCACAATATGGCCATAAGGCCATAGGGTGTCACTTCATACTAGAGGCCATAGGATCTCATCTCATACTAGAGGGTAACCTATGTCCCTAGGGCACTCTATGGCCATAAGGCCATATGGTTTCACCTCATACTAAAGAGTAACATATGGCCCTAAGTCACCCTATGACCATAAGGCCATAGGGTGGTCTCACATCGTACTATAGGGTGACCAATGTCCCATCTGGCCATAGGGTGCCAATGTACAATCTCAAGGGTCATAGGGTTCCCTATGTTCCTATTGAAGATCCTATGGCCCTAGGGCCATAGGATCACATGGTGATCTATGTCCAAAAGGAACAATAGGGCCACTAGATCTCTAAAAGGAACAATATGGTTTCCTAGGGCCATAGGACCACAAGTTGCCCTATGTCCCATCTGGAGATCTTGTGGCCCGAGGGTCATAGGGTGGCAATGTGCAATCTCAAGGGACATAGTGTTCCCTATGTTCCTTTTGGAGATCTTATGGCCCTAGGGCCCTAGGGGCATGGGGCTGCCATGTTGCCCGTTAATGTGCACCATGGGGTTCCCTATGCTCGTTATGGCCACCCTTGGGCCCTAGAATGCCCTCCAATATGATGTGAGACCCTATGGACTTAGGGTCACAGGGTGCCCTATGTTCCTTTTGAAAACCCTGTGGCCCAAGGTCCATAGGATGGCGATGTACAATCTCAAGATCCATAGGCTTCTCTATGGTCCATTTAGAGATTCTATGGCACTACGGCCATATGATCCCCAAAAGGAACATATGGCCCTAGGGCCATATGATCAAAGGATGCCCTATATCTCATCTTAATTCCTTGTGTCCATAGGGTGCCAATGTACAATCTCAAGGGCGATAGGATACCATAAGTTCCATTTGGAGATCCTATGGCCCTAGGGCCATAGGATCACAAGGTGTCCTATCTCCCATCTGGAGACCTTTGTGGCCTAAGTGCCATAGGGTCAAAGGGTGCCCTATGTTCCATCTAGAGACCTTGTGGCCCAAGGGTGATAGGGTAGGAATATACAATCTCAAGGGCCATAGGGTTCCCTATGTTCCTTTTGGAGATCCTATGGTATTAGATCCATAGGATCTCCAAAAGGAACATAAGGAACCTAGGGCCATAGGATCAAAGGGTGCTATATGTCCCATCTTCAGAACTTGTGGCCCAAGGGCCATAGGGTAGGATTGTACAATCTCAAGGGCCATAGGGTTCTCTATGTTCCTTTTGAAGATCCTATGGCCCTAGGGCCATAAGATCTCCAAAAGGAACATATGGCCCTACTGCCATAGGATCACAGGGTTTAGGGTGTCCCATCTACAGATCTTGTGGCCCAAGGGCCATAGGGTAGAAATGTACAATTCCAAGTTCCATAGGGTTTTGTATGTTCCTTTTAGAGATCCTATGGCCCTAGGGCCATAACATCTCCAAAAGGAACATAAGGAACCTAGAGCCATAGGATCAAAGGGTGCTCCATGTCCCATATGGAGACCTTGTGGCCTAAGGGCCATAGGGTGGGAATGTACAATCTCAAGGGCCATAGGATTCCCTCTGTTCCTTTTGGAGATCCTATGGCACTAGGGCCATAGGATCTCCAAAAGAAACATAAGGAACCTAGGTCCATAGGATCAAAGGGTGCCTGCCATATGTCCCATCTACAGACCTTGTGGCCCAAAGGCCATAGGGTAGGAATGTACAATCTTAAGGGCCATAGGGTTCCATATAATTCTTTTGAAAATCCTATAGCCCTAGGCTCATAGGATCTCCAAAAGGAACATATGGCCCTAGGCCATAGGATAACAGCGTGCCTTGTGTCCCATCTAGAGAGCTTATGGCCCAAGGGCCATAACGTGGCACTGTGCAATCTCAAAGGCCATAGAATTCTCTATGTTCCTTATGGGGATTGTATGGCACTAAGGCTATAGGATCTCCAAAAGGAACATAAGGAACCTAGGGCCATAGGATCAAAGAATGCCCTATGTCCCATCTACAGACCTTGTGGCCCAAGGGCCATAGGGTGGGAATGTACAATCTCAAGGTCCATATGGTTCCCTATGTTGCTTTTGGAGATCCAATGGCCCTAGGGCCATAGGATCACCAAAATGAACATAAGGAACCTAGGGATCTAGGATCAAATAATGCCCTATGTCCCATCTAGAGACCTTGTGGCCCAAGGGCCATAGGGTGGGAATGTACAATCTCAAGGTCCATACGGTTCCCTATGTTCCTTTTGGAGATCCAATGGCCCTAGGGCCATAGGATCTCCAAAACAAACATAAGAAATCTATGGCCATAGGATCAAAGGGTGCCTTATGTCCCATTTAGAGACCTTGTGGCCCAAGGGCCATAGGGAGGTAAGGTAAAATCTCAAGGGAAATATTGGTCCCTATGTTCCTTTTCGAGATCTTATGGCCCTAGGGCCATAGGATCACAGGGTCGCTTGTGTCCCATCTAAAGAGATTATGGTCCAAGGGCCATAGGGTGACACTGTACAATCTCAAGGGCCATATGGATCTCTATGTTCCTTATGGGGATCTTATTGCCCTAGGGCCATAGGATCTCCAAAAGAACCTAGGTCCATAGGATCAAAGAATGCCCTATGTCCCACCTACAGACCTTGTGTCCCAAGGACCATAGGGTGGGAATGTACAATCTCAAGGGCCATATGGTTCCCTATGTTCCTTTTGGCGACCCAATGGCCCTAGGTTCCCAAGGGCCATAGGGTGGGAATGTACAATCTCAAGGGCCTCTATGTTCCTTATGGGGATCCTATGGCCCTAGGGCCATAGGATCTCCAAAAGGAACATAAGAAACCTAGGTCCATAGGATGAAAGAATGCCCTATGTTTCATCGACAGACCCTGTCGCCCAAAGACCATAGGGTGAGAATGTACAATCTCAAGGTACATATGGTTCCATATGTTCCTTTTGGAGATCCAATGGCCCTAAGGCCATAGGATCTCCAAAACAAACATAAAGAACCTATGGCCATATTGTTCCCTATGTTCCTTTTTGAGATCTTATGGCCCTAGGGCCATAGGATCACAGGGTGCCTTGTTCCTTATGGGGATCCTATGTCCCTAGGTTCCCAAGGGCCATAGGGTGGGAATGTACAATCTCAAGGGCATGTTCCTTATGGGGATCCTATGGCCCTAGGGCCAAAGGATCTCCAAAAGGAACATAAGGAACCTAGGTGCATAGGATGAAAGAATGCCCTATGTTCCATCTACAAACCTTGTGGCCCAAGGGCCATAGGGTAGGAATGTACAATCTCAAAGGAAATATGGTTCCCTATGTTCCTTTTGGAGATCCAATGGCCCTAGGGCCATAGGATCTCCAAAAAAAACATAAGGAACCTATGGCCAGAGGATCAAAGACTGCATTATGTCGCAACTAGACACCTTGTGGCCCAAGGGACATAAGGGGAAAAGGTACAAGATCAAGGGTCATATTCTTCCCTATGTTCGTTTTCGAGATCTTATGGACCTAGGGCCATAGGATCACAGGGTGTCTTGTGTCCCATCTAGAGAGCAAAACCTAGAGCCATAGGATGAAAGAATGCCCTATGTCCCATGTACAGACCTTGTGGCCCAAGGGCCATAGGGTGGGAATGTACAATCTCAAGGGCCATATGGTTCCCTATGTTCCTTCTGGAGATCCAATGGCCCTAGGGCCATAGGATCTCCAAAACAAACATGAGGAACGTATGGCCAGAGAACCAAAGGGTGCCTTTTGTCCCATCTATAGACCTTGTGGCCCAAGGGCCATAGGGGGGAAAGGTACAATCTCAAGGGCCACATTGTTCCCTATGTTCGTTTCTGAGATCTTATGGCCCTAGGGCCATAGGATCACAGGGTGCATTGTGTCTCATCTAGAGAGCTTATGGCCCAAGGGCCATAGGGTGGCAGTGTACAATCTCATAGGCCATAGGGTTCTCTATGTTACTTGTATGTAAAATCTCAAGGGCCATATGGTTCCCTATGTTCCTTTTGGAGATCCAATTGCCCTAGGGCCATAGGATCCCCAGAAGGAACATAAGGAACCTATGGCCATAGGATCAAATAATGCCCTATGTCCCATCTAGAGACCTTGTGGCCCAAGGTCCATAGGGTGGGAATATACAATCTCAAGGGCCATATGGTTTCCTATGTTCCTTTTGGAGATCCAATCGCCCTAGGTCCATAGGATCAAACAATGCCCTATGTCCCATCTAGAGACCTTGTGGCCCATCTTCCATAGGGTGGTAATGTACAATCTCAAGGGCCATATGGTTCTCTATCTTCCTTATGGGGATCCTATGGCCCTAGGGCCATAGGATCTTCAAAAGGAACATAAGAAACCTATGGCCATAGGATCAAAGGGTGCCTTATGTCCCACATAGGGGGGAAAGGTAAAATCTCAAGGGCCATATTGTTCCCTATGTTCCTTTTGGCGATCTTATGGCCCTAGTGCCATAGGATCACAGGGTGCCTTCTGTCCAATCTAGAGAGCTTATCGCCCATGGGTCATAGGGTGGCACTGTACAATCTCAAAGGCCATAGGGTTCTCTATGTTCCTTATGGGGATCCTATGGCACTAGGTCCATAGGATCTCCAGAAGAAACATAAGAAACCTAGGGCCATAGGATCAAAGAATGCCCTATGTCCCATCTATAGACCTTGTGGCCGAAGGGCCATAGGGTGGGAATGTACATTCTCAAGGGCCATATGGTTCCTTATGTTCCTTTTGGAGATCAAATCGCCCTAGGGCCATAGGATCTCCAAAACAAACATAAGGAACCTATGGCCATAGGATCAAAGGGTGCCTTATGTCCATCTAGAGACCTTGTGGCCCAAGGGAAATAGGGGAGAAATGTACAATCTCAAGCGCCATATTGTTCCCTATGTTCCTTTTCGAGATCTTTTGGCCCTAGGGCCATAGGATCACATGCTACCTTGTGTCCCATCTAGAGAGCTTATGTCCCAAGGGTTGTGGCCCAAGACCATAGGTTAGGAATAAAAAATATAAGGGCCATATGTTTCCCTATGTTCCTTCTGAAGATCCTATGGCCCTACTACCATAGGATCACAGGGTGCCCTATGTCCCATCTAGAGATCTATATGGCCATAGAGTTCCCTATGTTCCGTTTGGAGATTCTATGGCCCTAGGGCCGTAAGGGCTGCCATGTTGCCTGTTAATGTGCACCATGGGGTTCCCTATGTTTTTTATGGCCACCCTTGGGCCCTAGGATGCCCTCAAGTATGATGTGAGACTCTATAGACTTAGGGTCACAGGGTGCCCTATGTTCCTTTTGAAGACCCTGTGGCCCAAGGGCCATAGGGTGCCGATGTACAATCTCAAGGTCCATAGGGTTCCATAAGCTCCTTTTGGAGATCCTATGGCCCTAGGGCCATAGGATCACAAGGTGTCATATGTCCCATCTGGAGACCTTGTGGCCTAAGGGCCATAGGGTGGCAATGTACAATGTTCATAGATCAAGCATGGCTAGATAATGTGAGGTAGTTTTCTATTTGACCAGTAGCATTTAATATAGAGACTCTAATTGGGCACCTAGGCCAGCCATGTAGCACTAGAGCCATTTATAACAAATTAATGTTATGCTGTTAAGTTTACATAAACTTGGCTCAATCATATTCAAATCAAACATAAATACAAATAATGTTATATTGTTATGTTTTCAGAGATATGGCTCAATCCTCTTCAAAGAAAAGAATGCCAAAGTCAGTTGATGCAACAGGCTCCACTCCAAGCCCATGGTATCTAGATTTTCACTTACCAAGTGGTAAATCTGATGAGAGAGTCCACTTGTTCTTTAGAGATAAAGAGCAATCTCCCTTCAAAGATTGTGGAATTGTCAAGGAGATAAATAAAGATTTCTTAGATCTTGACATGTCCCCATGTCTTGGTGTGAAAGTACAAAACAGTGATTGTTACTTGCTAGAGCCCATGGCCTTTGCTTGGGAGTTGCTGAAAGATAGCAGTGATGGAGAGACAATGATAAAGGCAGGGTGGATAGAAATCAGAGAAGATACTCCCAGCGAGAATCTCATGGACATGTTTACTGAAGGCTTCAAGAAATTTATTCAGTATTTAGCCAGCTTGAAGGCACAAAATAGTAAGAAGCAAAAAAATGAAGGTACAAGTCAAGTTAATCAGAAGAAGACTTTAAAGGAGAGTGAGACGCCCTCAGTCAGAAATAGCACCGAAAATGTGGAGCAAGAAAGTCTTTCACTTGTACCTCTAGAGGCTCCACGTAGGGATGAAGCTAGCTTAACTGAACCTCCTTTAATAACTCCTTCAATAGCAGTAATTACAGATTCAGCCTCAGTGAAGGTGCTAGCCTCAATTGTTCAGCCGGAAGAAAAAGATCTTGATAAGGATGTTAAGAAGACTTTGAAGAGTGGGCTAGATGGGTACATTGGAATAGAGCACTACTTCAAGTTTGGGGTGCAGTTTACACAACTCATCTCTTATGACCAATGCAATCTTGCACCTGATCACTTCAAATGTAGGCCATTGTCAGGTGTGTATGTAAAGTTCCTTTTGAGACAATTTGCAAAGCATTCTAGACCAGTCTCCAATGCAGCCGACCTTATGCCATATGCTGGCAACATACCACTACTGGATTCTTTCTGGTCAACACTCCATAATAGCAGCTAGAGCATTTTTGCGCAACAAAAGCACAAAGTATGCTTCAAGGAGAGAGTTCTACAAATACAGAACTGCAAGGATTGTTGTAGATGCTCCTAAAGAGATTGCAGTGCAAATCTCCAAAATGGAGAACATAGAGACACAGACAACAATGAAAACCCAACCTTATGTGGAGGTCTTGAAGCATGGGCATGGAAAGTGGCTAGCATATTCTTGTCCAAAAAAACCAAAGGCAGGTGTTCCCCATGGTCACGAGAGTCGAAAATATTGGGATGTAAGTTCTATTTCTTGTTTCTGATTTTCTTAATCTGCAGTTGTAGATAAAACCTTATTACTTTTTGTTTCTTGTAGGCCTTTGTGATTGTGGCAAACATCACATTTAACCATAGCTCATTTGCGAATAGAGAAGCCCACATGGTCATGTATCCAGAAGACATCTATGAGGAGTGGATAAACATCCTAGAGAACCATCAAGACTCATTTGCACGTGGACGCCAACCAAGTATAACTACTTTTAGATGCTTACGAGGCTTAGAAGATAACGATATTAAGCTATTACAACAGGAGCTCAAAGAAGAAAAGATTTGCTTGGTGAAGCAACCACATCAACCGGACATGATCAACCTCTCTACACATGCAACAAACATAAAACAAACGAAGGTGTTTTTGGCTGAGATGTTCAAGTTATTCAAAGAGCTTGATCTAGTAGAAGCCATTACTTCATGGGAGGAATGTAGATCTCATTATAACATTACAAATGAGATCTACAAATCTCTCTTTATCAGTTGCACCCAATGGCTACATCTTAGGCTTCAAAAAACAAAGGAGACCCCAACAATTCCAGAAGTTACCAAGGGATATATGTGCAATGGATCATTGCACAAAAGAATGGTTCATGTAGATTACAATTCATCTTGCCATGGACCATAAAGTGCGTGGGGAAGAATCTAGAAGGCATTGAGTTTCTCCAAGGTGAGAATAATTCTACAGTGCGTGTTGGTGTATGTATCATAGACACAACACACAAGGGCACTATATCTAGTGGTTGGAGTGCTGATCAATTTGGAAAGGTTATTGATGGAGTTTGTAGGATAGCACATCAACCATCAAAATTTGTTATTGTTGGTCTAGTCAAGTACCAACATGCTGCTTCTCTTAAGAAGGCAATCTCTGAAAAAGCAAAATGGTATGAGTTGTATGCTTTGCCTCTTGGCTCTTTAATAGCATCAGGGGCCGTCCAACCCACTGCTCTTTGTGAAGTGATTTTTGGAGTTTGGGCTTTCTTTATTCAAGAAGAGAAATTCGCCAATCACTCTAGTCTCAAGGAGTCTCTCTTTCAACCAATGTCTACTCTAGGCATTGATGACAATGAAGAGTTTGATGCTATGACTACCGCCAAAGATTTTTTTTTTTCGGCACACCATCAAGTGTATTTGTCTCAAAGAGGATGATAAGGTAGTGGACATATTTTCTACAACAACGAAAGGTGATCTCAGTTGCTTGTACCAATGAGCAAATGACTGAGCTAGAATCTCTTTGCCATTCTACAATAGATGAAGATGATGAGCTTAAAAGGTGGGCAGGTTTGGTCTCTACTCTACAAAATGATAATGGCAAGGACTCAGAGAATGAAGAAATCGATGAGCCATTAGATGTTGAGGCTGATGCCATTCTAGAGCTTCTACAGAAAACAAGTTAAGCTAGCCAAAATTTCAATTCTTTCATGATCTTTAGAGCATTGGTATTTGGTTTGGTGTTTTTCTTTGACTTTGTAATCTTGAACATTGATTTTGAAATCTTAAACATTGGTCTGATTTTATTTCACAAAACAATTGTGTATGCTTATGATTTAGAGTATTTTCTAATGAGATGATTTGAATTGAAGTGTGCAAATATTTCATGAACAAATGGTGCCAAAGAGCAAAGAGCACCTTTTAACCATGTGCCCATAAGATATGTATTCTTGGTAACTAAAGTATCTTCAAAATAGATGAATCAAATATAACCACAAAATATGAAGATGTGAAAGTTTTCTAAATCTTTCTATCAAAGTTTTGAGTAGCATGTGAGTTTGATGTGCCAAATGTTTAGTTTTCATATTTAAAGATGTCTTTTTATTTTGTAACTTGAGTTTATTTTTGATGTTAAGGACAATGTACATTGTCATAAGGCCAAAAGTTGATTTATAAACACAAGAAAATTTTCACTTTATGGTATCAACACCCTATGACCGTAAGCCATAGGCTGGATCAAATATATTTACACTTGAACAGATGATGGAGCAATATTTTGTAATGTTCTATCATTATGTACTTTGTGATAAATCTTATGTTTTCAAATAGATTGACACTTGAAAAGATCATGGACCAAGGGTTTGTATTGTTTTGGCATTATGTACTAATGGATCCATACTAGAACCCTACGGCCTTAGGGCCATAGGGCTCCTTTTTAATGTAAGGATGCAAAAGGATGAGATTATGACCATGGGGCCAAAAAATACAAGTAGAGAGCCATTATGTCATCTTTGTATGTAGCACACACAGATCTTGTATCTAGTACATAGCACAACTAGACCACCTTATGGCCTTAGGGACATAGGGTTCCTTATTGACGTATAAGTGCAAAATTGATGAGCATATTGTTCTTAGATGCAAAATAGAGCACTTACAATTTAGGTTTATAAGCCCTTGATAAAATTGTATCAATTTAGGTTTATGGAAATTGTATGTAGCATTTATAGAATTTAGAGAAACCCATGAATCTAAAGTTTAGGGTCATAGGGTAGTGTGACCATTGGGTGCAAAGTATATGGTTCCCATGACACCCTATGGCCTCAAGACCATAGGGTTATGACTCTATGAAACAATAAAATATCCTAAATAGGAGTGTCAAATATTTTATGTTATAGCTTAACTAAGAGGCTTAGACTTTTTCCAAAGTTGTCAAAAAAGAGATCCAAAGTGTCTTGCTAGTGACCTTAAGGGTAATAAATGTAGACCACACTTTGTAAGTAGCTTGTAGAAAAACAAAAAACAAATTATGGCCTTAGGATCATAGGGATCATACACCACAAAAAGTAAGTTGAAAATCCCTGGCTCTTGTTTGTAGAACATAAAGCAATATGACCACCCTATGGCCTTAAGGTCCATAGGGTTTCTTGTAATCATAAACAACACCCTATGGCCATAGGGCCATAGGGATCCTTGTTAACATTAAGATCAAATATGGCCCTATGGTGCTAGTACATAGGCAAAAAGGAGACGAGTCTATGGTCTTTAGCTTCAAAATATAGCACCTTATGGTCATAGAATTTCTACATAACACCTAAGCAACCTTATGTACACCTAATGGCCTAAGATCCATTAAGTGTACTTTGTAGGTAGTACATAATGCTCTTGTAGGCCACTTTGGTGACCTTAGGCTGTTAATACAAATATGCAATATAATGATCCTATGGTTCAATGTCTCAAAATAGAACACCTTTTGGACATGAGGTACATGTATGTAGTACATAGTACTTTTGTAGGGCCATAGAGATCTTCACTAACAAAGAGAGGACCGTATGGCCCTAGGACCTAAGGGTGGCTTTTTAGAGGTGAGTCAATAGTTTTTGGTATAAATTTGAGCACCGTATGGTCATAAATTTGATCACCGTATTGCTTAGAGTTTTTTTGAATCGTTAAAAAAGGGATCCAAAGTGTATTGCTAGTGAGCTTTTGATTATAAGATGATAATTGTGGACCACACTTTGTAAGTATCTTGTAGAAGAACATATAGCAAATTATGGCATCATGATCACAGAGTCATACACCACAAAAACCAAGTGGATATCCCTAAGCTCTTGTTTGCAGTACATAAAGCAACATGACCTGTCATAAAATCTAATATCTAACTAACCCAAATGATTTTCTCATATTAAATTGATCACTTAATATGGAAGAATAAACGGGAACAAGTGTTAAGATATAGGTGTGTGCTTATAGATCTATCTCAACACGGGGCCAATAGTAAAGGGGCCCAAAAGGGAGATGGTCTATCAAAGAGCAAGGCTAACCAATGGAGCATAAGACCTTAGGGTTAGCTTCATTGAAGACCTCCAATAAATGTATGTAAAAAGTCCTTTGACCTTAAGTAAGCTAGGGCTGAGCTTGAGGTGGGAACCCGGCCCAAGCTTGAGGTGCTTGTCCTGCTTGAGGTGCTTGTCGTGCTTGAGGTGTTTGTCATGCTTGAGGTTCTTGATTAAGATGCTTGAGGTGCTTGACTCGCTCCATGCTTGAGGTGGTTGACTTGCTGCATGATTAAGGTACTTGAGATGCCTTGAGAAGCTTGCCTGAGATGCTTGTGGGAACACCCCCTAGTTCAAGTGCTTTGTCATGCTTGATGAGTAAGGTGCTTGATCACCTAAAGTCAAAATCATTCCTACAAGAGGGGGGGCAAGCCCTTTTCCTAGGAGCTAGAGAGAGAACACCCACTCACACACACAAGGGAAGCCCCAACTTGAAGAGGCAGCAAGGACACATGTCAGGCCCCTACCCATGTTACCTTCATGTGTTGCTTGAAGCCTATTGGCTAAGCTTCAAAGGGGTCCAATGATAAATTACTTGAATTATCTAATTGATTTTTCATTTATCAAGTCCTCTCTCTCAAAGGGGAAAGGGGGACACTTGTCCCAAGGCTACCCATGTTGCTTGTAATGGCTCCTGCTTGTGATTGGCTAGGCCTGGAGGGTTCCAATGAGCTTCAAGCATGAGCTACAAGGGGGGGTCGACCCAAGCTAGCTAGGGCCTTGCTGGAGGGGTATACTCACCCACACACACTCACAATCACTCGCATTGTGTGCTATGCAAAGTGCAAGAGCTCCCTCTCCAAGCAAGTAGAGGTTGAGAGCCTACACCAACACTCTTGGCTATGGAGTGCAAATCCAACCAAGAGCCATGCTTCAATGCTTAAGCTTGCCATCTCCTTCTTCTTCATTACTATGCTATTATGTATGCTAGCAACAAGAGTATGATAAGTGCGGAACTAATTCTTTCTCCTACGAAATGTTTCTTCTTCCTCTTCCGTACCCTCATTCCCTGCTAGCTCTCTCCACCTTCGAAGGTGTTTGAGGTCTTGGGACTGAGGCTTGGGATAGTTAAAGCTTTCTTCAAGTTTATGTTATGATTGTGGTGCATGAAGCCTTCCATCTTCATGGCATCACCTAGGTCACAAGGAACACAAAGACTGTATTGTAACCAGTCTCTCTTTATGGGAGAAATCATAATACAAATGCCTATTGGAGGGGGGACCGGCTCCACATAAATCCGGTCCTCAATTGTTGTCATGTTCTCTAAACTCTCTCTCTTGCAAAAGTATTGTCTATGCCAATTTAACTAATTGCTATGATTATGTTGCTATCTTCAATTATGTCTACCCGCTATGCTCACAAAATCATTTCTTGAAAGTACTCTCATTAAATTCCGCTATTCTCAAATTGAATAGGCAAATTCCATTACATTGGTATCAGAGCATTTGGTTTCTCTTTTCTTGCTTAAGAAGAGAGGTCCTTAAGTAGCCTATAAATGGTTGATGTTGTTAATTATAATAGAGTAAGTGGAACTGGGATCTAATACCGGTTTTGTTAAGCCCACTATGTGGGGGATGGTGCACACCTCGGGAGCTTTGGACTTAATAATGGAGTCTTTTTAGACTTGCCTACGGCTTTACCATTATTGAGCCATAAGAAGTCCGAAAGGAGCTAGCCCTTGGCAACTCTGCTATGTTAGACCTACTCCTCTACTCTCTATAATTAACCACTTTGAGCCGTGGGTGTAGATACTTAAGAGCCGATTTTCAAAGGCTAAGAGGAGTGGCAACTAAGGTTTTGAATTGCCAAAGCATACACTAAGTACATACATAAAATTTTGTTAACATGGCTGACAATAATCAAGAGAGTAGAATGAACATTGATAACTTTGACTTTGCACATGAAGGTGCTAATGATGATGCTCCCATGTTTGTGAATTATCTTGTGACTAGGTTGCAAGAAGCTATGGGCAACCCTACCTTGCAAGCCGAAGTTACTCAACAACTTCGTGCCTATGGAATTTCCCTTCCTCTCCAAGAGGAGAGAGAGCTTAGGAGGCCTCTTGAAGAGACCCCCAAAAGAAGACTCTCTCCCATTCGAGAGGAGGAATCCAAAGAGAAAGAAAGCAATGAAAGTCTAAGTTCTTCTGAAGATGTGGCTCCACGAAGAAGGCGGTCTAGACGATCGCCTACTCCTCCCAAGAGGAAAAGAGCAACCCATAGTCCTTCTCCTCATCACTCTCAAAGGAAAGAGAGGAAACAAAGGAAGAAAAGGGCTAGGAAGAGGTCACCCTCTTCTCCTTCTTCTTCACCTTCCTTCTCTTCCGATGAAAGTTATGGCTATTCTCCTAGAGAATACAAGAGGGGAGGACATCGCAAATCATTTCCTGCATGGCGAAGGTCACAAAAGCTAAAGAAGATCAAGGAGGGAGGAAAGAGTATCTCTTTTCTCACCTACGATGGCACCTTTGGTGCTACCGACAAAGTGTTGGCCTTCATCCAGCAATTTGATGCGGCCTTTGGGGACGAGGGCTTCATAGAGTCCTCCAAGATACGCCATGTAGCTATGCACTTCCAAAAATCAGCTCGTCAATGGTGGGCTACCCTTCGTGGCAATGGAGAAGCCCCAAAGACATGGAAAACTCTACGAGTTTACATCATGAAGCAATTTCTTCCAAGCGATACTAAAGATAAAGTTCTTACCGAATGGCGCGGCTTGAAGCTCCTCTCTCATGAGTCTATCAACAAGTATGTAGATAAGTTTTGGGATTTACATCTCAAAGCTATTGTCTTTCAAAAGATAGACTTTGCCGAGCAAAGACAGCAATTCTGTGCGGGATTACCTGAAGAGATGGCCGAATATATCAATTCTCAACGGCCTGGTACTATTACCGAAGTAATCCACCACACCATGGTTGCTTCCCGCATCAATTTCCATCAAGGGGCTAGACGTAACGTCAAGCCCATGGAAAACAAAGATAAAAATGATGCAAAGGGGAAATCCAATGCTCAAAATAATTCCCAAGTCACTTCCAACAACAACAACAACAACAATCGGTCCAAGGAGAAGGGAGTTTACAAAGGTAAAAACAAACTCTCTCCTGAAGAGCTTGAAGCTTTTCGCAAGGACCATAAGTGTTTCAAATGTGGGGAGCAAGGACATGGCTATCGTTCTTGCCCCAAGAAGAATACTCGCAATGAGACTCCTAGGGATTCCACCATCGAAGCTCCAAAAGAGGATGCTCATTGCAAAGGATCATCACTCTCCTATGCTTGGGGAAAGGTACGAGAGCATGATGCCTTCATCTTGTTTGACCCTGGCTCTACTCTCAACTTCATATCAATAGAGTTGGCCACCAAGTTGGGCATTCAAGCTTTTGAGATGGGAGATATAGTAACAGCTGATGCAGCTTTCAAGGGACAACAAGCCTCCGTTACTCCCTTGATTGGGAAGTTGAGGCTTCATGTCCAAAGCTATGTCGACAAAGAAGACTTCTTCATCTCTCCCCTCCAACATCAGGATGTTATCCTAGGGGCACCATGGTTTGATCGCATGGCTGCCAACATGAAGTTCCCTGAAAGGAGAATTTACTTCACCTACAGGGGAAAGAACATGTATATAGATGCTAGTGAGCGTGGTCGCACTATTCCACTTGTTAATCCTCTTTCTTTTGATAAATCAATGAAGAGCTCAGTTTTTGCGTACATGATTTATGTCAAAGAGTCTCTAAAAGCTAATAATTTTTTATCAAATGAAAATGATAGGAATCAAGAAGAGTTAGACTTGTCTACTTTTCTAAAAGGATTCCAAGATGTGTTCATCGATGATATCCCTATGGACCTACCTCCAAAACGAGGGGATGATGACCATCGTATTGAGCTCCTTCCAGGAAGCTCACCGCCTAACAAACCTCCTTATCGAGTCTCACAAGCTCAACAAGAGGAGATCATGAGGCAAGTACAAGAGCTGGTAGACAAAGGGATGGTGAGGCCTAGTTCCTCTCCCTTTTGTTCTCCAGTCCTTTTAGTGCAAAAGAAAGATGGTACATACCGTATGTGTGTGGACTATCGAGCACTAAACCATATCACTATCAAAAATAGATTTCCCGTACCTCGGGTAGAAGATCTGTTTGATAAGCTACAAGGCTCTACCCACTTCAGTAGGATTGACCTTAAGAGTGGCTATCATCAAACAAGGATAGTGGATGAGGATATCTTAAAGACCGCGTTTCGCACAACATTTGGTCTTTATGAATATCTAGTCATGCCTTTTGGCTTGACTAATGCACCAGCTACGTTCAATCGTTTGATGGAGAAAATTTTTAGACCATATCGAAAATTCACTGGAGTTTTCTTCGATGATATCATCATCTACTCCAAGTCTTTGGAGGAACATAAGCAACATCTCCAAGTGATTTTTCAAGCCTTGAGGGAGAACCAACTTTTTCTCAACCAAAAGAAAAGTGAATTCTTCCTTCAAGAGATTCAATACCTAGGCCATATTATCTCTCACGATGGTATTCGTATGGATCCATCAAAGTTAGGGGTAATAAAATCATGGCCTAACCCAAGGAATCTATATTAGCTAAGAAGCTTTATTGGTATGTGTGCATACTATAGACGCTTCATAGCAAAATTCTCTCAAGTAGCAGGACCACTACACGACTTAACCAAGAAGAACGTTAAGTTTGTATGGACTGCTAAGGAGCAAAATGCTTTTGAAAAACTCAAAGAGAAGCTTACTTCCCAACCAGTCCTCGTGCTTCCGGATCTCTCAAAGCCATTTGAGGTCCAATGTGATGCTTGTGGTGATTGCCTTGGAGCAGTTTTGCTTCAAGAAGGGCATGCCATAGCATATGATAGCCGAAGGCTCAATGGTGATGAACGAGTCTTGGGCATTTATGAGAAAGAGCTTTTAGCTGTTCTACATGCCCTAGACACATGGAAGCACTACCTATTGGGGACTCCATTTATCCTACGAACCGACCACCAAAGTCTCAAGTATTTCATGACGCAAACCAAGCTTTCCGACAAACAAATGAGGTGGGCAAATTTTCTTTCGCAATTTAATTTCCATATTGCTCACATAGCTGGTAAGCACAATCAAGTTGCCGATGCACTTTCACGACGACCAAAAGTTAATGCGGTGTCTATAGCTACTCACAATGATCTATCCTCTATGATAGATGAGTATGCTACTGACCCTGACTTTAGAGACATAATGTCAGCCCTTGCTTTGGGGAAGAAAGAGGAACCATTCACCTTGCAGGATGGTTATCTTCTCCACGGCACTAGGCTATGTGTTACCCATTCCCTTCGTGAAAAGGTTATGTATGAATCCCATGCTCCCCCATATGCAGAGCATAGAGGTATTCAACCTACTCTCCGAGGAGTAGAGACGTATTTCTATTAGCCTACCATGAAAGTGGACATACAAGAGTATGTTTCAGAATGTGTAGTATGCCAAAAGACCAAGTATGATAGAGGGAAGCAACCTGGATTACTCCAGCCATTGCCTATTCCAAATTCACCATGGGAGAGTATATCCATGGATTTCATCTTTGGATTACCCAAGTCTATCCATGGGAATACAGGAATATGGACAATAGTCGACAGGTTTAGCAAGCAAGCACATTTTATTCCTGTCAAAAAGACTATTAAGGCACATCAAATGGCAACTCTCTTCATATCTCAGATTTTCAAACACCATGGATTACCCACATCCATCGTGTCAGATAGAGATCCTAGAATGACCAGTAATTTCTGGAAAGGTCTCTTTGAAAATCTAAGAACAAGATTGAATTTCTCTTCGGCCTATCACCCACAAACGGATGGCCAAAGTGAGATAGCCAATCTTACGATACTCGATCTACTCAAGACTTATGTTACCGAAGTAGATCAACGCTCACAATGGGAAAAGTATTTACCGCTAGTAGAGTATGCCTACAATAATATTGTACATACTTCTATGGGCAAAGCACCTTTCGAGATCATAGAAGGAAGACCTAAAAGTCCCTTGCTACATAAAGTACATGGGAAGATCTTCGCCGCCGATGAGTATAGCCGTGACCTACAAGAATCTTTTCAAAAGATTAGGGAGGCTATAGCCATCTCTCAACAAAGGCAAAAAGCTGATGCTGATAAGCACAGAAGAGCCTTAATGTTCAAAGAAAATGATTGGGTCTTACTCAATTTTCCTAAGGCTCGATTAAGGCAAACGACGGGCAAAAATCCTACGGGCCATCAAAAGTATTATGCTAAACTAGCAAAAAGATACTATGGTCCTTTCCAAATCTTGAAGCCTATAAATGAGACGGCTTATCAACTCAAGTTGCCCAACCATTGGCTTATACACAATGCCTTTCATGTAAGCTTACTTAAGCCCTACAAAGGAGAGCCACCAATTGAACCAATTATTGAAGACCCTCCCGAAGTTGAAGACCAAGAAGAGGTGCTACAACCCGAAGCTATCCTTCGGCATGAAGACAAAGTACTACGACATGGTAAGATTATCCGACGGTATCTTATTAAGTTCAAAAATTATCCTTTTGAAGATGCTAAATGGATGCAAGGAGTACAACTTAAGGATAGTATGAACCTTGTCAATGCTTACAATGCTACATTAGAGTAAGCAAATGTACAAATTTCTTTTAAATAACTCATGTTTTTGTCTTATATGACTAGTCCTCTTTTTAATTGTGCACAAATTTAACTAGTATGCATGCTTAGAATCATGTTTGTGATGACGACGTCTCTCAAACACCAAGTAGAATTTGTCACTCTACTATGGGAGAATGAAATGGACTAAAAGAGCAGACATGCTTGCGGCAGCTATGTCTCCCAAGCACCAAATGGATTAGTCATCCATCTTGGAAAGATGTCGTAGGGTAAAAAGGGATCCATTACCCGCTAAGTACGATTGACTAATGACTAAGACTTTATCTATTCTACCTCATAGTCGAGGACGACTATGATTTCAAGAGAGAGGTAATGTCATAAAATCTAATATCTAACTAACCCAAATGATTTTCTCATATTAAATTGATCACTTAATATGGGAGAATAAATGGGAACAAGTGTTAAGATATAGGTGTGTGCTTATAGATCTATCTCAACACGGGGCCAATAGTAAAGGGGCCCAAAAGGGAGATGGTCTATCAAAGAGCAAGGCTAACCAATGGAGCATAAGACCTTAGGGTTAGCTTCATTGAAGACCTCCAATAAATGTATGTAAAAAGTCCTTTGACCTTAAGTAAGCTAGGGCTGAGCTTGAGGTGGGAACCCGGCCCAAGCTCGAGGTGCTTGTCCTGCTTGAGGTGCTTGTCGTGCTTGAGGTGTTTGTCATTCTTGAGGTTCTTGATTAAGATGCTTGAGGTGCTTGACTGGCTCCATGCTTGAGGTGGTTGACTTGCTGCATGATTAAGGTACTTGAGATGCCTTGAGAAGCTTGCCTGAGATGCTTGTGGGAACACCCCCTAGTTCAAGTGCTTTATCATGCTTGATGAGTAAGGTGCTTGATCACCTAAAGTCAAAATCATTCCTACAAGAGGGGGGGCAAGCCCTTTTCCTAGGAGCTAGAGAGAGAATACCCACTCACACACACAAGGGAAGCCCCAACTTGAAGAGGCAGCAAGGACACATGTCAGGCCCCTACCCATGTTACCTTCATGTGTTGCTTGAAGCCTATTGGCTAAGCTTCAAAGGGGTCCAATGATAAATTACTTGAATTATCTAATTGATTTTTCATTTATCAAGTCCTCTCTCTCAAAGGGGAAAGGGGGACACTTGTCCCAAGGCTACCCATGTTGCTTGTAATGGCTCCTGCTTGTGATTGGCTAGGCCTGGAGGGGTCCAATGAGCTTCAAGCATGAGCTACAAGGGGGGGTCGACCCAAGCTAGCTAGGGCCTTGCTGGAGGGGTATACTCACCCACACACACTCACAATCACTCGCATTGTGTGCTATGCAAAGTGCAAGAGCTCCCTCTCCAAGCAAGTAGAGGTTGAGAGCCTACACCAACACTCTTGGCTATGGAGTGCAAATCCAACCAAGAGCCATGCTTCAATGCTTAAGCTTGCCATCTCCTTCTTCTTCATTATTATGCTATTATGTATGCTAGCAACAAGAGTACGATAAGTGCGGAACTAATTCTTTCTCCTACAAAATGTTTCTACTTCCTCTTCCCTACCCTCATTCCCTGCTAGCTCTCTCCACCTTCGAAGGTGTTTGAGGTCTTGGGACTGAGGCTTGGGATAGTTAAAGCTTTCTTCAAGTTTATGTTATGATTGTGGTGCATGAAGCCTTCCATCTTCATGGCATCACCTAGGTCACAAGGAACACAAAGACTGTATTGTAACAAGTCTCTCTTTATGGGAGAAATCATAATACAAATGCCTATTGGAGGGGGGACCGGCTCCACATAAATCCGGTCCTCAATTGTTGTCATGTTCTCTAAACTCTCTCTCTTGCAAAAGTATTGTCTATGCCAAGTTAACTAATTGCTATGATTATGTTGCTATCTTCAATTATGTCTACCCGCTATGCTCACAAAATCATTTCTTGAAAGTACTCTCATTAAATTCCGCTATTCTCAAATTGAATAGGCAAATTCCATTACATTGGTATCAGAGCATTTGGTTTCTCTTTTCTTGCTTAAGAAGAGAGGTCCTTAAGTAGCCTATAAATGGTTGATGTTGTTAATTATAATAGAGTAAGTGGAACTGGGATCTAATACCGGTTTTGTTAAGCCCACTATGTGGGGGATGGTGCACACCTCGGGAGATTTGGACTTAATAATGGAGTCTTTTTAGACTTGCCTACGGCTTTACCATTATTGAGCCATAAGAAGTCCGAAAGGAGCTAGCCCTTGGCAACTCTGCTATGTTAGACCTACTCCTCTACTCTCTATAATTAACCACTTTGAGCCGTGGGTGTAGATACTTAAGAGCCGATTTTCAAAGGCTAAGAGGAGTGGCAACTAAGGTTTTGAATTGCCAAAGCATACACTAAGTACATACATAAAATTTTGTTAACATGGCTTACAATAATCAAGAGAGTAGAATGAACATTGATAGCTTTGACTTTGCACATGAAGGTGCTAATGATGATGCTCCCATGTTTGTGAATTATCTTGTGACTAGGTTGTAACAAGCTATGGGCAACCCTACCTTGCAAGCCGAAGTTACTCAACAACTTCGTGCCTATGGAATTTCCCTTCCTCTCCAAGAGGAGAGAGAGCTTAGGAGGCCTCTTGAAGAGACCCCCAAAAGAAGACTCTCTCCCCTTCGAGAGTGAACTTTGCATATAGTGAACTTTGCATATAGTATATAAAGCATTGTAATTTGCATATAGTATATAAAGCATTGTAATTTAATTCTCATGTATATGTGATTTGGATACTCAATATTTTTTCTAAGTGCTTGATTATAGAAATTCATCACATTTGTAAGTATTGTCAAAGCTAAAAGTAGGTGTTGTTTGTAACATTTAATGGCCTAAAATCTTATTTGTAGCGGAAATTAGCATGAACATAGTGGGCATTTCATTAGAATAGATTCCTAATGATAATTACAAGAGTGCTTGGGCGGAGAGAGCAACAAAAAGCATAACACCTAGTTAGATAGCATCGACAATACTTTCAAAAGAGAGAGCAATTAAACTATTGACAACAGTTGAGGACCGGATTTGCATGGAGCCGGTCCCCCCTCCAAAAGGCTTTGTATTATGGTTTCTCCCATCAAGAGAGACATTGTACAATACAATTCTTTGTGTTCCTTCAAGACTAGCTAGTGCAATGAAGAGGGAAGCTTCATACACCAAGCAAAACACTTAATCAAACACAACTTGAATTATCCCCGTTCTCAGACCCAAGACCTCACACACCTTCGAAGATGGTGAGAGCTAGCAGGGTATGAGAGTAGATTGAGAGGAAAAAGAAGTATCTTACGAGAAAGAAGTACATCTCCTCACATAATCACTCATATTAGCATAGCTTAGCTTAGTAATTAGCTTGGTAGAGAAGATGAGCATGCATTGAAGCTTGGCTCTTGGTTGGATTTGCATCCACATGCCAAGAGAGTGTTGATGTAGGCTTCTATCTCACAAGCTTGGAGTAGGTGATGAGCTCTCCATTAAAGCTTGGGAGGAGATAGAGTGTTTTTCCTTCACACATGGTCAAGTGTGAAAGTGTGTGTGTCAAAATACCAAGCAAAAATCAGCCCCCTCTCTCTCTTGGGCGAGCCCTAGCTGCTAAGTTAGGCTGGCTTTTGCCTCATTGGACCTCCCCAGGTCAAGCCAATAGGGATTAAGCAGCATAAGTGATAGCCTTCTGACATGTGTCCCCCTTTCCCCTTTTGTGAGAGCTTTAGGTAATTAAATAATTAAACTAAACTCTCATTGGACCCCTTTGCCTCCTGGCCAATAGGAATCAGGCAAGCCATGGGGCTCCTGAATGCTCATTGGACCCCTTGGGAGACTGCCCAATAGTCTTCTAGGACACTTAATTCTTATTGGTTTCTTTTATTAAATGTTTTTAAATTAATTAAACTAGATTTACTCTAGCTTAATTCTCATTGGTCCACTTCAAGGGTCTTCCAATAGGAATTGGGCACACCTTGTGGGCATCTGGCCTAGGGAGCTGACATGTGTCCCTCATTCCCTTTGTGTAAAGGGAGCCTGTGTGTGTGTGTGTGTGGTTTTCTCTCTCATCCCCTAGCTTTGGGGCTCGCCCCCTCCCATGTAGGGATGCAGAAAGACTTTTTGGGCACACACACTAAGCATCCAATTTTCCCTAAGGTTGACCTTTGGACACAACCTTTGAATTTTGGAACCTTAGCATTTTGGAAGTCTTAATGGGCTGAACCTTAGGGTCTTTTTAGCCCGTTGTTTCACATGGCTCTTTTGCAGATGGCCCCCCCTTTGGATCCCTATTTTCCCTCCTTTGGATCCCTACTGTGGCCGGTCTGCTAACTTAACCAATATTCTAGCTTTTTCTCCCTTGGCACTTCCCCACATTAAATGATCAGTTTAATATGAGAAAATCATTTAGGAGAATTAGATATTGATTATTATGACATTACCTCTCTCTTGAAATCATAGTCGTCCTCGACTATGGTATAGAGAAGATAAAGCATATGCATGAGTCCTTTTCTTAGCGGGTAGAGGATCCCTATGTTACCCTACGACATCATTCCATAATGGATGACTAGTCCATTTGGCGCTTGAGAGCCTGAGGCTGCCGCAAGCATGTCTGCACATTAGTCCTATCAGTCTTCCATAGTAGAGTGACAAGCTCTACTTGGTGTTTGGGAGACGTCGTCCCCACAAACTTGATCTAAGCATGCATACTACTTCATTTTTGTGCACAAATCAAGAAAAAGAGAGTCTTATAAGACAAAAATTTTTGTTCATTTTTAACATTTTGTACATTTGCTTACTCTTGGGAAGCATTGTAAGCATTGACAAGGTTTAGGTTATCCTTTAATTGTATGCCTTGCATCCATCTAGCATCTTCAAAAGGATAATTCTTAAACTTAATAAGATATCGTCTGATAGTCTTACCGCCTCTTAATACCTTGTCTTCATGTCGGAGAATGGACTCGAGCTGCAGCACCTCCTCGTGGTCCTCGATCTCCGGTGGGTCTTCAATAGTTGGTTCTTGAGGTGGCTCTCCTTTGTAAGGTTTTAAAAGGCTCACATGAAAAGCATTGTGTATGAGCCAATGATTGGGCAACTTAAGTTGATAGGCCATCTCATTGATTGGCCTAAGAATCTGGAAGGGACCATAGTACCTTTTTGCTAGTTTAGCATAGTACTTTTGGTGGCCCGTAGGATTCTTGCCCGTCGTGTGCCTTAATCGAGCCTTGGGAAACTTTAACAAGACCCAATCGTTTTCTTTAAAGGCTTGGGCTCTTCTGTGCTTGTCAGCAGCAGCCTTTTGCCTTTGCTGTGAGATAGAGATAGCATCCTTAATCTTTTGGAAAGATTCTTGTAGGTCTCGGCTATACTCATCTGCAGCGAAGATCTTCCCATGTACCTTAAGTAGCAAGGGACTTTTTGATCTTCCCTCAATTACCTCGAAAGGTGCTTTTCCTGTAGAAGTATGTACAGTGTTATTGTAAGCATACTCTACTAAGGGTAAGTACTTCTCCCATTGGGATCTTTGATCTACTTCCGTTACATAGGCTTTTAGTAGATCGAGAATAGTTAGGTTAGCTATTTCACTTTGGCCATCAGTTTGTGGGTGATAGGCCGAAGAGAAGTTTAGCCTTGTTCCTAAATTCTCAAAGAGACCCTTCCAGAAATTACTGGTCATTCTAGGATCTCTATCCGACACTATGGACATTGGCAAGCCATGGTACTTAAAAATTTGTGAAATGAAGAGGGTTGCCATTTGATGGGCTTTGATAGTCTTTTTGACAGGTATAAAATGAGCTTGTTTACTAAACCTGTCTACTATCGTCCATATTCCCGTATTCCCATGGATAGACTTAGGCAATCCAAAGATAAAATCCATGGATATGCTCTCCCACGGTGAATTAGGGATTGGCAAGGGTTGAAGCAATCCAAGTTGCTTCCCTCTATCAAATTTTGTCTTTTGACATACCACACATTTGGAAACATACTCATGTATGTTCACTTTCATGGTAGGCCAATAGAAATATGTTTCAATTCCCTTTAGGGTAGACTGAATCCCTCTATGCCCCGCATATGGGGGAGCATGAGATTCATACATTACTTTCTCACGTAGTGAGTTAGTAACGCATAGTCTATTGCCATAGAGAAGATAACCATCTTGTAAAGTAAATGGTTCTTCTTTCTTCCCTAATGCAAGGGCTGAAATCACATCTCTAAAATCGGGATCAATAGCATACTCATCTATCATTGAAGATAGATCATTGTGAGTTGCTATGGAAACCGCATTCACTCTCGGTCGTCTTGAGAGTGCATCGGCTACTTGATTATGCTTGCCAGCAATGTGAGCAATATGAAAATGAAATTGCGAAAGGAAATTTGCCCACCTCATTTGTTTGTCGGAGAGCTTGGTCTGCGTCATGAAGTACTTAAGACTTTGGTGATCCGTTCGCAGAATGAAAGGAGTCCCCAATAAATAGTGCTTCCATGAGTCTAAGGCATGTAGAACTGCAAGGAGTTCTTTTTCGTATATGCCTAGAGCTTGCTCAACAGGGTCGAGCCTTCGACTCTCATAGCCTATGGCGTGCCCTTCTTGGAGCAAAACAGCCCCAAGGCAATCACCACAAGCATCACATTGGACCTCAAATGGTTTTGAGAGATCCGGTAGTGTAAGCACAGGTTGAGAGATAAGCTTTTCTTTAAGCTTTTCGAAAGCATTGTTCTCCTTAGCAGACCACGTATACCTAACATTTTTCTTTGTGAGGTCATGTAATGGTCCCGCAATTTGTGAGAACTTTTCTATGAAGCGTCTATAGTATGCACACATACCTATAAAGCTTCTTAGTTCATGAAGATTCCTTGGTTTAGGCCATCCTTTTATTACCTCTAACTTGGATGGATCCATTTGGATTCCATCTTGAGAGATAATGTGACCTAAATATTGAATCTCTTGCAAGAAAAATTCACTTTTCTTTCGATTAACATAAAGTTTATTCTCTCTTAAAACTTGAAATATTACCTGGAGGTGTTGCTTGTGTTCCTCTAATGAATTAGAGTAGATGATAATATCATCAAAGAACACTCCAGTGAAGGTTCGATGAGGTCTGAACAGCTTCTCCATCAAGCGGTTAAATGTGGCTGGTGCATTAGTTAAGCCAAAAGGCATGACAATGTATTCGTAAAGACCAAATGTAGTACGAAATGCGGTCTTTACAATGTCTTGATCAACTATCCTTATTTGATGATAGCCACTTTTTAGGTCAATCCTACTGAAGTAGGTCGATCCTTGTAGCTTATCAAATAGGTCTTCTACCCGTGGAACGGGAAACCTATTCTTGATAGTGATCCTATTTAGTGCTCTATAGTCGACACACATACGATATGTGCCGTCTTTCTTTTGCACTAATAGCACAGGTGAGCAAAATGGAGATGAGCTAGGCCTAACCATGCCCTTCTCAATTAACTCATGCACTTGCCGCATAATCTCCTCTTGTTGAGCTTGAGAAACTCTATAAGGAGGTTTGTTAGGCCGTGAACTTCCTGGAAGAAGTTCAATTGCATGGTCGTCATTACCTCGTTTAGGAGGTAGCTCACAAGGGATGTCGTCAATAAAGACATCTTGAAACCCCTTGAGAAAATTGGATAACTCTAATTCCTTTTGGTTGCTTTTATTTTCTTTTGCTAAAGCATTAGGTTCATTTTGAGAATCTTTAACAAAAATCATGTACACGGAAATAGAGCTCTTTATTGACTTGTTGAAAGCTGGTGTATGTACAATGGGGATGGTGTTACCCATCTCCCTAGCATCTATATACATGTCCTTTTCCCTGAACTTAAAGGAGATTCTCCTTTCAGGAAATTTAACATGGGCAGCCAGACGGTCAAACCATGGTGCCCCTAGGATTACATCCTCATGCTTGAGAGGAGAGATAAAGAAATCCTCTTTGTCCACATAGCCTTGGACATGAAGCCTCAATTTCCCGATTAAGGGAGTGACTGAAGCTTCTTGCCCCTTGAAGGCACTGTCTGCGGGTAGGATATCTCCCATCTCGTAGGATTGTATGCCTAGCTTGGTGGCTAACTCCATAGATATGAAATTGTGAGTAGAACCAGGGTCAAAGAGAATAAAAGCATCATGTTCTCTTACCTTTCCCCAAGCATGGCATAGAGGAGATCCTTTGTGGTGAGTTTGATGAATCTCCTCCTCTTGGATTTCAACCAAAGAAGCTCTAGGAGGATCTTGGCGGTTGTTCTTTTGGGGACAAGCGCGGTACGCATGCCCTTGTTCGCCGCACTTGAAACACCGGTTATCTTTACGATAACGCTCAAGCTCTTCAGGAGAGAGTTTATTCTTTCCTTTGTAAACTCCCTTCTCTTTGGCTTTGTTGGAATTGCCCTTAGGAGACTTTTGGACATTGTCCTTCCCCTTAGGCTCATTGGAACCCTTGTTTTCCGGGGGCTTATTATTTCTTTTACCCCCCGTTTGGAAATTGATTCGCGAGGCCACCATAGTATGATGTATTACCGCCGATATGGTACGTGGCCTTTGGGAGTTGACATACTCCGCCATTTCTTCGGTTAAGCCCGCACAAAATTGTTGCTTTTGCTCTCCAAAATCCAACCTTTTGAAGACAGTGGCTTTGAGTTGTAAGTCCCAAAACTTGTCTACATATTTGTGGATGGATTCATTGGGAGAGAGCTTTAAGCTTCGCCATTCGGTGAGTACTTTGTCTTTGGCATCGGTGGCCAAAAACTGCTTCATAATGGAAGCTCTTAAAGCCTTCCATGTTCGTGGAGCTTCACCGTTGGCTCGTAGGCTAGACCACCATTGTCTGGCGGACTTTTGAAAGTGCATAGCTACATGGCGTAGCTTAGAGGACTCCGTGAAGCCCTCATCTCCAAACGCCGCATCGAATTGCTGGATAAAGGCCAAAACTTTGTCTGTAGCACCAAAGGTACCATCATAGGTAAGGAAAGAGATGCTCTTCCCTCCCTCTTTGAATTTCTTCAACTTGGACGACCTCTTCCATGCGGCATAGGATTTCCTATGGCCTCTTCTTTTTGATGGTTCAAAAGTTGCACCATCACTTTCTTCAGAAGATGAAGAATTTGAAGAAGGTGGAGAAGAGGGTGACCTCTTTCTCGCCTTTTTCTTGTCTTGATCTTTGTCGTCTTCACCATAGCTTTCATAAGAGGAAGAGGATAAAGAAGATGGAGAAGAGGGTGTCCTCTTTCTCGCCTTTTTCTTCTCTTGCTTTTTATCATCCCTCTTTGAATTATGGCGTGGAGAAGAGTGTGATGGTCTTCTCCGCTTTGGTGGTGATGGAGAGCGTTTAGCCCGCCGTCTTCGTGGAGCCATCTCCGCCGAGGTGGCGGGAGACTCGCTTCTTTCTCGTTCCTTCGGTGGAGGCTCTTGAGTTCTCCTTTGGGAAGGAGATGCATCATCAAGAAGTAAGTTCTTGAGCCCTTCATATGGATTCTCTTCTTCTTCCCGAATCGGAGAGAGACCTCTTTTGGTAGTCTCACAAGGAGGCTTCCTAGGTGTTCTCTTGTCATGGTGATGAGCTTGGAGAATCCCGTGAGCACGGAGCTGCCGTTGCACTTCACTTTGGAGAGATGGATTGCCCATGGCTTGTTGAAGCCTAGAAACAAGATAATTAACAAGCATTGAAGCATCATTAGTAGCTTGCTCATGAGCAAAATCAAAGTTATCAACATTAACTTCACTCTCTTTAATATTGTCAGCCATTCTAACAATTTTTAGGTGTAAACTTTTTAGGTGTACTTTGGCACTTCAAGCCCTAGTTGCTACTCCTCTTTACCCCTTTAGAAAAAGCACTCAAGCTACTGTACCCGCGGCTCGAATACCATTAATTGCAAGGAATAGAAGAGAGGGTCTTTCGACACCAAAACAGCACCGGCTCCTGTCAAGCTTCTAATAGCTCAATAGTGGTTAAGCCGTAGGCAAGCCCCGTAGGACTCCACTATTAAGACCATAGCTCTCGACGGTGATGCCCCGTTAACTGCACAAAGGCAGGCGCACTGCAAGGCTGAAAAATCCCTATTCTACTTACTCACAGGCAATTAATAATACCAACCATTTGTAGCTAGCTTGAGGACCTCCCTTCTTGAGCAAGAAAAGAGAAACCTTGAGCTCTGATACCAATGTAACATTTAATGGCCTAAAATCTTATTTGTAGCGGAAATTAGCATGAACATAGTGGGCATTTCATTAGAATAGATTCCTAATGATAATTACAAGAGTGCTTGGGCGGAGAGAGCAACAAAAAGCATAACACCTAGTTAGATAGCATCGACAATACTTTCAAAAGAGAGAGCAATTAAACTATTGACAACAGTTGAGGACCGGATTTGCATGGAGCCGGTCCCCCCTCCAAAAGGCTTTGTATTATGGCTTCTCCCATCAAGAGAGACATTGTACAATACAATTCTTTGTGTTCCTTCAAGACTAGCTAGTGCAATGAAGAGGGAAGCTTCATACACCAAGCAAAACACTTAATCAAACACAACTTGAATTATCCCCGTTCTCAGACCCAAGACCTCACACACCTTCGAAGATGGTGAGAGCTAGCAGGGTATGAGAGTAGATTGAGAGGAAAAAGAAGTATCTTACGAGAAAGAAGTACATCTCCTCACATAATCACTCATATTAGCATAGCTTAGCTTAGTAATTAGCTTGGTAGAGAAGATGAGCATGCATTGAAGCTTGGCTCTTGGTTGGATTTGCATCCACATGCCAAGAGAGTGTTGATGTAGGCTTCTATCTCACAAGCTTGGAGTAGGTGATGAGCTCTCCATTAAAGCTTGGGAGGAGATAGAGTGTTTTTCCTTCACACATGGTCAAGTGTGAAAGTGTGTGTGTCAAAATACCAAGCAAAAATCAGCCCCCTCTCTCTCTTGGGCGAGCCCTAGCTGCTAAGTTAGGCTGGCTTTTGCCTCATTGGACCTCCCCAGGTCAAGCCAATAGGGATTAAGCAGCATAAGTGATAGCCTTCTGACATGTGTCCCCCTTTCCCCTTTTGTGAGAGCTTTAGGTAATTAAATAATTAAACTAAACTCTCATTGGACCCCTTTGCCTCCTGGCCAATAGGAATCAGGCAAGCCATGGGGCTCCTGAATGCTCATTGGACCCCTTGGGAGACTGCCCAATAGTCTTCTAGGACACTTAATTCTTATTGGTTTCTTTTATTAAATGTTTTTAAATTAATTAAACTAGATTTACTCTAGCTTAATTCTCATTGGTCCACTTCAAGGGTCTTCCAATAGGAATTGGGCACACCTTGTGGGCATCTGGCCTAGGGAGCTGACATGTGTCCCTCATTCCCTTTGTGTAAAGGGAGCCTGTGTGTGTGTGTGTGTGTGGTTTTCTCTCTCATCCCCTAGCTTTGGGGCTCGCCCCCTCCCATGTAGGGATGCAGAAAGACTTTTTGGGCACACACACTAAGCATCCAATTTTCCCTAAGGTTGACCTTTGGACACAACCTTTGAATTTTGGAACCTTAGCATTTTGGAAGTCTTAATGGGCTAAACCTTAGGGTCTTTTTAGCCCGTTGTTTCACATGGCTCTTTTGCAGATGGCCCCCCCTTTGGATCCCTATTTTCCCTCCTTTGGATCCCTACTATGGCCGGTCTGCTAACTTAACCAATATTCTAGCTTTTTCTCCCTTGGCACTTCCCCACATTAAATGATCAGTTTAATATGAGAAAATCATTTAGGAGAATTAGATATTGATTATTATGACATTGTTTAAACTTTCAGGTCATCAACAAGATATTGCAATTGAGGATGTTTCATGTGAGGTCATCGGTACAGAAGATGTTCAAGCTATTGAAACTGTTGAAGAAGAGCCTCTCAATCCCCATTTAAACCAAAATGTCCATAAAGATGATGAAAAAGGGATCCAAGCTTCCGAAGGTCAACCAACGACAATTCTCCCATGATATCGAGATTGTTGTTTCTCTTTGATTTTGTAAATATTGACCAACAGTATTGTTTTGTTTTAAAAACTATTTTGCACGCTTGTGAGTTTTAATGTTTTCAAATTAGATGAATTAAATTTAAGTGTGTAAATATCATGTCATGAACATATGGTGGCAAAGAGCACCCATTATCTATGTGACCATAAGAGTGTATACTTGTGAGCTTGAGTATTTTGAAAATAAATGAATTTAATTTAAGTGGAAAATTTATACATAGACATGAGGTTACAAAGGTCATCCTTTAGCTTTGTGATCAAATTATGTATGATGTAAAACTTTAAAGCTATGTGGTTATTGATATATTATGTAATGCTTTTAAGCTATGTGATGCTATGAGGTTTATTGTCACACATATGACATTGTACCACTTAAGGCTAGGGGTCTTGTCAAAGCATCCTATGATCTTAAGGTCAGAGGTTTCTCATTGTTGAAGACAAATTTCATTTTTGTAACATCATATCATTCTTTGTAGACATGCAACCTTATGGCCCTAAGGACATAGGGTGGCAATTGTATGCATCCTCTAAAATATTTTAAAAAATCTATGACTAGTGACCTCATGGTCAAAGGTTCTAATTGTAGGCCACACTTTGTAAGTAGTAGCTTGTAAAAGAGCATATAACAAATTATGGTCTTAGGATCAAAAGGTTCATACACCATAAAAACCAAGGTAAAAATCCCTCCGCTCTTGTATATGTAGTAGTGAAGCAACATGACCACCCTATGGCCTTAGGACCATAGGGTTCCTTGTTATCATAAATAGCACCCTATAGCCTTAGGGCCATAGGCTACCTTGTAATGCAAAGATGATCCCATATCCCTAATGTGCTAGTACATAGGTAAAAAGAAGATGAATCTATTTTATGGCATATTGCTATGGTTTCTTTCTTAGTAATGTTTTTTTTGGGAGTGATATAAACTACCAATTATTGTTTATAAATGTTATTGCTACAAAAATGGTGTTTGTTTAACACCCTCAAACTTGGAGATACCATACTCTTTGTACTTAGTACTTTGTTTGATATAAGATCAAGATCATCAATTTTATGAAAAGAGTGGAGTACTACAAAAAGGTGTTTGTTTAACACCCTCTATCTTGAAGACACCATACTCTTTGTACTTAGTGCTTTGTTTTACATGAGACCAGCCCCTGTTGGTAATCTTTGTGTCTACAATTCATATGATTTGGCATAATCGATGTACAAAATTTTATGGTAGTCACAACAAATGGTGTTTTTAAACATGTCTTTTCCTAGAGACAACAACTCTAAGATCTTCCATTAAAGTCCTAAAACATGTATTAAGGAGTAGATATAGCATATTTGTATAGAATCTTAATCTCATGACCACAAAATTATATGGAAAGTTCTTATATTGTATTTCTATGTAAAGAAAAAATTGTACTTAAAACTATAAAGTTATATTTATGTAAGTGTCTCATATAACAACTTACGGTCACAAAAGTGATATAGTGCCATAAGTAGGATGTTATAATCTTAGGACCATAGGATACTTTAATATTACTATTTAGGTTTTCTAATTGCTAAATATTAGTTATGGTTATATTATACAATATTAAAATGTAATTAAAACTTGATAGTGTTGCAAAGTTAAAACATTTTATTTCTATAAGTGTCTCATGTTACATTATAGGACACAAAATATATCAAATGGCACTATAAGTGCCATATGTGGCATCTTATGGTCTTAGGGCCATAGGGTACTCTATAGTATTGTTAAGCTTTTCCAATTGCTAAATGTTAGTTATGGTGTAATTGGTATTTGATAGTGATGCAAAGTAAAGACTTAGTACTTTGCTATACAAGCAAATTAAGGTCATTGATGTTATAAGAACATTTGATATTGGTGCAATAAAACTATATAGTAGCCATCTTATTGGGTGTTGTTGGATACCTCTTCTTTTAAGATGCCATCTCTAAAAGCCTTGATTAAAGTTTTAAAAGCATTTATTGATTGCAAATCCTTTTGCTGTAACTTACATTAGTGGTTTTATTATAGATTATTAAGTAGGAAAATAAAAATAATAGGTAGAATGTTGACATCACATCTAGACTAACGACAAATTGAGCCTTAAAAGAGTTAAAGAACACAATCTTGACATCCCAATTAGCATTTGGGAAACGGGATTTTTCCAAATTATCTAAAATGGTGTTCTTATCACATGGCATAGGATTACAAAGATTTGAGGATAAAACATGTTGGAAAAAAAACAAATGATTTCATGTGGCTTTGGTTTACCAAAAGAGTATTCATCAGCTTGTCCAAGTTTGTGCTTCTTGCAGGCTCTGTGTCTCTAGGTAGTACATCCGATCTGTGCTTTGTCGGTATGCCCCCTTTGGATCACTTTGTCCTTGCCAAGAGTCATCATCTCGAAGCCGCTTCAGAAATACACCATCTAATGTCCATGCTTTTTGTTTGCATGTTGATGTAATTTTCCTTCTTGATGTCAACTATAGTGTGCTTGAAATACAAATTCAGATTTCGGTTTTCCCAGCAAATGAGATCAGAGACTGCAGTAAGGTTGATGTTTTTTGCTTGCACCATGTCTTTCAAATTATTTTCCTTCATGAAAATCTGTATGTACAAAGTTGGGCTTCTTGGCTGAAAGCTTGATCTTTAGATTAGGCTAGGTGATGTAGAGAAAACTATGGAGAACAAGATCAAAGATAGCACTACATAAAGGGAAATTAGAGAGCAAAAATGAAAATCAAAAACAAAAAATTGGGAATCTGCAAGAGAGAATGAAGGAAACTTTGCTTCCAACTAGTGGAGATGAATGTTGCAAAGAATGGGCGTAGGAAGAATCAAATAATGCAGGTGCAACTGATTCAACAAGATCCCACCAAAGATTTCTATTTGTGTGTGTGTGTGTTCAATGTCACACATGTGTGCGCATGCCACTGAACAACATCTCAGTAGTACAGGAAATGGTGAGTCTTCATCACTAAAACACCATGATTGCCAAAGTCTTGAGGGCATACACCCTCAACAGTGAAAACACAGAGACAACTCTCAAAACATCATACGTAAAGATTGAGAGAGAGCAAGGAGAGAGAGAGAGAGAGAAAGAACTCGTAAAAATGATTTTTGTATAGAGTTGTTCATAAAACTGCTCAACAAAATTACAGTTTATAGCTTTAACCTTTGGCCTAACAGAATCTGACTAAGCAAGATATGATTGACCAACATCTGGCTAACCAATATCCGACCCAGCAGAAATTCGAGTTAACAAAAATCCGAATAAGCAGAACTCTGACTCAGCAACATCCGACTCAACATAATTCTGACTGAGCAAAAATTTGACCAGTATTACTATCTGACTAAGCATAATTATGACTATAGGTTTAACACATATCTAGCTCAGGAGTATATACAATCAACACAAAAACAAGGATGGAATCTTGCTTTTATGTATTAATCCTAAGAGGCAAGATGCCTACTTGAGTCAAGCGCATACCACGGTGGTAGGTCTATATTTTGAACGAGATCAAAACTTACGATGGTTGACTTGTTCCTTGAACATTCTTAAAGGGTAATGAAGTGGATTTTTATGAAGTTGGATCCAAAAAAAAAACAAGGATTTATCTGCAAGAGAGCCGCTATGAGAATTTGAAAAGAAATTTGAGTAGCTATTTACAGGAGAGCATCGGTCATTGAAACTAGAACGGGTAGAGTTATTTGTCCAAGATGTTGATCCACGGCTTCAAAAGAGCTTGGTACAGCTGCTTGAGGATTCAACATGTAACTTGGGTTTAACATCTGATTGGAAGCTGGTTTCAAAAGTAGTTAACATGATTGTAAAGCGGCATATGAGGGTGGATAAGCTGATTGTGGTTGATCCCATGGAGACAAGGGATGAAAAATTAGGGAAAACTCAGCCTCTGGAAACAAAAAGTAGAGGATCCTATTCTTGACGAGCTGATCAAAGGTATACAAGAGTTAAATCTAAATTTGAAGGCAATTACGCCTGAAGGGGTAGGCACCAAGGCTTGCACTTCAGAGCCTAGGCAACGACCTCCATGCACGGTATGGGATGACCACTGCATGTGATGTTATAGTAAAGATCATGAATGCAAAGAATGTGAAGATTTTGATGAAGCTTACAAGAAAAATGTGGTGTTTCGGAAAGACAAGAAGATCCATCTCAAAGAAATAGGTGAGCCGCTCCGCTTGAATTTTGGGAGGGGTGGTATGAAGAAGTTAGTGGAGGAGATACATCATAATGTTGCTATGGTAAAAGCAGCTACATATGGGCTACATGTATACAATAATGCATATGATGAAGGTGAAAAAACTAAAGGTGATTTGTGGCCCTTTGCTTTGAAGACTGCAGAAGTAGGCAAGGTGACTCATGGAAAATTATGTCAGATTGGGAATTGCATTAGGGAAACTACAAGATGGGCAGATATGATAGATTCACTTTTAGTATATGCATTTATTTCCAGGTCTCAATTTAATGAAGCCATAGTAGAAGAGAAGCGCAAAAGAGATGAAGATATTGCAGGAACATCAAAAAGAGAAACAAGATCTAGTAGTAAGCAAGATGAAGGGCTTGTTCCCTAATCTACTCCAAAAGTGGTAATGGAAGAGGCATCAAAAGATAAAAATCAGGATAAGCCCAAGGGACCTACCTATAAGCTCAAATCAGACATTGAGTTGGCTACAAATCTAAAGAAGGTTTTTGAAGACTATATTTTCAATAGCAAAGGGAGCTCATGCTGGGTGACATCTTGGGAATTGCCAAGTGAGAGTTTCATGAGGAGATTATTGACATTATCAAGAGGAAATGTCAAATACCAAGTGAGCAAGAACCTGATGCGGTTAAAAGACAAATGATCCATCATATTGAGTCAATTTTGGATGCTTATGAAGAGGCATTTGAAGATGAAAAGTGAAAGGTTGTGGTGGTTTCAAATCCAATCATATTTGAGGTAATGCATGTTCATTTTAATGATGATGGAGATGAGGAAGTTGTCCCAAGGAGTCACTCTTCTAGGAATCATTGGGCCAGAGCAACGACATAGACCATTGTGAATCTTGGGGACACTAAAAAGCTAGCTTTAGCACTTGTGGATCATGGGTCAGAAATCAATCTCATGGCAAAGAACTTGCACATGAAAGGAAAATGGCCTATTGATGTTGATCATGGTTGGTGGATTTGAGCTGCCAATATGCTTCCAGGGGGTGTTTATGGTGCATGTGCAAATGTTAAGGTATCTACTATGAATTTTTGTGATGCAAAAAACTTTTCAATACAGGAGCATTTGTCCTATCCACTCATACTGGGACAACCCTACATTACGGCTGTGCACATGGAACAAAGGTGTTAGATGATGACTCAACCTATGCAAGGATATGAAGAAGGGATAATAAAAGGGCTCTGTAGTTTTTGATTTTGTGTGTGGAACATGCCAAAAACAAAGATAGCCTACGTGATCATCCATTGCCAAAGACACCAAAGAGTTCAAAGAACACAGGTTTTCACAAGATTTTCTTGGGGTGCCACTATAAAGCGGGACTATGGTGGTATGGAGGTTGGAAAGCTCTCGCAAAGAGAGACTTTCTCTTTGGGGTTTTCGGGACTAAAATCTAAGGGTTTGGTGTCATACAAGAATTTTAATGAGCTACTTAAATGGGAAAAGCAATATGTGTCAGGTATTCAAAGTGAATTGCAGAGACGTGATGTGCTTGAACCAAATGATGTGATTTAGGGATCTTTGAAGAGGTCTCTTATGTGGATACGATGTCAAAGCTAGAAGAGATCATGCAATACAGGTTACAAAGTGGAATTGACATTGTAAAAGTGCATTCAATGGACATTTTGAAGAATTGGATTTATATGAAGCACTTACACATCTAAGGGGGGATTTGGGTGAAGTAGTTGAAGTCCACCTAGAGACAAATATAAATATGTTGCTAAGAAGGTGAGACTGGTGGATACACATCTCTCAAAAGGAAGTGATGGAGTAATGGAGAAAGCTTCTTGCCAACCTATATTGAGAGATCCAAAACACATTGGCAATAAGTTTACTGAAGAGACATTGAAGCAGCTCAAAAATGGAGAGGAGGATTTCATTATTGAAAAGGAGATCAAGTGCTTTTGAGAGATGCTTGGGAATCATGGAAAGCCTTTGATTTTAATCCAGGTGAGATTGGATGTGCAGATCCAAAGGTTTTTTCTCCTGTGGTTATATTTATTGTCCCTCATATGCCATGGAGTTTTATGCCCTATTGCGGTACCCAAAGCTCACTTGCCAAAGCTCATTGATTTGTTAAATGAGAAGATAAGGATGGTAATTTTGGAACCATCATGCACACCATACTCTAATTGGTGGTTTAAAGCCCAGGGGATTCACTTTTTTTTTCCGTACGGTACCACGTGAGTGTACAATAGGGGGGTTTTTAGATTTTGTACATAAGCGTATACAATAGGGGTATCCCCTCATTATTTCATACTCATACCGTACACATAAGGGGGGGGGGGGGGGGGGGGGGGGAGGGTGGTTACATTGGGGCTACATTCAACTACCTGAGCCACCTTAAATACATTACTAAGCCTCTCTCTCTGTCTCTCTCTCTCTCTCTCTCTCTCTCTCTCTCTCTCTCTCTCTCTCTCTCTGCCAAGCTTGTAGCCAAGCTCCAAGCTCAAACCCCTCTAATTTGTCAAAATTCCCAAAATAGCCTTCAAATTTTTAAAATTCCCAAAGTACCCATGTATCTATTTTGATCGGATTGATCAAGCTTTTCTAATTTTTATTCCTTTTTGACAATTGAGATGCATTTTTTAGTGGTTAGGATGTAATTTGTCACATATTACCTCACAAAACAAGCGATTATGTCCACAAAGATAACACATAAGTGTAATCATCAACAAAATGTCAATCATTAAAGTCGGTTCATAGGCGCCATGGGGATTTTTCGGGATTGCGGCCTTGTGTGTGACGCTCTTGGCAAGCGATTGCATCAGTGTTCGGGAAAAAACATTTATCCAAACCTACAGAATTCCTTTTCTTGAATTTGCCAAGAGGAAATTGTAGAAAATTACATTTATTTTTCAGGTTGTTACACTATTTTTCTCTATTTTGGGACGGAATTTCTCCTTTTTTCCTTGCTGTCAATCGACAATTTTGAATTTAAAGCGGCACGATATTAAGTCGAGACACATTTTTCTCGATGGATAATTGCATCTCGGCGGACAAAATTGGCAGAAGAAGAGCCCAATTAATCCTCGCTTGCAAAATCCTAGCATTGTGTCGTGCAGTGCTCAAAATAAACTTTTTTCCAAAAACTTGGCAAACCTGCATATTTGAAACAATAGAGGTAAATTGACAAAATTTGAAGATGTTTACAGCAAATTAGAATGCAATGTTTAATTACGGCCAAAGATAATATGTAGTTAACTTTTGCTTAATTGTGATGAGTGAAAGCGCTCTTATGCTACCATCCGTTAGTCGAGAGCGAAAGTAAGAAAATTTGAGCCCTCTTGCCAAGAGAGCATGAGGAAAACCGAATTTCCTTTAATCTCTCCTTGCTCTCTTCTTTACGCAAGCATTAGCCCACTCCTCTAAGTCTATCCCTGCTATGCCTTCTATAGAATTTGTTGCTTCCACACAATTTACTTCTTTACTGATTTATGCACATGAATTGCCCTTAAATTCCCTTTGTACGTGACCTACCCATTGCTTTATGCAATCCACCAAACTCTGTTTGTGTGACAAAGCCTTAAATATAAGGGAAATATTCAATATATCATTGACTGTCGAGTCTTGATCAGAGAGAGAGAGAGAGAGAGAGAGAGAGAGAGAGAGAGAGAGAGAGAAAAGAAGAAGAAGAAGAAGAGTATTTAAACGCCGTAGGAAACTATCCCTAGAGATCTTAAAGATCTATTTGACAAGGAGAGTTGAACTCGAGACCTTTTATTCAAGAGGAAAATGGTGTGAGAGAGAGGGAGAGCTGCTTGCAGATAGGGCTTTGGGTTTTCTCGCCTTCAAATATAAAATTTAGTGGTAAATTTGAAAATTGTGGGACTACAGTAAACCTAGGTTTTTTTACGAGCATTGTCTGCTCTTCATTGAATTTGGGCATCAACGAGCGACGAGGTGCTTCTCTCCCACGAGAGTTGCAGACCCTTCGCAGACGAGGTGCTAGGGCTCTCCCACCCCCTGGCTGAGCTCTCTACAAGCTCCCACACGTGCTTGGTGTCTGCGTGCGGTACTGCTGCGCCCTCTCAGTGGCAGTAGCGCCCTGCAAGCCGCATCTCTCCCCTCCCTCAGACCTCCGACGGGCCTCCAACCTGAAGTGAAGGTATTAACAAATTTTTCAACAGTCAGCATGTCTGCGTTTCTTTGAAAAATTATAAACTGGTCGAGCAAGTCAGAATGAAAAAGCTGACAAGGGAGGTTGTTACTTACTTTATCATCGAAATGTGCATTCTGCATGAGAGAAGTTGCATTATCATTGAGCCAAAATAAAGAAGGAAAGTACAGTAATGAGATTTGATTAGGTTCAATCTGCATTTTTATGTAATACATTCCTCTTCAAAGATATCTTTTTCATGTCCTTTTGGGGCCTCCTTTCCATCTCTTAAATCTTAAACTCATGCAAGTCTACGTTCAGTGTCAGGTAGAGTAAGAGTTGTTCTTCGACTTAGGCCTAGGAACTCTGAGGAGCTAAAAAATGATACTGATTTTGCTGATTATGTGGAGTTGATGCCAGAGGTCTTCTTCTCATTCCCTACGTTGTTGCTTCATGGGAAACTTTATCGGAATTAGCTCAAGACAGGTTCTATATTGTGCCAATGCCTTGTCTTAATCAATCTGTCTTTTGCACTTGTCACAGCTGAAGTGACTGAAGTTGAGGAAGAATAATTGGGACTGTGAGATATTCCGGTTTGATGAGATTCTGAATGGAACTGCTTCTCAGAAACGAGTCTATGATGTAGTGGCAAAGCCTGTGGTTGAGGTCCTTCATTGCCCCCTTCCATTTTCAACCCATTTTTATTCAATAGATAGTGTTATAGATAGGGAAATAGAGTCTTTGGGTGCTTGTTCTTTGTGTCTAAAGATATTTGCGTAGATGTTGGTTTGGCTTGTGATAGTGGCCTATTTTGCAAGATATTTTGTTATGTATTTTGCAGAGTGTTCTAGAGGGGTATAATGGCACTGTCATGGCATATGGTCAAACAAGCATAGGTAAAACTTTCACCCTTGGCAAGCTTGGGGAGGAAGATGCTACCGACCGTGGAATCATGGTTCGAGCCATGGAGGATATTCTTGTAGATACATCTTCTGAGCAAGGTTCAGTAAACAGTCTCATATCTGCAGGTGAATTCTTTTGGCCTCAGTTTACTCTGTACATGTACATTCTTTGTAATCTCCTTAAACCAAAGCTACCTTAAATGGGCCTTAAATACATTAGTCTTCTTGAATGTTTGTGTTCCTAGAGAAATGTCTTTCACTTGTTAGTTTTGCAATGATGTACTGTGGTGCGTAGTTGTGCTTCATTTTGAACTTGTTAGGGTGTATAAAATTAATCAATTAGATTCAAAATTGAGATGGATAAACTTGAAAAGTTTTTACGATGGTTTTCTTACTCTGAAAAGGAGGCGCACCTTCCAAACAACCAAATAGTGGTTTATAGTGTACACCTTTTAATGAATCTTTGAGTTGCAAATACTGCTGTTTTGGGCCAATGATTTGCCCCACCCTTGACTTCATGAAGCTCCTATATCTGGTTGAACATACAACTGTCCAGCTCAAGATGAAGTTTCTATTGTTATGCAACCAAAGACAAATAACAGACTGCTAGTGGAGGTGTCAAGCAATGATTGTTAAAACATTAAGCAATGATTGTTAAAACATTCAGTCTAAAATATTAAGAGGCTCTAAGGCAAGCTTATGTTGACTCCTATTTGTGAAGGTCATGTCATCTATCATACAATTTAACATAGACTCTGGTGTTATACCATCTACATAATTGCAATTAGTTATACAAACCTTCGGGAATGATGCATGTCACCTGTGCTGGTTTGATGTCTGAAGATATGCCAGAGAATTTTCATTTAATTCTCTGGATGTCTTTTACCTAGAGGCATTGCCTCATGAGACTCAAGCTTTGAAATGATGCACTGTAGGGTGTTGGTGGGGTATCCCTTGCCTAGATTTTACTTCTCTTTGGGGCACCACTAGTTCCTTTGCCCGCCTGCACATATCCGAGGTCACAACAAGCTTTCTGAGAACTCGTAGTGACATAACTACTGATGTGTGCATTAGTGAGCTGGGCGGAAATGCAAGGCGTCATAGCATCACCATCACCGAATTCGATGCAGTTGGTGATGGAGTTACCATTAATACTCATACGCTTACAAATGCCATCTTTTACCTCAACTCTTTTGAGGATAAGGGGGGTGCCCAACTCTGTGTTCCTACTGGACGATGGCTGACGGGAAGCTTCAAGCTAATTAGTCATCTTACACTGTTTCTGGAAAAGGACGCTGTCATGCTAGGCTCTCAAGTATGCTCTCTCTGTCCTATCTCCTACCTTGTTTTCCCATGTACGATACTTGCTACATTTTCCTGGTTTCTCAGGCACTCCATAGCCCTTAGATGAGACAATCACTACACTTTTCCTTATGGCAACCATATGGGGGATGCATACGGTTATCAGACTTTGGAATATAGTATGATTTAGATCCCCAAGACCTTCTATATGTCGGATACCATACTTGAGGATGACTATGCTGTAAGGTCAGAGTAATGTGTCCAACTTGCTGAGGCCAACTTGTGCTCAAAAACGACTTAAAGAGTCTAAAAGATTCTGTACAATCTGAGTCGAGCTCTTGTTTAGCTAATATGGAGGAGGACTTGCAAACAGGGAATATTGGCTTTAAACTCGGATATGTGAGTATTGATTATCACAACACTTGGAATATACTTGCAAATAGGGATTATTCATTTTAAACTTGGATTTGTGAGTATTGACTATCAATTTTTACCTTTAGT
Source organism: Adiantum capillus-veneris (assembly GCF_014529385.1). Classification (NCBI taxonomy): domain Eukaryota; kingdom Viridiplantae; phylum Streptophyta; class Polypodiopsida; order Polypodiales; family Pteridaceae; genus Adiantum; species Adiantum capillus-veneris. The sequence continues at coordinate 103,791,620 of NC_140959.1, forward strand.
TCTTCTAGCTATCCATAAAGATTTCTTTTCTATATAGTTACAAATTTTATAGTCTCAATTTCCCACATGGTCATATGGCTTGTCAGGGTGTGTTATCTTGAGCTATAGTTTCTTGCCAAGACACTTCAGCTAGCATACCTTGGGTCTGTGTTTCACACATACATAGTGTCTTTATTTGTATATAATTACAAATATAGTCTCAATTTGTCACATGTCATATGGCTTGACCGGGTGTGCCATCTTGAGCTATAGATTTTTACCTTCAGTTCTTATACCTTTCAAAGTGATGGGTCACATTAGGTTAATATAGGACACTTCAGTTCTTCTAGCTATCCATAATCTTTCTTTCTATGTAGCTACAAATTTTATAGTTTCAATTTCCCACATAGTCATATGGCTTGACCGGGTGTGTTATCTTGAGCTATAGTTTCTTGCCAAGACACGTCTAGCATACCTTGGGTCTATGTATCACACATACGCAATGTCTTTATTATGCAGGTCATACCACCACTCTGAAGTTAGATTACTTTGACTCTATTGAGAATGTGTTTGATTTTAATGTGTAAGAAAATCCTTAAATCTCACGTGGGAGCCCAAGATGAGGTAGACAATTTTTTTGGAAAAAGAAATTATGTGATGAAAATCCCATGTGGGAGCCCCAGAAAAGGGTGTATTGATTTTTTTATAGAAAGAGGTCTCTGTACAAAGGAGACTTTGGCAAAATTTTTAGGATTTATATTTTATGTGCAAACTCAAAATTAAAGTTGCATTTTGCTTAAGCATAGATGTGCATTCATATCACATATAATTGTTTTTGTTCAAAAGATTAATCTTTTAATGGGCTTTTTTGTAATGTGTTTTGATTTGATGAGTGAAGTTTTTATGGTTGTTTAAGAGTATGCATTATTTTTTATTTAGAGAACAATCCATTTTATATGTGTGCCTTAAATCCCATGTGAGAAGCCTACTAAGTAGGTGGCTAGTATCATATGTTTTGAGATTGAGATTTGTATCAGTTTACAAGGCAAATGCTATTTGTTTTTTGATAAATTACATTGAAACAATTGGTTTATTTTAATTTTGTATTCATTATATTTTTTGCTTTTCATGGTTTTTTCTGTTAACATCTATTGCAAATGAAAACACACTACAATGTACACTTCTATTCATTTGCAGTTCAACATGTATTTTTGCAAAAGAATGTGCTTCTAAAATTGTTATGTTACTAGTATACATAAAATAGTTGGTCATTACATTCTGTACGAAATCCGTATGAGGGGGGTTGGCTCATTGCGAGAACGTCCGTATCTTGTCCGTATGTAGGGGGGTAGGCTAGCAAGTAAGATACCGTATATAGGGGGTTTCTCTAATTTTGATGCACGCAGGTGACATCCCCCCATTACTAATAGTGAATCCCCAAGGGTTTAAAGTTCCAAAGAAGAATGGTACCCTAAGGTTCGTTTAGGATATGCAACCAGTCAAATAAGGTAGCAATCCACAATCTGGGTACATATCCAATAGTGAATGAGTTTGTTGAAGCCTTTACAGGGAGATCCATCTACTCTATGTGTGATCTGTACTCAGGATTTGATTAGTTTTAACTTGCTTTGGAGAGCAGGGATCTTACTACAAAGCATACACCTCTTGGTTTAGTAAGGATGTGCACTCTACCACACGGTGCTACTAACTCTATAGCTCATATGATGAATGGTATGAATAAGGTGCTAAGGGATTTTATTCCTCATATTACTATGCCTTTCATCAATGATTTGCCAATCAAGGGATGTGAATAAGGGTTCGAAGATGAGGTAAAAGACCAGAGGGGGTGCCGATAGTTTGTTGCCCAGCATATTGCTGAGACTGTGATGCCATTTTATTTAGGCTTGAAGAAGTTATCTTGACAATTTCAGGGCCAAAATAAATTTGTGGTGCTAAAAAGGTTTTAACTGTTGGGTATATGTGTGGCCCAGATGAAAGACGACCAAGTCCGGCTAAAGTTGAATCTATACAGAAGATGAAAGAAACATGCACATCGGTCACAGAGGTTTGGAAATTTTTGGGTGCATGTGTATTTTATTGTATTTGGTTGCCACACTTTGCTCATGTTGCAGAGGCGCTTTATCAATTGCTAAGGAAGGGTAAAAGGTTTGTATGGGAAGAAGCTCATACAATGGCCATCAAAAAATTGAAAACAATGCTTCTTGAGGCTCCTACCTTGAGAAAGGTTGACTGTAAGTATGGAAGGCCAATGATCTTAATAGTTAACACTAGCCCGACAGGTATTGGATGGGCTATAGGTCAAAATGACGAGGATGGGCACAAGTATGTAGTCCAATTCGGAGAAAAAGTGCTTAATGCTATTCAAAGAGGTTACCCTTCAAAGAGGTTACCCTTCAAAGAGGTTACCCACAAGTTAAGAGAGAACTTTGGGGTGTTGCTACTATGTTGAGGTATGAGTATTTTATAGGTGCTTTAGTTGTAGTAGAGACAGCTTGTTTACCATTAATAGGGATGATTGCAAACTGTACTACTCTGGACATTGCAGTATTGCGATGGATAGCCTTTATCAAGTCTCTTAACCCAAAGTTTTGTCACTTTGCAGGAAGAGATAACCCTCTAGTAGCAGATATGTTGTCAAGGGCTAGAAATGAAGATGAAGAGGAGATGCTTACCACTAGTGATGATGTGGGCTTAAAGTTCTACACCTCTTCTCATTTACATGCAAGCTGTGGTACTCATGCTCATGTTTTTGAAGTCTTTTCTAAAGAGATGTATGATGGAGAATGGCTTTTGATCGGAAATTACCTAAGCACTCCTACCACGCAAGAGGGATGGAGTGATCAAGAGTACAAGAGGATTAGAAAGAAGTCTTATGGCTACTTTTCAAAGGATGGTCATCTGTGGAAGCAACCAAAGCGTTCAAGAGGGGTACCGCAATGGGTTGTTTGTGATAAAGCAACTCAACAGCAGGTGATTAAAGAGTTTCATGAAAGCTTATGGGCCTGACATGGAGGGGTATGGGCAACTTTTGTCAAATTACGGACCGCTACTGGTGAAAGGGAATGTACCAAGATGTTGCTCAATTTGTGAAGACATGCTTAGTATGTCATCAACATTCTAATGTATGACATCAAAACAGATTACATCCTACTTATCCGCTAGTTATGCATTACAAGTGGGTAGTGGATTTGATCACAATGCTAGTGGGTGTTTGGCACATGAGGTATATTGTTCTTGCTAGAGAAGATCACACTAATGAAGTTAAAGGAAGAGCTTTGTGTACAAAGCTACAAGTGCTGTATGCAAATTTTTGCTTGAAGATGTAATTTTCAGGTTTGTCTTTGTTGGTAAAATTGCTGCTGCTACTGACAAAGGAGAGGTGGATGCAGATGAATCTCATTAGTTATTTTCTCTTTTGGGCATCAATTTGGCTCTTAATTCCGCATACAATCTAGAGGGTAGTGGGAAAAGTGAAAGAGGGCATCCGCCTATTGTTAAGGCTTTACGAAAAGCATGCCAAGAACATACCGATGATTGGTGTAAGCTACTACCTTTTGCTTTATGGGCTGATCACACTACACATAGTTCAATTATAGGTTATGTGCCGTTTGAATTGATGCATGGACAAAAACCCATTATGCCTACAAAGGAGGTAGCTATGTCTTGGACTATAATTCCATGGGAAATAGATATATCTATAGAAGATTTTCTTGCTTTACATATTCGGCCACTTGAGAGGCGTCAAGAAGATATTGAGCAGGCCAAAGAAAAGCTCACTTTACATATTCGCCCACTTGAGAGGCGTCAATAAGATATTGAGCAAGCCAAAGAAAAGCTCAAGGAGGCAAGGTTGAAGAATAAAGCAGCATTTGATGAGAAGCATAGACTATGGCCATATGCTATCAAAGATGGAGATTGTGTACTTGTTTATGATTGTAGCTTGGAAAACCAATACTCTGCTATACTGAAGATGGTCAAGTGGTGCTTTGGTTCGTATGTTGTACTTCATGTTTATGACAATGCAGCATATAAACTATGTGAGATCAAGGGCACTGAGCTTAGAGTGCCTATTGAGGGGAAAAGGATCAAACTGTTCAAGAAACAAGAAGGTGATTTTAGTTTTAAGGATCAAATCTTAGATCAGCAGTCAAGGGATGATGATGCAAATTAAAAAGAAAGACGATTGGCACATGCCGGAGGATGTGCAGGTTTAGAGGGGTGGATGTCGTGCTGCTCTGCTTCCATGATGGGAAAAAAGCAAAGAAATGCAAGGTAAGATTCTCTGAAGCGTACACATTCATTTAGCAGTGATTAGGGCTTGTTAACAGGCCAAGTTTTATGGTTAATGTATGCGAGATGTGGATTGAAAGGGCCAATAGATGCCTTGATGATGCTAAAAAAGAGTATGCTTGAGGTGATCACAAATGGTAGATTATGATCTAGAACTACAGTACTTGAAGTGCTCTACCGACCTCTCTTTACCGCTCGTCTTGATTGGAGCTACGATGAAAAAGTTGTGGCAGTTTGAAGTTTCAGGTAATTGCACACCTGTACCAGATTGAACAACTGTAGATGTGGGATCAGGGAAGAAGTGAATTCATGGGCTTGAAGTGCTCACTTTGTGGATTGTGCTAGTCTTTTCAAATCAGTGAGATCGGAGTTCTAGTTGCCAAGATATTGGCTGTTAAACACTCACTAGGGGCCAGTTCTGTGCCATGTCGGTCACCTCAATTGGTGTGCCATTTGGTGTTATTCGGAGCTCCACATGATTCGAGAGGGTAGTACTCAGTACATGGGGTTAGCAGGAAGTGATTGTGCATCAATTGTAATCCGAGTTGGAAAGATAAAACAAGATAAAGTGTGTGCCATTTGTTGACTGTGTGTTAGTAGATGATTTTGTACCAATCAGTTGCTCGCCGTTCAAGGCCATGCTGGTGTCTTTAACCAAATTCAAAGGGGAAGTCATTCCTAAAATGCAATCACTTGTACCTGCATCATGAAGGAAAGCAGCACTATTTGAGAAATTGAAACGGGCAACAAAACTCATGATGAGATTGCTCGACAGGAGCTCTTGACGATTTTACAAAACTGCTAAGGGATTTTGGTGCCTTGGTTAATTTTCCCGATATGTGTTCAAAATGTGGTGCCCTTACAAAGTGGCTAGGCCACCCAATTAAGCCAATATCAATGATCTCCCAAGGGGGATAGGCTCAATGGCCACCCATAGAGTCAAAAAGAGAATCATGAATGGGAAAAGGGAGCATAATTTATGAAAAAACAAGATGCCGGACAGCATGAGCAGAGGCAAGATGCACAGGGAGGGGGAGAATGAGTGGTGGTGGAAGATGTGAAGCTTGGATGAGCTCGCATCAAAAGAAGGAAACACTCGGTAGCCCTTGTCCCTCAATTTTGGTGGCAATCTTGTGCAGTTCTGTGTTGACGAAATTTCGAGCCTACCACATCATCAGTTTTTTGTTCACACACCTTAGCAACAAGGGCTCTGTCCTTGATAAAGGCTTATAAAAGGGTAATCATAAGGGGAGAAATAGAAGAAGGTAAGGGAGATAAGGTAAGGAACAAAGGAAGTAGTGGTGAAGGTGACGAGAGCTCGGCAAGGAGGAAGATGAAGGCTTTACGAAGGGAGATCTTCTTGGCGAAGGAGAGTCGAAGATTGGCAAGGCGACACGAAGAAAAGGGAAGTCTTTGGGAAAAGAGTTAGAGCTTGGCTTGGCAAGGAAGCGGCTCTCTCTCTGTCTTGCGCTCTCACTTGATATTTCTCTCTGGATCATGACCTTGGTGAAGTGAGGAGGGCGGAGAAAAAGAAGTGGGAGAAGTTATCTCTCTCTTTGTCGGCACATGAGGCAAACAAGGTTGGTCTCTCACTCGATCTCTCTCTGGCTCTCGACCTTGGTGAAGCAAGGAAGGCGGAGAAGAATAAGCTTGAGAGTTCTCTCTCTCTCTCTCTCTCTCTCAAGACCGTGAAGCAACAAGGGGAAGCAAGCTAAGATATCGTAATCAAAAAGCAAGGGATAGGAGTCTAAGGTTAAGCAGCAAGAAAAGGGAGTAGTAAGTAAGAAGGAGAGAGCATAACCTCTGTGGAGATACAATGGGCATCAGGCATGGAATTTTTGCCAGATGCTTCCTTCATAATTAGCTTCAAGTGGCTCTAATGGTAGGCATAAGTGGAAAAATTGCAGACTTGGTCTAATTTGAGAGCATTAAACTCTCTTAACTCTATCAATGTTGTTAACAACAAACATTTGTATTTGAATTCCACTTTGGCTAACTATTAGCAGCTTAAAGCATTCAAGTTGTCAACTCTAAGCATTTACGGTGTTGTCGGTGTCTTTTGCTTTGTGTTGTGCATCTTGTCTCTCTTATTTCCTAGAGCGAGCAGTCCGGTGCTGACCCAGCTCACCTCGCGAACACATTATCCACGACAATGTGCCAACTCTTGTTCACCACATCACTCTCAGGGGGGATTTGTTACCATATACGTATATGGTAGTTATGTGTGTGAACACACTTAGGAACGTCGGGGCTATTTTTTCCTCACAAGGAGGTTTTCCCCCCTATGAATTGTGTATACTCCAATCACTCTAGGGCTATCTAATCATTTAACTTACCACTAAGTACTACTAATCTCTTTTATGTGCCTTGCCTCCTTCGTCGTCTCTAAGCTATGTGCATTTCCATATAACTCTATTTCCAAGAAGAAATACCATCAACTTCTCACCGTAGAGATGTTGGAAAAGATCCACAAAGCAAAGAAAGGGAAGCAAAAAGCTTAAGAAATTAAAGAAAAAGAAAAAGAGGAAGCCAGGTTGTGGATTTAAAAGCACAAAATATGGCAAAATTCCGCTTTGCTGCGGCAAGTAGAAGCAGCTTCTCCTCCTACTGAAGCAATCCAAATCGAGCATAGTTGGTTTGGGGGTATGGATGTATGCATCAATGTCCAACTCCCCAATTGAACAACAGAGAGAGCACTTGTAGATATTGGAGCATGCACTAATGCCATGTTGTATTCTACATACCTCAAAACATCGACCTCCATGATCAAACGAATCAAGATAGAGCTACGAGGCGCGAGCAGAGGAACAATGGTTAGTGTGGGATTGGCCAATGTCTCAATTCACATTGACAATAGTGATTGCCCATATCGATTCCACATTATGGAAAATATAGATCTCAACGAGGAAAATATTTTGGCAGTTTCATGGATGCGCACTTACAAAGCAGTACCACATTGGTAGGATAACACTCTAAAGTATAATCTTAAGGGCACAACTTATGTTACACCCTCGGCCTAAATAGATCACCTTTGGCATGTACATAGTCTCAATTTGGAGTATCAAAACCAAAGGAGCCAAAGTCATCTCTCCAATCGCAAAAATCTACAAGCATTTATGGGAGAAAGGTTAAGCAAGTTTGGGTAAAAATCATGGAAACCAAATGGTAGTAGATATGGATATCAAAGCCCTGTTTTCCAATCAATCTTCTCACTTAACCAAGCAAAGATTCCAAGTAGTCAAAATATCTCAACATACGCCAGAACGATAGAGAAAATTCAAACAACAATTCAATGAATCATTGAGCTCACCAAAGTACAAATGGATTCTCAAATTCCAATCGAAGAAGTCAATAATCTCCATAGAACCGACATGGCGATGGAAGCTCAAACGATCAAACAATAACCATCTCTACAATTTCCAACACCAAGCTTTAAGTGGGTACCCAAATCAAGGCCAAGTCAAATCACCAACCTACTTATTGTACTCACTCAACCAACCATCAAAGAATGGGTGATTCCTCTTAAAAAACTTTTGTTTGAAAAACATAGTCTAGATGAAACCTCGCCACCAACAAAAACCACTGAATGATCTGTTTAGTACCCACCTCTTGCACATATTGTTACACAATGATAGGGAAACATTTCATGGATTTGGATAGACACGTTGTTCTTCCCCATGCACATTGCACAATAATTTATCCTAGACAAATCTGAATGGGAAGGGGGGAGTAAATGTCGATGGGGCAGAAAATTGCAAGATCTAAAGCTGCAAGATGCGGAACAAACCATGTGTATACTGTATAAAGTATCTTTTTCCACATTAATTTTTTCTTTTTTATCAATCTTCTTATAGAATTTTTCTCTTAGCAGGCATAGTATTGAGCCATATCGACAAATTTCAATGGCGAGAGATGCCTAGGGTGAGAGAATGTACATATGAAGAGGGTGAATTAGGACATGGGAGTTGTAGGTTTGGGAGTGGGAAGGAGAGGGAGGAGTCTGTGTGAAAGAGGAAATTCATAAAGTGGAAGAGGGAGTGTGGCTGCATAGCATGGGCAAACTGGGGTCCACCAATAAAATCATAGCTCATAGCTCGTAGCTCAAAAAAATATGACAAAATTTGAGGTGAAATTTCAGCTCACGAGCTACAACTTTTGTTTGTATCACCTTTCCAAATTCGGGGAGCATGTGATCTTTAAAAATTCAGCAAAACTAACTATTTTTTCCACTGCACAAGGTCCTTGTGAGGTCTTTCTTTGGATGATTCTTTTGAATACCTCCAAGAGTGAGCTCCCCATGGTGCATGCATGCATTCCACATACCCTTGACCTTATTTGGTAGGTCTATAATTGAAGATATTGTTGAGATCATGATATAAATGAGTAGTACAACTAAGAAAATCAAATATTGAGGGGTCTAAAAAATATGTACATGTCAAATATAAATAATATAGGTGGAAAAAATATAAAGGGGTCAAAATAAATCTCTCATTATAAGTCTACCATAAAAATATGAATATTTTTTGTGGTCTAATTTATGAGAGTAATAAAGAATAGATGTAGGAAGGAAAAAATCACAATAGTGAAAAAATATACACATAAATAGAACTAGTTTTTTTGGATTTTTGTTAGGATGGAGTTACACCAAAAATAAGAGAAGCTTGCATGAAATTATTTTTATATGGAATAAAGAGTATGCAAAATGGTAAGAAAAAATATGATAATGATGAGTCAATGTACATAGCATAAATAACACACACCTAAGTATAAATATTTAAATAAATACCAAAATAATTATGAAAAATCATTTTATTTAGGCCCTATATATAATAAAATATTTACACACAAATGGGCCATAATATACTTATATTTTTTATATTTTATAATTTTTTTGGCTCAACTAGCCCAGTGACTAGCTAATTGAGGATTTTTAAGAAGATATGGGAAAAGTCCCCTAACTCACACACGCCTATGTACAGTGAAATGGTAGGGATAACCAAAATGTTTGAGTGATTTGATAGCATGAGATAGCTTACTATGGAAATCCGAAAAACGGCTATCAATACTTCCCATACTTGCCTACAATTCTCATGTCATACCACCTACGGCTCGGACGGCTCATCAATTGGACCATCCGTTGCCCTTCATTTTGCAGTTCTCGTCCGTTCTAGTCTTTAAGGGGCTTCATGAACATGGTGTTTCAAGCATTCTTTGGAAAGTCCATTAGGGTTTTTATTGATGATTTTTGCATTTATAGCTCAAAATCATTGCATCTACAAAGGGTAGAAGAAGGTTTAAAGAAGCTCTACGATATGGGAGGTCAACTCAACCCCGACAACTGTCACATAGGTGAGGATGAAGTGATCTTGCTTGGTCACAAGGTTTCCTATAAAGGCATTGAAGTGGATCCTTCAAAGGAAAAGGCTCTTATTGAGCTCCCATCACCCAAGAATCTCAAAGAGGTCATCTCATTCATTCAAAAGGTGAAGTATATGTCACGCTTTATTCACTTAGCGTCGGAGTTGCTTCATCCTTTGCAAAAGTTGACACAACAAGTAGAATTTGCATGGTCTTATGAGCTTGAAGAGTACTTTTGTAACATTAAAGTCATTTTGTCAGAGCTACCAATACTCATGCCTCCTTGTTGGGAGTACACATTCTTTGTTAGCTCTAGTGTTGGGAAGGAAACAATTGGTGCAGTTTTATTACAACAAGATCCCCATAGTACCCAGATGCGACCCATCTACTTTGCTAGTAGGGTCATGAATGCTTTGGAGAGAGGCTACATGGAGGCAGAACTCATGATGCTTTCTCTCATGTTTGCGGTGAGAAAGTTTAGATCCTACTTGCTACCAAAACCTTTTGTAATTCTCACTGCTGAAAATTTGTTTCCTTGGGTGTCATCTCAAATGAATCTTAGCACTAGGATCTCAAAGTGGATTATGGAATTGCAAGAGTTCCAATACTCTTTCAAGGTAGAAGATAGTGTGCGTGCACAATTGGCAGGGATCCTTACTTATAGGGTACATGAGAAGGAGATTAAGGTGCATGAAGTAAATACCCTACCATTGCCCCCACCTAAAAGTATTCCTAATGCTTTTACCTTGTTCTTTGATGGAGATTTTTGACGAGCCACAGGAAAAGCAGGGGGAGGGCTAGTATTGCTCAACCCAAGTGGGGAGGTGGTCATGCAAGAGAAGGTCAATCTACCAGGTTCAACTAGCAACAATGAAGCAGAATATGAAACACTACTTCATGGTTTAAAGATATGCATTGGCCAAGGTATACAACGTCTCATGGTAAAAGGAGATGCACTTCTCATCGTGAAGCAAATTTTAGGCATTTGGGCATGCAAGAATGAAAGCTTAAGGACAAAATTTCATGCCATTCGTAGGCTATTTAATCAATTTGAAGAAGTGCAACTATATCATATTCCTAGGAAACAGAATGAAGATGCCGATTTACTTGCACAACAAGCAGTTACATGTGTTGAGAAAGAAGTGCAGGTCATCATGGTGGCAGCAACTGTCAAGCAACCGAGATACCAGGGATTGGAGTCATTGACTCCCATTATTAGCTACATTTTGGAGGGTGAGTTTCCACAAGACTTCACGAAGGCTCAGAAGAGGAGACTCATGAAAAAGGCAAGCGCGTATCTCTTTCTAGAAGGATCCCTTTATCAAAGAGGGAAGGATCAAGTGTGCAGAAGAGTACCAACTATTGAGGAAATCCGAGCCATTCTAAAAGGTTTGCATGAGGAAGCGTGTGGTGGTCATTTTGCACAAGAACTCACTGCAAAAAAGATTTTGCTTGCCGGATATGTTTGGCCAAGCTTGCACATTGATGTTCAACATTGGTGTAAAAGCTGTCACAACTGTCAGATTAATGGAAACAAGCGTCTGTTACATGGTCCACGTTAGTTAGTCCTTGCAAATGGTCCATTTGAAAAATGGGGCATTGATGCTATGGGTCCATTGCCTAGGACTAAAAATGGAAAATCGTATATCTTGGTGGCCATAGACTACATGACGAGATGGGTAGAAGCACAAAGTGTGGCAAAGGTAAATGAGAGGACAGTGAGCAAATTTGTTTACACTCACATTTGTTGTAGATTTGGCACACCTTTGGAGATTGTTTCTGATAATGGTCCAGGGTTTAGAAAGGGCTTGTTCACAGAGGTCTGTGAAGAACTTCACATTCTACATCGTCATAGTACACCCTACTATCCCCAATCCAATGGTCTGGTAGAAAAAGCTAATGGTGTCATTGCAGGCATCATTAGAAAGATGGTGAAAAACAAGACAAAGTTGTGGGATGACTTCTTGGATGGTGCCTTGTGGGCGTATCAAACCACATATAGGGAAGCCACGGAGTTTACACCATTTCACTTGGTCTATGGTCAAGAGGCTTTACAACCAATTGAGCTCAACATTCCAACAATGCGACTTCATGGCAAAGCAGCACAAGATGATCAAGAAGCATAGATGGATCGACTTCTTACCTTAGCTGAGCTTGAGTGGAAAAGAGAAGTAGCATACGAGTGCTACAAGAGGAAAGCTACGTAGGCGAAGGAGAAGCTTGACAAGAAACTAAAGGACAAAGGCATCAATGAAGGAGATCTTGTGCTAAGGTATGACAATCGACTCGATAATCATTTTGATGCCAAATTTGAAACTAGATGGTAGGGGCCATACATAGTTAAGAAGGCTTTCAATTCAAGTTACTATCAACTTATAGACTTGAATGGGAAAGAGCACTCCAGGAAGGTAAACGGGTATCGCTTGAAGCTTATTTGAGTCGCCTTCTACCAAAGGATCTACCAAAGATCTGTCAAAGGGCAGATGTCTCATGTAAGCATTATTACATGAAGCATGAGTGTAACTCCAGCCAAAATTCTGAGGGGCCAAACAATGAAGATCTCGTCAAGGACTCTGAAGCACTCTCTTTGGAAAAGATGCTCTATGATGGTACATGAATATACCATCATCCTGGGAGAGGGCTAATGATAGCCGTTTTTCGGCTTTCCATAATTTCCATAGTAAGCTACCTCACCCTATCAAATCACTCAAACATTTTGGTTATCCCTACCATTTCATTGTACATAGGCGTGTGTGAGTTAGGGGACTTTTCCCATATCTTCTTAAAAATCCTCAATTAGCTAGTCACTGGGCTAGTTGAGCCAAAAAAAATATAAAATATAAAAAATATAAGTATATTATTGCCCATTTGTGTGTAAATATTTTATTATATATAGGGCCTAAATAAAATGATTTTTCATAATTATTTTGGTATTTATTTAAATATTTATACTTAGGTGTGTGTTATTTATGCTATGTACATTGACTCATCATTACCATATTGTTTCTTACTATTTTGCATACTCTTTATTCCATATAAAAAAAATTCATGCAAGATTCTCTTATTTTTGGTGTAACTCCATCCTAACAAAAATCCAAAAAAACTAGTTCTATTTATGTGTATATTTTTTCACTATTGTGATTTTTGCCTTCCTACATCTATTCTTTATTACTCTCATAAACTAGACCACAAAAAATATTCATCTTTTTATGGTAGACTTATAATGACAAAGATTTATTTTGACCCCTTTATATTTTTTCCACCTATATTATTTATATTTGACATGCACATATTTTTTAGACCCCTCAATATTTGATTTTCTTAGTTGTACTATTCATTCATATCATGATTTCAATAATATCTTCAATTATAGACCTACCAAATAAGGTCAAGGGTATGTGGAATGCATGCATGCACCATGGGGAGCTCACTCTTGGAGGTATTCAAAAGAATCATCCAAAGAAAGACCTCACAAGCACCTTGTGCAGTGGAAAAAACAGTCAGTTTTGCTGAATTTTTAAAGATCACATGCTCCCCGAATTTGGAAAGGTGATACACACAAAAGCTATAGCTCGTGAGTTGGACTTTCACCTCAAATTTTGTCATATTTTTTTGAGCTACGAGCTGTGAGCTATGATTTTATTGGTGGACCCCAGTTTGCCCATGCTATGCAGCCACACTCCCTCTTCCACTTTATCATTTTCCTCTTTCACACACACTCCTCCCTCTCCTTCCCACTCCCAAACCTGCAACTCCCATGTCCTAATTCACCCTCTTCACCATTGCCACATCTCTCACACCTCCATAGCCTTCATCCTCCATTTCTACACCCTATGTGTCCCCCTTTCTCTCTACATATATGTCCATATTACCATACTCTCTTCAGCTTTGTAAAGAACTTCAAAAAATCAGTGAAAATCCAAGGATAACCTCTGCAAATGAAGGCTTTTATCATGAATTTTCCAAGGTTTGAAGATAACATAGCTTCATCGACACGCGCTACTTCGCCATGCTGATCGCTTCTTCTTCCGGTGCTGTAAAGATGTGAATGTCAAAGCTTCAACCTCTTTTTACAAACTCATCCCTTCTCTAACTTTTCTCGTCATATATCTCACCATTTGGTGAATGAAATATTTTTTAGTGATAATTACTAACTACTAACCACTAACCTTATTGTAAATGCAGCCTCTACTAGAGTAGGCACTCCCAAATTATTCACTCCATCCTCTCTCCTTTCATCCTCAATAATTCTCTTCCCTTGAGCCCACATCCATGTGACTCAAAGGACAAGAGAGACCCACCCTCATTAAAAAAAATTAAAATGCATAATCTTTTATTCCTTCAAATAAGCTTGATTAGGTCTAATCCGAATCGGGGCTTCTAAAACCTATAAATAGAGCCCTTGTCTCCCTTGTAAATCATCACATGATCACACTACACCACACCATTCTCAACACATAACACACCACTCTTCAAGCCTAGTTGTGTAGAGTGTGTGCATCGTGAGTGCTCTATTCCATCATTACACATAGGTGCATGGAGAAGCTTGAAGTTAGTTATGCCATCTAGAGGAGTGGAGTGATACTATACTCTGCAATCACACTTGTAGCCTACTCTTGTCCATAAATAAGATTCATAGTTTTGGGTGCAATTGTATGCTGCAACTACGACTCTTCTCTCCAAATTGACTTGATAAGTTGGCTCATCAGGTGGTTGAAGGTATATTGTACTTGAAGTTTGTTGTTCCATTTCATGCTTGGTGGTTTGAGGGCTTGTTGAATTGTTTTCCTAAAAGGTCAATTGTAAGAGGGTGCTCTGTGAGAGGGCTCCCGTGACCCTAAGACAATTTGTGTATTGGCAACAAGGTCAAGTTTTGTGTTATCTTTCTATTTCTCATCAAGCTTTGTGTGCATCTAGTCTTTAAGGCTAATACCGAGTTGTTCAAGTTGATTTGTGCGCTTTACCTCTCTCTGGCGTGGTGAATGTTTGTGTTTGGTGTGTGTGGCTATCTTGCATTCCCCTCTGTTTGTGCATTTCAGTACAAGGAGATATCACGTGCGTCCTAGTTCGCATCTACAACTAGGTGGTGCCCCTTTTCTTGTTTGGTTTCTGGCTGTGGGTTGTTGTTGTCTCTGATTGTGCTTGCCCCAGTCCCAATTGAGCAGCACGGGAGCCTCAAAGGGTGTTTAGAGGCCGCTCTTCTTGTTGCCCGCCCCGGACCGCCTCAGTATGCATATTGCACTTGGCACAAGCTAGGCACATATAGTGAAATAGGAAAAATTAGACCTCATTTGCAATTAGTCACAATCAAAGAGAGAGAGAGAGAGAGAGAGAGAGAGAGAGAGAGAGAGAGAGAGAGAGAGAGAGAGAGAGAGAGAGAGAGACCTAGAGCTCCCCGCTGGATTTTTGCATGCTACAGCCACACCGGGCACCCATACCCCATAGGATTTGACAGGTATGCTCTTTATCTATGTATGAACACTCATGTATTGTCAAATGTGGACAAAATCTTAATGAAGAAAACCAAAAGTGGGAATTCCCTAAACTATGTTTAACAATGGGAAGGAACATAGATTGCAATCCATGATCCCCCACCTCATTTACCCAAGTTAAGTGGTGCAGAATGAAAAGAAAAAGAGGACAAGAATGTCAAATGACCCCTTATAAAATAATAAAAATAGAAGATTATACTTTATAAAATCATTCCATACAGCGAAAGAGGACATGTGTCCATTGTCTACAAACTCTACATCAATGGCTCACAAATTAGACATTTTCTTTGTCATAACTCTATGGCCTTATGCAGGCCTAAAGCTAATTTTGACCAATAGTATGTGGAAAAAATAGATTTTGGCTCTAAAAGCCTCCCTGGAATCCTATACTATAGGATTTCCCTAAATAATTTGTTGTTTTTTATAAGCATTTTGTGGCAAATATAGGTCTTTGCTTTAGCAAAACATCCTAAAATCCTATACTTTAGGATTTCCCTAGAGGACATGTTGTTTTTTATGACTATAGTTTTGTGATTTATGCGACGCTAAGGATGGGAGTGGGGTGGGGAGAAGTCCCCCTATAGGGGTGTTGTTGGGAGGAGGAGCCCTGGCTGGGCATCTCGTTTGCTCCTCCATTGCAACCTCGAGTCCCATATTTTTTCATTACTACCATGGGGGCCTCCTGCCTTGTGTAGCGAACAATAATCTCTTGTTCCTGATGAGAGTTGTGGAGCTTTGAATGGAGCCCGCCCGAGTAGGGATGTGGGCTTTAGTGACTAGGCAAAGACTACTGACTCCTACACTCCACATTCGGTCCTAGTATGGCATGTTGTCCAATATGCAAAGATTGAAATAACGTGGAGGAAGCTTTGAAAGAATCCATTCGAGCAAAGTGGATTATGACCATGTATTGAAAAAGGAAAATTTTGACACCATGAGCCGTGATTTATGAGAATTGAAAAATGTATGCACAAACAAGTTTTGGGATGATGTATGTGGTAGCAATGTGACTCCTAATTCCTCTCTCATACAAGCTATGGCCTAAACAAAGAATTTTGAGAGTGTGAATGTAGAAAAGTTGAAGGAAGGAGAGTGATGTTTCAAGAACATTTTTGTTCATGGAATTCCCAAAGAGAAGTTGAAGACACCTCTTCTCTTACCATTGTCATGAGAGATTTCTTATCAACCCACTTTGGCATGTTAGGAGGTCATTAATGGAACAAATAGAGTGGGTAAGCAAGAGTATGCACCACGATGGATGAGACCGTATGAAACATTGTCATTGCTAATAGCTAGATTTATTTGAGGGACATAGAATGTGCATTGCAAGGTACATGAGGATACGAATAAGGAAAAAAAGGAGATATTTCATGAAGAAAACATGACCAAGGAGGAGAAGTCCCAGAAGAAAATAGGAACATGCGACCTATGAGGCCGAGTTACAATTGAGAGTATGATTTTGGAATTGCAATGGATACCCATAGAACGTAGGGGTTAGCATAGATGAGCTAACCAAGAAAAGAAGATGTTGTACTGCTTGTTGAAACTTAGGAACCACAAAGGATTGAAAAGTTGGAGGTTTACAATGTACATTCATTGACAAGAACAAACGTCATGTATGATTGAAAACTATGGCACGAAAAAGAGCACCCATTTTTGTAGCCAATTTCTACATTCCTCATCATTATTTCTCCTTTTATGCTTGCATGTATATAAATCAATCATATGCTAATTTAAAGGAGAAAATTGATTATTTTAAAGGCAAAGGTGACTTAAGTGTAGAGACATTCTCCCATGTAGAACCTTCCTCAGGTCTATCTAGCCATTTTACCAACACCTATTGTTTGACATGATGTCTGGTGCAAAGCTCATGAGAATCCAAAATCTTTTTGGGTTCATGAGGGATGCTTGGCAGTTCTATAATGTCAGCTAACATACCTATGTCTATGACATTATCATTTTGTCCTAGCTTTTTTCCTAAACGACTAACATGAAAAGCAGGATGAACTCGTGAGTGCTCAAGAAGATATAGCTTATATGCCACTTGACCTATACGTTTGAGAACAATAAACGGTCCACAATATTGTGGTGAAAGTTTAGCAACCTTTTTTGTCTTCAGACTTTCTAAGTGCTCCAAAACTTTCAGGCATTAGGAAGAGAATGGGGTCTAGGAGGGCCTCTTGATTTGGCAGTTTA
This sequence comes from Adiantum capillus-veneris, assembly GCF_014529385.1. Lineage (NCBI taxonomy): Eukaryota > Viridiplantae > Streptophyta > Polypodiopsida > Polypodiales > Pteridaceae > Adiantum > Adiantum capillus-veneris. Next base: position 103,808,956 of record NC_140959.1, read on the forward strand.
AGAGATTCAAGCCTCTAGCATTAAAAATAAATGAAAGGACAACTTTTGAATTCAGACGGGTGAAATGGCTAGTTTATTTGAATTCAAATTTCCCTCCAAAATGAAATTTAAAATCTAGCAGGCAAAAGTATATCATGTAACATATCTATGGTAATTTCTCGGTGTAAAGATTACATATCTATAATCTTCGCTCAAATCGGAGATTCTATGTAGGAGTTATGGAAGGCCAAAAATCATATAGTTTTCCACCCCCTTTTTTGGGGAGAAAAGTGTATCCTTTGACCACTTTACACCTCTCTTATACACCCACCACTCTTGCACACATGGCGTGCACCTATTCATCGAAGTGCTAATAACCTCCATAATATCATGGCAAATAAAGAGGCCCCCCTAGACAACATCCTCTTCCTAATGAAAAACCTTGTCTCCTTCTTGGAAAGTAGCAAGACGGTGATGCTCATCTGCGTACATCTTATATTGATCTTGATCTTTCTTAACATTTTTTTGAGCAACTAGAAGCATATCAAAATGTCCTTGGAGAAAATCCTTCACTTTTTGTATCTTCTCTGTAGTCAACCCCTTTGTAACGAATGATCTAGGTTGAAAACCATATAAAAGCATAAATGGACTAAAACTTGTATTCACATGCTTTGAACTATTATAAGAAAATTCTAATATAGGCAAGAAGTCTTTTCATTTAGTTTGCTTCTTGCTAACGTACGCTCGTAGCATATTCTCTAGCACTTGATTAACCCTTTCGGTCTGACCATTTGTTTGTGGATGATCAATCGTACTAAGATTAAGTGTTGTTTCCAACTTTTGGAGCACAACTCTACAAAAGCAATTATCATACTTTTGATCTATGTCACTAATTATACTAGATGGAAGACTATAGAGTCTATATATATGCTCTATATATAGCCGTGATAATTTCGGTGTCTTAATCATAATCTTAGTGGGAATAAATTGACAGATCTTTGCTAGATATTCTACAATTACCCATATGGCATCAAGGTCACGATTTTTTTAGGTACTCTCCTACTACAAAATCCATAGAGATAATCTCCCACTTACCTTGGGGAATCTCTAAAGGATGTAAAAGGCCACCTACTTTGAGGCATTCTACCTTATTAACTTGGCACTGTATGTTGGCAGTTTAGTACGCACTCTTGAATATCATAATTAAGCCTGGCCAATCAAATTGTCGTCGAACTAAGGCATATTCCTTACAAATACCTGGATGACCAGCATTTGGACTATTGTGACACTCAAAGAATATTTTGTGCCTGGTGTTTGAGTCCTTTAGCACACATACTCTACCCTTATGAAGTAAGTAGACATCATGAATGGAAAAATTATTTCATCGCTTAAGCTCGACCTGCATAGGGGTGGAGCTCTGTGTGTTGGAGTTTTTATCTACGCGTGTAGAAACATGTTGGTCTAGTTGTGGAGAGACATGTTGATCTGGTTAAAATTCATTGCACTTTTCATACCATAACTAGAATCCACAAGACTTGGACACAAGCAATAACACAAAAAAGACTTCATCTATTAAATCTGCTTTCTATAAATAGAAAGCTTGGTTGTAGTATGCTATCTTTACTTTTTGTATAAAATAAGCCTCGATAGCTTGGATGGTAGGGTGTTGGTGTTGGTCTCTTATCCTCATGGGGTGGATTCAACCCTCCTTCATGCAAGGGTTTAGAGGGCCTTCCTACGCGTGCAACCAACGACACTAACAGAGCCTTGGTGTTGTAGATATGCCCATCGAGCTTGCCTTGGTTGCCCGCCTTTTACTGCAGCCATGGGTGGGTGGCTTCTCACTGCCACATGGAATGTTGTGCATGTCTTCTATTTTTCTATACTATGGGTCATCGTCTTCCCTACCTGCTACCTGTAGATTGTAGGAGAGGAGATGTGCGCTTTTCCCCTTTCCCAAAATCGCTCGGATACCTCTGAAAGGAGGAGAGTAATGTAGTGTGCTAGTCTCCACCTAACCATGATATCTTACAGACTCCCCCTAATATACACATTATCTAGCCATGCTGAGGGCCTTGCAAGAATGACACTTAAATGTATTTAACTTTAGACGAGGAGGCATCATGAACACTTTATAGTTAGGTGAGACCCTTATTTTCTTCGGCTCACTGTCTATGTGTGTTAGCTAGGGTGTTCAACTTGCCTTGTAAGATTACCCACATGTGACAAGAAAGTTATTTGGTACATAATGGAAGTGTCTATAGCCATGTAAACCGGTCTGAATGGCTACATGCAAGTTTCTAATGGAAATCTTTACCAATGAGTTTCTACAACTAGCTAGCAGGGTTGTTTCATTTGCCTTGTATGAGCGCCACATGTAACAAGGAAATTATTTGGTGCATAATGGAATTGCCTATAACCATCCGTGCCGCCGTGGAATGGAAATCTTTACCGGTCACTCATGCAAACATTGGTACAATCGTTCAAAAAATGAAGGGAAAATCACCAAAATAGCCCTTCTAATTTGAGGAAAGTCCCAAAATACACCTGAAATTTCAAAAACTCCCAAAATACCCTTGTATCTATTTTAGTTGGATTGTTCATGATTTCCTAATCTTTATTCTTTTTTGACAATGGAGATCCGTTTTTAGTGCTTAGCATGTAATTTTTCACAAATTACCTCCCAAAAAAATACAATTATGTCTAAAAATAATGAAGCAATTCATCTCCAAAGCCTACATAACTAGCTCAAATTCTAGTTTAAGTATCTTGAATTGATAGACAATCAATCTTCTTATGAAAAGCTACAAATTTTTTAATCTTTGGAAAAATTTACTCTCACAACTAGGGGTTTTTTGGGAATTTTGGAAAATTTGAAAGGCATTTTGGGAATTTATGACAAAGTAGGGGGTACCCAACTGGGGAAAATTGGAAAAACGATAGAATCACGCGAGATCCATTTCAAAGCTGAATGGGAGGTGTCAAAGTTTGCAGACAAACGTCTGAGCGAGAGGGGATATGCGAGGCGACTTCAGATGCTCATGCTCTAGCCACATGCTGCAGCTGCTCTGCATCCTGTCGCGCAGGGAACTAGAAGCTATGGGGGCGCAGGAGGTTCATGCTATTTTTTATTTGCAAGGAATTGTGCTCAACATTGCAACACCTGCTGCATGCTCTATTAGCTACAAGAACATTGTAATGTCGTAACATAATTATGTTGCGCGTTCCAACTCCTCATCCACCTTTTAGAGTGAGAGAGATCTCAACTCAAAACTGGAATCTGAGGAGTATCCGATGAACATAATATCAGTGGAGCCAATATGTACCATTGTAGCATTTGGAGTTTTTTTTAATTTGAAAGTTATTTTGGGAATTTCCACAAATTAAAGGGGTATTTTGGTAATTTTCCCAAAAATGAACTGCCTGTAGCCATCTATGCCAGCGTGGATTACTATAGGTAGTTTCACGTCACTGTTTCTTGGCTATTCCCATGCTACAAATTCCATGCTACAGTGCAATGATGTAAGGCTACTTCTCTCTCTCTCTCTCTCTCTCTCTTGTTACGTCTCTCTCTCTCTCTCTCTCTCTCTCTCTCTCTCTCTCTCTCTCTCTCTCTCTCTCTCTCTCTCTTCCTTCTTCTTCTTCTTCTTCTCCTCTCTCTCTCTCTCTCTCTATCTCTCTCCCGTGCATAATGTGAGAGGTTAGAGCAGATGGAGCCATGGCCATTATCAAGCGATGGTGTGCAGTTCATGAATTCGGTTGACTCATCAGAGCTAACATTGTTTCTACGAGCTTTGGATCAAGAGATGGATGTAGAGTGGAAGCCTCTGCGCTCAAACGACACAGAGACATTTCCCTGTGTCTCCATTATGCAACTTTCCTGTAGGCTTGCAACTTGCAAACGGATATCCTCTTCTTGCTCATTCAGAAGATACTGTAGTCGGTTTATTTTCACACACACACACACACACACACACACACACACACACACAGAGAGAGAGAGACGAAGAAGAAGGAGAGAATTTTAACTTCGTAGGAAACTATCCCAAGAGACCTTAAAGATCTATCCGTCGACGAGGAGAGTTGAACTCTAGACCTCTTATTCAAGAGGGAAATGGCATAACCAATCTACCACACTTCGGTGATAGAAAGATTATACCATTTTCCTCTTTATTAGGACACCCACACACACAAGAATTTTAACGTCATAGGAAACTATGCCAAGTGACCTTAAAGATCTATACGACGAGGAGAGTTGAACTCAAGACCTGTTATTCAAGAGGGAAATCGCATAACAAATCTACCACACTTGTGTGATAGAGAGGTTATACCATTCTAGTGGTCCCCATTGTCAAGTTGCATTCCACGTACTCCTTATCGATAGAATCAGAGCCAGGGCCTAAGTATGTGCCCATTCAGAGAGAGAGAGAGAGAGAGAGAGAGAGAGAGAGAGAGAGAGAGAGAGAGAGAGAGAGAGAGAGAGAGAGAGAGAGAGAGAGAGAGAGAGAGAGAGAGAGGCAAATAGTGAGTGTCACCTCATGTGAATTCCATGGTTTCTCTCAAGCTGTAGAAGTGCCTGGTAGCCAGCATTCTCAAATGTGTGATGGCCCAATCCCAATGAGGTCAATGAGATTTCCTTGGCCAATTCACTTTTAGTATGGCAGGACATCACCAAGATCATCTATGATGGTTTTGTAATTTGGAATCTAGCCAATATTTACTATAAGCCAAGGATGAAGTGTGGTTCCATCCAAGGTCTTGTGGTTGAGATGCATGTGTGTTCTACGTTGAATTCTTTGTGGAGAGTGTCCACACGTCAAAGGCTAAAAAGGCATGCAAGAATACATTTTCAATCAATTTGAATATAAGAGAGCCCAAGGAAAGTCTATTTGTTAGAGGAAGGGTGCAAGAAGGGAAGAGCTATTGGTGTTGAAGCTGCTCTAGTTATAGTTGCATTTAGAAAGACCACAAAGATATCCAAGAACTAAGCGATATTTTTTAGGACTTGAATTTTGTAGGGATTTTACATTCATACTCGCATGTGTCTATCATCAATGCGAATGACGTTTGAGCCTTTGACTATGGGGGGGGGGGAGAGAGAGAGAGAGAGAGAGAGAGAGAGAGAGAGAGAGAGAGAGAGAGAGAGAGAGAGAGAGAGAGAGAGAGAGAGAGAGAGAGAGAGAGAGGGATATTAATCAATTGACACACCAAAAGAGCCATCTGGTTTTTGGACAGTTGACTCTTCAAAACAATTACGTGACTTTTGGTTTTTGGAAAGTTGACCATAGATGGCCTATGGGAGACCATGTATATTTGCGTCCATTGACATTTTGGAAGCACAAGTGATGTCTGGAGGCCGTAAACATAGATGATGGAGAAGATGCATTTGTGAAGTTGAAAATCGTAAAACTGTACTTTTGAATATGTTTTCTTGCTTGATCATGAGCTGCATCAATTTTACAACATGGATATGTTCTAGGTGCTTTGCTAAATGTCGCTCGATTTTGTATTAGCTCGAAAACACTTGCTCGGAGTTTGGGATTCCTCCGACTTCCAAATTCTTGATCATTCCCAAACATTTCACTTTGGCATGGTTTGCTAGTCGAATCCAAAACCCAGAGCTTTGTCATGTAATGAGACCCAGTCTCTCAACACATGACTATGTGATCACACAAACTTGAGCACCTCCATCAATGTAGGCTTATCCCATGCCCACACTTTGTGCCAAGCGTTCACCACAGGACAAATGTCGGGTAACTCTTGCACAGACCACACATTGACTTGTCCATGCTTTGGATCTTTTTCTGGAGTCACTAATGACTTCCACTACCTTTATTGTTTGGGCACCATATTCATCAACAGTCCAAAAGTACAATCTACTTTCCTCCCAATCAGGTCTTCCTTTAAACTGTAAGTTGTTTGGCCTTCTCCCAGTGGTAAGTCCGCCACTCTAAATTGTCTACGAGGCTTTGTCTTTATCTTGACTTTTGCATCTTCATCATGATCATCATGTCTTGCATAATTTTGTTGTAACTGTTGGGTATTAGCAGTCTTTTGAACATGTTGACCTCGAGCTTCTCCTTGATTCTCCTCCTTTTGGCTGCCATTATTTTGCTCAGGGACCGCTTTTGCATATTCATTAAGTCTTTGAGCTTTCCATTCTTTCTCTCTGGCAATGTCGACTGCCTCCTCGAAGGTGGCGGGCCTTTTCAGCTCAACTTTGAACTTCAGACTTTCTTTTAGGTTTGCCAAAAAATGATCCTTCTTTAACATGTAAGGAGGCATTTCATTTCCCAAAGCCTGGGCCCATTTATCCCATAAACAGGTGAACTGCATGACAAAATCATCAACATTCGGATTAGCCCTCTGAGTGTACCCCAGAATTTCATGCCAAACTTCATCAGGTACTTTGATGGATTGGTATTGTGCTAGGAAAGCTTGCTTCACACAGTTGTATCCAAAACCACCCGTGGATTTTGTGCCTGCATCAACTCCTCAAAATTGTGTAACCAATCTTTTGCCTCATCCTGTAAACTATATTGCAGCAACATCCGCAACAATATAGCTTAGTCTAGTATATTGCACAGTAAGAAATTGACTTCCAACTTTTCAATAAGCATATGTGCATTTTCATTAGGCAATCCATGAAATTGTGGGAACTCATCTGCCATGTTTGATTGCCAAAAAAACACTTACATGTGACGTCGAAAGCTCAAGGGATGTCGATGCATCGCTCCAGTACCTAATCCACCTCACACTGGGTAACCCGGCCTGCAGTGCTAGGCTTCACAAAACCTTACAACCCTCCAAAGTCTACAATCCAATTATACAACCGCATCAAGTGTTGTCCACAATCTGCACATACATAGGCGGTTGTCCATAAGGACCCACATCCCTTTTACATTCCCTACCTGCAGAAGAGATATATTTCACAAGAATTGGAGCATAGGAGCACTTGCTCCTATGTGGGGCACCAAAATGATGTTAGCATGCAAACAAGAAGGAAAACAAGAACCTCTATAGCCTTGCACACACCACACCGTTGGAAGGAAACACCATAAAGGTGCGGAAAACACCTATGTCGAACACTTGTAAAGTCGGGCGGGAAACACCCCTAACCCAAACCATGATTAAAATTGCTGAAAACCAAGACCATAAAGATGAATCACGTGTCATCTAGACCTTTGTAGAGTATCCATATGCTTGATTCCAACATCAGACGAGAGAGTTACAAGCTCTTGAAAGTGGGGTATCTCTCAAAAGCTCCAAAAAAGCTAGTCTCTGTTGTAAGCCAAAAAGATGTGCACAGAATTGTAGCTATTAAAAAGGGGATTTTTTTGGCTCTTATCCCAAGGAATTTTCTCTCTCCTCTTAGCCGACACGGTTCTCTTTTTTGGAACCTTTTAATTGGTCCATTTTGGGCTTAATTTGGGTGGAAATTGGCATGTCGGCCACATTTTGACCAAGGAAAGTGGGGAAGGGAAGTGTCTAGAGGACCAAAAGCTTTGTCAAGTGCTTGGGAAGCATGTATCAATGGAGAATGGTGGAATCTCTCTCCTCCAACACCCACGAGCCCCCGTTAACAAGGCAAGAGAGCTCCATTTGCTCCTTTGATACAACCTTAGGGGGTACCCACTCCCCCCCTTATACCCTCCAATTTCCACTTGCTCCCCCCCATGTGGGATTACTCCATTGCCACTTGGCACTAAGGCAATCCCCGTAGGAGTCCACTATTAAGACGATAGCTCTCGACGGTGATGCCCCGTTAACTACACGAAGGCAGGCGCACTGCAAGGCTAAAAAATCCCTATTCTACTTACTCACAGGCAATTAATGATACCAACCATTTATAGCTAGCTTGAGGACCTCCCTTCTTGAGAAATAAAAGAGAAACCTTGTGCTCTGATACCAATGTAACATTTAATGGCCTAAAAGCTTGTGTGTAGCAGAAATTAGCATGAACAGAGTGGGCATTTCATTAGAATAGATTCCTAATGAGAATTACAAGAGTGCTTGGGTGGAGAGAGCAACAAAAATCATAACACCTAATTAGATAGCATGAACAATAATTTCAAAAGAGAGAAAAATTAAGCTATTGACAACAGTTGAGGACCGGATTTACATGGAGCCGGTCCCCCCTCCAAAAGGCTTTGTATTATGGTTTCTCCCATCAAGAGAGACATTGTACAATACAATTCTTTGTGTTACTTCAAGACTAGCTAGTGCAATGAAGATGAAAGCTTCATGCACTAAGTAAAACACTTATCAAACACAACATTAATTCTCCCCGGTCTCAGACCCAAGACCTCACACACCTTTGAAGATGGTGAGAGCTAGCAGGGTATGAGAGTAGATTGAAAGGAAGTAGGAGTATTCTTACTAGAAAGATGTACATCTCCTCACATAATGACTCATATTAGCATAGCTTAGCTTAGTAATTAGCATGGTAGAGGAGATAATCATGCATTGAAGTTTGGCTCTTGGTTGGATTTGCATCACAAAGCCAAGAGTTGTTGGTGTAGGCCTCCCTTCTCACAAGCTTGGACTAGGTGGTAAGCTTTCCATTAAAGCTTGAGAAGGAGAGAGAGTCTTCTTTACTTCACACATGAGATTGTGTGAGTGTGTGTGTGATAATGCCTCCAAAAATCAGCCCCCTCTCTCTCTTGGTTGACCCCTCTTGCTAGTTGCTCATGCTACCCTCTCATTGGACCTCCCTGGGGCTAGCCAATGACAATTAAGCAACATAAGTGATAGCCTTCTGACATGTGTCCCCCTTTCCCCTTTTGTGAGAGCTTTAGGTAATTTAATAATTCAGTTAAACTCTCATTGGACCCCTTTGCCTCCTGGCCAATAGGAATCAGGCAAGCCATTGGGCTGCTGAATTCTCATTGGACCCCTTGGGAGACTGTCCAATAGTCTTCTAGAGGACTTAATTCTCATTGGTTCACCTCCAAGGCCACCATCCAATAGGAATTGGGTACACCTTGTGGGCATCTGGGCTAGGGAGCTGGCATGTGTCCCTCATTCCCTTTGTGTAAAGGGAGCTTGTGTGTGTGTGTGTGTGTGTGACTTTATCTCTCATCCCCTACAAGCAAGGTTCGTCCCCTCCTAACTAGGGATTTATAAAGACTTTTTTGGACACACACTAAGCCTCCAATTCCCCCATGGTTGACCTTTGGACACAACCTTTGAATTTTGGAACCTTAGCATTTTGGAAGTCTTAATGGGCTGAACCTTAGGGTCTTTTTAGCCAATTGTTGCACATGGATCTTTTGCAGATGGATCCCCCTTTGGATCCCTATTTTCCCTCCTTTGGATCCCTACTGTGGCCGGTCTGCTAGCTTAACCAATATTCTAGCTTTTTCTCCCATGGCACTTCCCCATATTAAATGATCAGTTTAACATGATAAAATCATTTAGGAGAATTAGATAGTGATTATTATGACATCCATGGTGTTTGAAAATCTGGGATAAGAAGAGGGTTTTCATCTGGTGTGCCTTAATAATCTTTTTGACAGGAATAAAGTGTGCTTGCTGCTAAAGCTATCGGCTATTGTCCATATTCATGTATTCCCATGGATAGACTTGGGTAGTCCAAAGATAAAATTCATGGATATACTCACCCATGGAAAATTAGGGATTGGCAATGGTTGGAGTAATCCAGGTCGCTTCCCTCTATCATACTTTGTCTTTTGGCATACCACACATTTTTAACATACTCTTGTATGTCCGTTTTCATGATGGGCCAATAAAAATATGTCTCTACTCCTCAAAGAGTAGGTTGAATCCCTCTATGCCCCACATAGGGAGGAACATGGGATTCATACATCACATTCTCAAGAAGGGAGTGAGTAACACATAACCTGTTGCCATGGAGAAGATAACCATCCTGCAAGGTGAATGGTTCATCTTTCTTCCCTAAGGCGCCAACGGCTAGCATTATGTCCTTAAAATCAGTCATTAGCATACTCATCTATCATGGAAGATAGATCATTGTGAGTTGCAATAGACACCACATTTGCCCTTGGTTGTCGAGATAGTGCATTGGCCACTTGATTATGCTTACCAGCAATATGAAAATTGAATTGTGAAAGAAAATTTTCCCACCTCATTTGTTTCTCGAAAAGCTTAGTTTGTATCATGAAGTACTTGAGACTTTGGTGGTCCCTTCGCAAGCTAAAAGGAGTCCCCAATATATAGTTCTTCCATGTGTCTAGGGCATGTAGAACAACTAGTAGCTCTTTTTCATATATTCCCAACACTCGTTCATCGGTATTGAGTCTTCAATTTTCATACACTATGGCATGCCCTTGTTGGAGCAAGACAGCTCCAAGGAAATCTCCACAAGAATCCCATTGGACCTCAAATTTCTTTGAGAGGCCCGGTAGTGTAAGCACTTGTTGGGAGGTAAGCTTTTCGTTAAGCTTATCAAAAGCATTTTTGTTGGGGTTTATCAACTCAAGAATATCTCTCTCACACATGCTCTCAAATAGAGAATAGATACTCACTCGACGATCAGACTCAACAAAAAACACATTCAAATAAATTCAAAGTCAGCAAACAGAACATAGAGAAAAGATCAAACAGATCAAAAAACACCATGGCTAAATATTCTCTCTCATTCCCTTACTCAAAACGCATCCCAATACAAGTGCCAATTGATGGTTATAACTGCTCAACCCAAAAATATTATTGGCATAAAATATCGACTCATCAAGATCCGACCTAGCTAAAATCCGGCCTAGCAATATTTTGACCCAACAAATATTCAGACCTAGCAATATTCCAACTCAATAGATATCAAACTCATCAATAATCAGAGTCACCAAATGATCAAACTTAGCAAATATCTGACTGACCCAATATCAGACTCAATAATATTCAGAGTTAGCAATATTCAAAGTCAGCAATATTTAGAGCAGCATTCCAATTTCAGACCCAACAATATTCAGACTCAACATATAATATCCAGTCAGGTGCTCAACACATGGCGAGTCAGGTGGTGGATTTCGTAGAAATCCGACCCGGATCCACACATCCCTTGATCAAAGTCAGATGCCTTATCCTATTTTCCCAAAAATCCCTAGCTACTATATAGCATAAAGTATAGTGCCTGGAACCTAATCCAAGATATACAAATACACCATACATCACTATGAAAAACTTCATGCTAGGAAGCAAAGTGTAGTGCCTGGTACTTAAACCAAGGTACACAAAATACATCATAGATAGAAAGTAAACATCACCCAAACATTCTCCAAAGCATTATATCACATGAGATCTCATAGAAATTGAACTTATGAAACTAAAACTGAATAATTATGTCCATTCTCCAAGAGCAGGAAGTAAACATTAGCAGAATCAGCCTCTGTAATCTCTAAAACATGAGAATCTGACTCTAAAATCAGGTTTTTGCAATCTAGGCACCAAACCTTGAATATCCTCTTCAAAATTCTGAGTATCCATTGCCTTTCCATTTACAAAATGATCCTCTATAGATTTCTAATGATACTCATTGCTGCAACTGATTGAATTTCCGTTTTTGATGGATCTGATGATGTATTGCTGCTTTTTTGCATTGTGAACTTTCTGTCATTCCATTGAAAATTTTCCAAGTCCAATTTTTCAAAATCAGAGCATCCTTTATATTTTTCAAAATCAAACCATCCTCCTGTAAAAGGCACATTCCACCTAATCCAATCGTTAAGTCCACCTGAACATTCTTGTAATGTATTCTTCTTTGCCTAGTTTGTAACTCCAAAATCTATAGCACATAAAATTATGAATTCTGACAATCCACCATTCATATTTGATAGTCCATCCTGTAAGAATCCACTTCTACTATCTCATCAGCTTTAAAACCCACATCTTTCAATAAAATCATGTTTGGATTGAGAGCAGCTTGTCCCACATCAATTTCATAATCCACATAAATTGATATTTCATCATTTTACATTTCAAGCATGCTCCACAAAACATGTTTTATACTCTTCAAAGACTTTCTCTTTCCATTCCTCATGCTCAACCTAATCTGTGAGACCTTTTTCTGATTCACCCTTGTTTAGATTGGAACAACAATCAATCCGATTCCTCTAATTCTCTACAACTAAAGCATATCCTTGCTTGATATTGACCTATGACATCAAAATTTGTACTTCAAAACGTTCAAAACCAAAATTCTAATTTGCTTGATCATCCGCAACATTTAGCATAGTGGTCTGATTTTTTGTCTAGATTTGTCAATCATCAAAATCAACATCTGTAAACTCGTTCAATGTTCCTTCAGCACCTTTTTGCAACATTTTCACCCATAGAGATCTTTTTGGTAGAGACTCCTCCTGAACTGATATGATTTTCAAAAATTCCTCCTCAGCAAATCTTGTTTCAGAAAATCGGATTTCCATCAATTCTCCAGTGCATTCATCTCACTATCCACCTCTTCAAGTGGGCTTTGAATAACATGAACAACATCATGGTTATGTATGACATGCTTCTCCTCACAAATAGGGTAACAACATTTTCCATATGCAAACAACATACGTTTAAGCAATGGATATTCCTCTTCCACTCCATGGGTATACTCTAGTGGCAGGTTAGGGGTATCTAGGGGCTGTTCTAGGCTCTTTTGGCCAACCTCCCTTTGCACCTTCTTCTCCTCCATCTTTGGTATCCCTACCTGGTGGATTCCATGACCCATTCTCCATCTATCATCATCATCATCACTTGAATCCCCTTCAAACTCATTCACATATGCATCTCTCATCTTCTCACATGCTTTTTTTGCAACTTGAAAACCTTCTTTCTACTAGAACATGATTTTCACCTATCCACTTTATGATCATCTAGCCATTCATATGCATTCTCCAAGTCATCTTCAAAATCATCTAGCTTCTCTAAGGCTCTTTCCATTTTGTTATAGGAAGTTGCCTTTTGAAATTTGCGGCTAATGTTATGAAGTTTTGTGCACAAATCCACCATGCACCACTTCCTACAAGCATCTCTTTTTGAGCACTCATTAACTACACACGGACAATCATCCACCTCATGCTTCTTACTCATATAAACCTCAAATTTCTACTTCTTCCGTTTACCCCCCATAACATTCACTTCATTAAACTACAACAATCATGTTTGGCCCTCAAGATCGGTGCACCACATCAATCCAAGACCCACTGAATTTGCTAAACGAAGGGCCATGGATGCTATACCAAGATTCACATAGTCCATTTAATCGGTTGCTTAAATTGATTGGGATATTTTACTTTAATGATGTATTTATATGTTTGGAAAAAATCAGTAAAAGATACCATTCTTGAGCTTGTTTGCTTTGAAAGATTTGATTATCAACATGAGATTCAACATCATATTTCTCTGTCTAATTTCACAAGATTTTTTTTTTGTCTCTACAAAATCATTCAAAGTTTTTTGATTTTGCATAGCCTAAATCTGCAGCACCTTGCTGAATCTGTGCAGCCTGAATCTGCAGCACTTATAGTAGCAAAATTTTAATTTTGAAGCTGCAACAACGCTTCTAATCAAACATGATCTGCTGCTCCTAAATTTTTTCTCCTCGGTCTAACAATTTCTCCTTCGGATAGGTTCTTTCATAGCATCATCACTTGTGAAATACAAGCATTGACCTCGAATGCAAATGTGTTTGTGAAACCTTCAATGGCCTAACAAAATCGCAAAATGTGTTGGAGAAACCTTCAATGGCCTAGCGGGATCGCCAAATGTGTTGGGGTTCATCAACACAAGAATGTCTCTCTCATACATGCTCTTAAACAAAGAATAGATACTCACTCCATGATTAGACTCAGCAAAAGACACATTTAGATAACTTCAGAGTCAGCAACAAAAACATAGAGAAAAGATCAAACAAAGCAAAGAACACCATGGCTAAAGCTTCTCTCACATTCCCCTACTCAGAATTCATCCCAATACAAGTACCACAACTGATGGTTATAATTGTTCAACCCAAAAATGTTCTTGGCATAGAATATCAGACTCATCAAAATTCGACCTAGCAATATTCAGACCCATCAATATTTCGACTCGGCAATATCAGACTCATCGACAATCAGAGTCAACACATAATCAAACTTAGCAAATATCTGACAGACCAAACATTAAACTCAATAATATTCAGAGTCAGCAATATTTAGAGCAGCATTCCAATTTCAGACCCAACAATATTAAGACTCAACATATAATATCGAGTCAACAATTTTACTCTTTAGCAATCCATCCATACTTAACGTTCTTCTTTGTTAAGTCATGTAATGGTCCTACTATTTGAGATAATTTTTCTATGAAGGGTCTATAGCCTATGCGCACATACCAATAAAGCTTTGTAGCTCATGTAGATTCCTTGGGTTAGGCCATCCTCTTATTACCTCTAACTTTGATGGATCCATACGGATACGATCTTGAGAGATAATGTGACCTCAGTACTGAATCTCTTGAAGGAAAAATTCACTCTTCTTTTTGTTAATTAAAAGTTTTTCCTCCCTCAAAGCTTGAAAGATTACCTAAAGATGTTTCTTATGCTCCTCAAGAGAATTGGAGAAGATGACAATATCATCAAAGAATACTCCAGTGAACTTGCGGTAAAGCCTAAAAAAATTCTCATCATGCGGTTGAATGTGGCCGGAGCATTTGTCAAACCAAAAGGCATGGCAAGATACTCATAAAGAGCAAAATTTGTGCGAAAAAAAGTCTTTACAATATCTTCATTCACTATCCTTATTTGATGTTAGACGCTTTTTAGGTCAATTCTATTGAAGTAGGTAGAGCCTTAAAGCTTATCAAACAGACCTTCTACCCGCGGTACATGAAATTTGTTTTTGATAGTGATCCGGTTTAATGCTCTACAATCAACACACATACAATATGTGTCGTCTTTCTTCTGCACTAGTAGGATTGGTGAACAAAAGGGAGAGGAAATAGGCCTCATCATTATCTTATCTACCAGTTCATGCACTTGCCTCATAATCTCCTCTTGTTGATCTTGAGAAAACCTATAAGGAGGCTTATTAGGCGGTGAGATCCCAGGTAGAAGCTCTAATCCATGGTCATCATCCCGTCATTTTGGAGGTAATTCCATAGGATTTCATCAATAAAAATATCTTGGAGTCTAGTTGGAAAATTAGACAGTTTTAATTCTTCTTGATTTCTACCACTTTGTTTTGGTAAAACAACAATATCATTTAGAGACTCTTTGACAAAAATCATATACGCAGAAACAGATCTTTTCATTGAATTATCAAAAGTAGGTGAGTTTACAAGCGATATAGTACAACCCAACTCATTGGCATCTATATACATGTTCTTTGCCCTGTAGGTGAAATAAAGTATCCTTTCAAGGAACTTCATGTTGGCAACCATGCAGTTGGACCATGGTGCCCCTAGGATAACATCCTCATGTTGGAGAGGGGAGATAAAAAAGTGTTCTTTGTTGACGTAACTTTGGACATGAAGCCTTAACTTTCCAATCAAGGGAGTAACGGATGCTTGCTATCCCTTGAAATCTCCATCGGTAGTTACAGTATATTCCATGTCAAAAGCTTGTATGCCCAGATTTGTGGCCAACTCCATTGATATGAAGTTGTGAGTAGAGCAAGGATAAAAAAGAATGAAGGCATCATGCTCCCTCACCTTCCCCCAAGCATAGGGAAGCGATGTTCCTTTGCAATAAGCATCCTCTTTTGGAGCTTTGACCTTAGAAACTCTAGGAGTTTCATTACAGGAATTTCTTTTGGGGCAAGAATGATAGCCATGTTCTTGCTCCTCACACTTAAAGCACTTGTGATCCTTGCAAAAAGTCTATAGCTCTTTAGGAGAGAGTTTCTTTTTAACCTTTGTAGACTCTTTCTCCTTGGTCTTGTTATTGTTGTTGTTGTAATTGCCTTGGAAGACTTTGAGCATTGTTCTTCCCCCTTGAATAATTTTAAACTTTGTTTTCCATAGGATTGGTATTCCTTTTAGCCCCTTGTTGAAAATTAATATGAGAAGAAACCATAGTGTGGTGGTTGACTTCGGCAATAGAGCTAGTATTTTGTGAGTTGAAATACTCGACCATTTCTTCAAGTAATCCCGCACAAAATTGTTTCTTTTGGTCGACAAAGTATATCTTTTGAAAGGCTGTAGCTTTGAGCTGTAAATCCCAAAACTTCTCTACATCTTTGTGGCTAGAGTCATTAGAGAGTAACTTCAAACTCCACCATTCAGTGAGCACTTTATCTTTGGTGCCTCTTGCAAGGAATTGCTTCATGATGAAAACTCGTAGAGTTACCCATGTCTTTGGAGATTTGTCGTTTCCACGAAGGCTAGCCCACCATTGACAAGAAGATTTTTGAAAGTGCATAGCTACATGATGTAGCTTGGAGGACTCAGTGAAGCCGACGTCTCTAAAGGACACATTGAATTGCTGGATGAAGGCCAATACTTTGTAAGTAGTACCAAAGGTGTCATCACAGGTGAGAAAAGAGATGCTCTTTCCTCCCTCTTTCAACTTCTTTAACTTGTAGGACCTTTTCCAAGCAGCATAGGATTTGCAATGTCCTCTTCTCTTGTATTATCTAGGAGAATATCCTCTGCTTTGGTCAAAAGAGGAGGAGGAGGATGAAAATGAAGAAGCGGGTGACTATAAGGAGACCGCCATCTTCGTGGAGCCATATCTTCAGACAAATTTGGAGATTCACTTCTTTCTCGTTCATTAAATTTCTCCTCTTCTCTTATGGGACAGAGTCTTCTTCTGGAAGTCTCAACAAGAGGATTCCTAAGCTCTCTCTCTTCTTGGAGGGGTGGGGATATCCCATAAGCACAAAGTTGTTGGGTAACTTTGGCTTGCAAGGCAGGGTTTCCCATAGCTTGTTGCAACCTAGTAACAAGATAGTTCACAAACATTGGGGCATCTTCAGAAGCAACTTCATGTGCAAAATCAAAGCTGTCAATATTCATTCTACTCTCTTTATTATTGTCAGCCATTCTAACTAGACTTATGTATATGCTACTTTGTGTTTTGATTCCCTCAAAAACCTTAGTTGCTTCTCTGCTTTACCTTTGAAAATTAGCTCTCAAGCAGCTATACCCGTGGTTTAGAGACTTTTGATTGCAAAGAGTAGTGGAGAGAATCCACCAATGCTCGGCTAATTATGGTTCTTGTTGAGCTTGCTAGTAGCTCAATAATGGTAAAGCCGTAGGAAAGCCCCGAAACAGTCTATTAATTAGTCTATAACTCCCAATGGTGTACCTTGAACTAAGTCCTTTTCAAAAAAGATAATAGATCCTTGTCCAATTTACCCTCTTGCAATGGACAGATCCAACCGTTCATGGAAAAATTAAGGACCTCTCTTCTTAAGAAAGAAAAGAGAAACCAATAGCTCTGTTATCAATGCAATAAAATATGGCTATAACATAGATTGTAGCGAGCTGAAACAACAATAGTGAGCATTTCCTTTAAGAGAATTCTTAAAGATCATAAGAAGAGTACTTGATTCGAAGTAAAAAAATGAACATTACACCTAATTATCTTGGCATGGACAATGCTCATAAGAGAGAGAGAGAAAGGATTAGAGAATTTGACATGTGTTGAGGACCGGATTCACTTGGAGCCGGTCCCCCCTCCAAAAGGCTTTTTTATTATAGGTTCTTCCATGAAGAGAGAATTGGTACAATACAAGATTTGTGTTCCTTGTGACCTAATTGGTGCAATGAAGATGGTAAGCTTCATGCACCAATATTAGGACCTTAACTATCTTAGCAAAGCATTAACTTGTCCCCGGCCTCAGTCCTAAGACCTCAAACACCTTTGAAGGTGGAGAGAGCTAGCATGGAATGAAAGTATGAAAGAGGAAGAAGAAGCAACATACGGGAAAGAAATAGACTCCTCACTTGTTATTACTCTTGTTGCTTAGCATAGCATATAGCATAGTGATGGAGATGAAGGATATGGCAAGCATGTACTTTGGAGCATCACTCTTGGTAGGATTTTCATTCCATAGCCAAGAGTTGTTGGTGTAGGCTCTCAAGTTCTCAAGCTTGGAGAAGGAGATGGACTTCTTGCACAACACAACTGTGGGAATGAGTGTGTGAGATAGAGAGTATATGGTCAAGCTACCCCCCTCCTTGCTTGGGTCAATCACATGCAGCTTTGTGAAGATCAAGCAGCAACGGTAGCAGTAGGACAAGTATGAATAATTCTTGAAAAATCAATTAAATAAACTAATTTCTCACTGGACCCCTTTAGAGGCCAACCAATAGGCTTTAGGAACCTTATGAGGGCAATGTGTGGAGGAGCTTGACATGTATCCTTGTTGCCTCTTTAGTCTTGGGCTTACCTTGGGTGAGTGTGTGTGTGTGTTCTCTCTCATGCCCCTACTTGTATTGCTCACCCCCTCTTGTGTAGGGATCTAGGTTGACTTTGGAATACCTCACCCTTTAAGAACCTTAGTCATGAATCCCCTCAAGCACCTCAAGCTGTGCGCGTTTGTCGCACGTGTCAAAGAAAGGGAATTTCCAGACACTATGTGCGAGCCACAAATGGTTGCAAGCACACAACTAGATTAATCTAGCAAGCTCAAGAGAGTAAGGGTGTGTCACTCACCGCCCTACGCTTGTCACAAAGAAGAGGGAGCTAATGTCGTCCCACTGTGAGCGGGATGGAAACACACACAACGCATTTGTAATCACACCACACACACTATGGGGCACCACTCAGCTTACACAACCCACCTGGCCGAGACAGGGAACACACCGATGGAGTGAGAGGAGAGAGACTATCCATTTGCCCACTCAACATAGAGACACACACACCCCCCCCCAAAAAAAATCTCAACACAAAAGAGGAAGATTTTTTATGTTTTGATACAATTGAGCTTGGTCCAACACCAATGGGGAAAATAGATCACACAATATGGATGAAATATGCCAGATACAATCACAAATTTGAACAAAGGCTTTGCTCATAGGAGAAACTTACATAGCCAAAACATCAAGAAAAAAATGAGGAATTTGGAAAAATGGACAGTGCCATTGCGTCTAGAGCAGCCAAAAACCCCAGTCTACAATATCAAAGTTCTCAAATCCGACCTTGGATGAGCAATTTATGGCCAAAACAAGCTCCAAAAGCAGCAAAAATTGAGTTGCGGCTATTCCTCCTCTTCCCTCCACGTTTTGCTGGTTTTTTTCTTAAGTTTTTCAGTGTCCACAATTCACTTTATTCCTTGGGCACCTTTGGCCTTTTAGTTGACCTTGAACAGGCCAAAAACTGGCCACGCAGTACATTTTTGTCACCCTTCTACATCCATCTGCACAACTGACACTCAAATTTTTCCAATAATGCATCCCTCAATCACGTGAAGTTGACCCCAAATATAGTCCTCATGATGACCTTTTTGCATAATCATCACAAGAAAACAGCCATGTTGTGTCCTCGCTTACCCACGTGTAATTATTGACCCCATTCGACCTCCTCCCGCCACCACTAGATGCCATCTGACGCACCTGCTTACCTCATGTCATCGGCTCGCGGATAGATTCCTCAATAAGTTCTACGGGTTACCAACTCCTCATTATTATAGAAAAAACACACTGGTTTTGGTGATAATGAAAATGGATGTACTACGTACGTTGTCCTACCTGTACACATGTGGGCCCCACGTAACCACCTGGCTCTAGAAAATGGGCAATCCTTTATTCGATGCACCATGCATGTGTATGTACATATGCACAATCACTTCTTCCAAAAACTCCTAGCATAATTTGCCCATCCCCTAGCCTGCTAGATCATTCATGATCAGTAGTAGCAAAAAGAGATATGAGACTCCCCGCGTCACATGTTCCTCATCCCTCACAAACATTACTTGTTCTGCAGACAGCTCATCTTGCTCCACCATCATCAATCTAGCATGATACAATTTAAGACGCAGTGCATTTACCCTTGAATTATGTAGAATCCCATCCAGGTTAGCCAGCTGATATGTACCATGCGGAACACACTCCACTACCTTGAAAGGGCCTTCCCACTTAATTTGAACTTCTTTTGGAATGTCTTGTCCAGCTTACTGTTGTAGCACAAAACCAAGTCATGTTTCTTGATACCCTTACTTTTGACCTTTTCATTTATCTTTGTTAAAGACTTATCTTGCATATGCCCATAATGTTCCAATGCACTCATCCTATCCATCCAAACCTCTTCTAATTGTAAGAGCCTCTCTTTGAATGCATCACTAGGCGGCCCAAGCAACTTCTCTAACATCTTGACCGTAGGAAACTCTACTTCCACAGGCAATAGTGCTTTCTTTCCATATACCAAATGAAATGGGGTAAACCTTGTACCTATCTTTACCGAAGTACGGTAAGCCCATAATGCACTAGGCAGTTCCAAATCCCAATTTTTTCCTTGGTACTCTGTCACTTTCGAAAGAATTTGTACCACCTTACCATTGAATCTTTCATTTAATCCATTACATTGTGGATAATAGGAGTGGTATGTTGGTGCTAATCTTCATCTTTGCGCATAAAAAGTCTAGCAGTTTAGCTCTAAATCCTGGCCCCTTATCCAAAAGTAGCTCTAGTGGCACCCCAAACTTGCAACATATATCATCGTACACAAATTTTGCCACATCCTTTGCAGTGATTTGTTTTACTGCTATAGCCTCTGCCCATCTTGAGAGATAGTCTATTGCAATCAAAATATAGCTTTTGCCCTTGCTTGTGATAGGTAACGGGCCTATTGCATCAAGCCCCCACTTTTCAAACACATCAAACGCCATAATGGATTTTTGTAGCTCTGGCTTCAACACTCTCTTTCCAAATGCTTGACACCTATTGGAAGACCTACACCAATGGTGAACATCCTTGTGCAAACTAAGCCATACATACCCCTCTTGCAAGATGTTATGCAAAGTGATTTTTAGAGAAAAATGTCCGCCACATGCACCTTCATGATTCTCTTCCAACACTCTATAAAGCTCTTCCCGCCAAGGTACACGTCTCAACACGAGATCAACCCCTTTCATGTATAAGAAATCACCAATGAATTTGTACGTGTATGCTCTACACACAAAACCATACTTCTTAGACTTCTAAATGTCCTTCGGAATGATTCCTATTAGAAAAAACTCCTCTTCGTGAGCCAAACTTTTCCAACCATGATAAAGAGGTAAGTTGGTCCTCAACACAAATAGCTCCCCAATCATGCTTTGAGCTGCTTCATGTGACTCTCCATTTAGAGCACGTTCAATGTGTCTAATGCTCCATGCTTCAAAATGTTTTAACAGGCCTTTAATTCTGAAACACGTTTCCTTCAATGAGGTGTTCTTGCTTTTCCACACACCCAACACTTGCTTCACAACTAACAAGGCATCACCTTTTATGTTCAACCTTTTAATCCCATGCTTCAAGTAACTGTGTAATCCGGCTTCCAAAGTATCATATTCAGCCTCATTGTTACTATGAGCATCCAATTTGAACCCTCTCTTGCATACTAGCTTCCCCTCTGGATCATAAAGTGCTATACCCCTTGAAGCCGCATCATGGCTCTTTTTGTATGAGGCATCAAAGAACAACACATGTGCATTGCTGACCTGTGGCACTTCTTCAACTACCCTTTTCACCACCTCTTCCTTAACAAGGAGGGGATTCTCCTTGTAAGTCAACAGATGAGCTAGGGTAGCTCTTGTACTGTCTTCCACTAAAAAACAGAACTCAAACTCTTGCAGCTCAATTACCCATTTCTTGACCACATTTGACTTATTTGTGCCATTAATTAACTGTGGCAAAAAGGCGTAACTAGTTAAGAACAAAAAAGTTCGTGGTAGCAAGTAATGACGAAATTGTCAACAAGCAAATATTACAATGGCCATCACTAGCTCTACTTCCGATAATTTTCTCTCTGCTATCAACTTCACTCGGCTTGCCCAATACATTGGCCTCATATAATGGCTGTCCTTTCCCTTTTGCAATAGCATGGATCCAATGGCATCATCCCCTACTGATGGATTTACATAAAATTCTTGCCTCCAATCAGGAGCCTGCATGGCTAGTGATAGCACCCCTAACACCTGTTTCACCTCTTGAAACACTTCTTCACACTTGTCATCCCATTGCAATGGATCATGATTTTCCACCAGTTGTAATGGGTAAAGGAGCTATGAAGACAATGCAATAAACCACGCAATGTACTTCACTTTGTGTATAAAGGTTACCAATTGCTTTGTACTCATAGGTGGTGGAAGAACAATAATAGACTTAACCTTGAGTGGATCAGCCTCAATGCCATTTTTTGACACCATATGGCACAATAACTTCACCCTTGGCTGTGCTAGATGATATTTCTTTGGATTTAGTTGTCCTCCACATTCATCATATCGATCCAATACCATATGCAGCTTCTCATGGTGTTCAACCCTACTGTTGTAGACACAGAAGTCGTCCATAAAAGCTTTAACACAACTACCAGTTAATGGTTCCAATACCCAATTTTCTCTTCTTGATAGAAAGATAGTCCATTTGAAAACCCAAATGGCAATACAGTGTAGCAATAACAGCCCCATGACATAATGAAAGTTGTCTTTGTTCAATCTTTAAGAGCAATCTTCAATTGAAAATAGCCAATAAAAACCATCACACACATTGTACCTCTCATAACCTACCATTGAATCCAAGCTTTGATCGATGAATGGAAGAAGATATGGGTTTTTCTTAGTGGCTTCATCTAAGGGTTTAAAATCTACACAAATCCTCCACTTTCCATCCTTCTTTGGGCTGACCACTACTGGACTCACCCATTCTATGGTCTCCACTGGAACTATGAACCCCGTCTTTAATAACTTGTCCAACTCTTCTTGCAAGGCTTCCATCTGCTCTTGACTCATCCTTCTTAGCCTTTGTCGCACTGGCTTAGCACCTCCTTTTAGCTCTATATGCATCTCTTCTCCTTTGAACCCTCTAATCTCTTCATATGAAGTAGTGAACAAATTAGGAAACTCACACACACACCCAGTACACACACACACACCTACACACACCTTGGGGAGGTGCTGTCGGTACACACATCCTTTGAAGGAGAAGCAAGGAGGGAGGTGCTGTCGAATTATCACCTCAAAAAGCTCGATTTAAATCAGAGAATCGAGAGGATTATCAGTCCTTAATCACGGGAACCACGGTTTAATTAATGCTTTCTGCAAATCCTTTTCATTACCATCTAAATTTCTCGTCTATTATGCTTATTCCTAGTCCTATTCTCTATAATTACTCTCTAATTTCTCTTGAACCATATTCTATTATGTAATCATCACACCATAACTGAATTATCAGCCATTCATCATCCTTAATTAGTGATTAGTGCATGATTAATAGAATTTTCTCTCTCAAGGTAGCATAGTGATTAATCGATAAGCCGGTAACTGTGTAGATTGATGAAAATCACTTTCTTATTAACAATGTAGCTAAATTAGATCCATTCTCTTATGCATTAAGATGTAATTAAGGTAAAATTAAAGCCGTCATTAAGTCTCTAAGAGTTAATTTTTCTCACACCGATGCATGAGGTGAACCTGCATCCTCTAATTGCCAGGAAAGAGATTAATTATGCTGATTCATCTTTTTGGTAATTCTATTAATGAGACCTTATTATTCTTAATCATCTAAGTCGAGTAATTATCCTTAGAGCCGGTTCCCATAGGAATATGCATCATCCATAATGATTGCTATATGGAAAAATCTAAACCTCTCATGTAGCAGGCATTGTTTGGTGTAACTAATCTATCATTTGACTTGTATGACGCTTGCGGACATTAGCTCTTCTCCAAGCTAATTATTTAAAGTAGTGAGAGTAAAATGGCCCCGGTTAAGAGAACTCGCTTCGGTGGTTCCCACGACCGCGAGGCGGGAACAAGCAATGTCAATGGAAAGGGAAAAGCTCCCATGGACGAACAAATACCGGCCATCTCACGGGCCATTGATGAAGAAATGGAAGAGGTAGGTTATAATTTTATTCAAGTCATTTGAATTAACATTGCACACGTTTAGTTAGGAATGAACATATTCCCAAAACATGTTGGAGAAATCCGATGGAAACCTCGGCATTAAACTCATTTGTACATTAAAGTCTAAAGTAGGAAAGAATGATTGATGGGTATGCTGTTTGCAATAGGAAAGAATGTCTGCTAGGGAAAATTTAGCTCGATATGTTCATTTTATTTCCAATGCTGAATCAGTACTGACCCTACTGATCATAGGGGGCAGAGTTCCTCGTTAAGGGCTCTTGAATCCACGACTTGCTTTTTATGCGGTGGATACCCACGACTTGCTTTCTATGCGGTGGGAACCCACATCTTGCTTTCTATGCGGTGGGAGTGTCCATGACGTGCTTTCTATGCGGTGGACATACCTAGTTGTATGGGCAGCTAGGCGACAACAGGAGGAGTAAACTCTCGCTGGAGGGGGGATGTTGTACCTCCAGAACATTGGAATTTTAATGAATAAGTTTGAGTAGAATTTTTACTAGAATTCTGTCTTGGTGTTGTTTGCAATACTGGTTGAAGGGTTGTCTCAACGAACATTGTGATTTGGAATCTAATCAAGGAATCTTTATGTTGAACAACCATTGTGGTAGTAATTAGGACACACAAGGAAGTGTGAGTGTGGGGGTGGAAAGTGGGGGCTTGGCTCAGGTTGTCAATGCCTATGAGATGGGTGGTCCCGATTGGTCGGGAACTCTCTGTCCCCATAGTGTTTAAATCGATACTAGTAATACTCATTGCCCCTAGAGCGGCGAAGTTTCAAGTGTATGTGCCTCTGAAACATGGGGAAAAAGGCACTCGAGGTTTCTCTCCTCTTGGAAGGTGGGTCTTAGGATCGCTAGATAGGTTAAGCACGCTTCCCCTGTGAGGTGGAGCTAGATCTCATTGCTAGTAGGCTCGAACTCAACTCACTTTGTGATGAGAGATCGTCCGCTAGTTGAACCCTGAACCACTTTGTTTGCTTCCGCCGCTATAGATCTAGTGGCCATCAGGTTCACCATCAGATCCGCCGTTTGATACGGCGGGGTGGGGACCTCACACATGGTATCAGAGCCAAGGCCTAGGTTAGGCTGGGAGATAAATTCGTACTGTTTGAATATTTAAAAAGGAACTGAAAGTATATAGGTAGCTGATCCGAATTCCTTGCATTGGTGTTGCAGGAAGACCCCGTGCTAGAATATCGGAAGTTCCAAGTGTTTGAGCTTATTTATGAGCAAGCTCAACGATCCCCACTTTACCAGTTTAGGCGAGATGTCATGGAGATACTGATGAAGGCTCATACGCCACACTCCACTCGCATTGATAGAGGATGGGAATTTGATTGGACATTTCCAGGAGGGGTTTACTACATCGACACTCGGAAGCTAGGATGCCTGGCTACTGATTTGAAGAAGATATGTTGGGGAGAAGAGTTGAGGGTAGTGGAGTTATTCTACTTGCTACCTACCCGATTAGACCTGACTGTTTCAGGCGACTCCAATCAAACCATCAATGACTGGCTCTTGGAAAAGGTCATTGAGGTGATCCCAGCAAACAGAGTCAAAACTTTTGGAGTACCAAAAGAGGAATCCTGGCTTGATATCTTAGTTTATTATCCACTCAAGGATGAGTACAGGAACTACTTCACGAACAAAGTAGTGCATCATGTGAATACCATCTCCTAGGCGTATTTTATACGCAATCCAAAAAGCCATGTAATAAGTTGAACATCAGTTATCCTAAACCTTGAGGGGTTTCAATTTAAATAAATTTTCGTCAATAAAGTTCTTTTTGTCTCTGAATCTCTGTCTCTCCATAAAGTGGTATCTTGAATTTTATTTAAAGTCTCGTGTCTATTTTGAAATCCAAGTAATGGTATCAAGAATCTCGTATAACCTCTGTAGGCACCGCCTGTTGCTCTGTACTCGGCAGCGCAAGAGAAGAAGCTTCTCCTTAAGCAAGCCCAACCTCCTATCTTTAAGGGCAAGGGGGAAAATGTGGAGAGAGATGCGGAAGTGTGGATGGAAGCCATGGACGACTACTTTGAAGCTGTGGGGACCCAACCCATAAACTAGACCATGCTTGCAATGTTCCGCTTGACTGGCGATGCCAAGATATGGTGGAAGCAACATTGCACGGACCTGGATATTAAGGGATCTTTCCAATCCTAGGAAGACATCAAAGCTGCGATAATGGGGCGTTACTTACCACCTGCCTACAAAACCCTAAAGATGAATGAGTTCTTTTCACTTCGGCAATGCTCCTAAGATGACCTTGGAACAACAGGTAGCAAGGTTTTGCCAAGGGCTAATCGATCCCTTGAATACTCGGTTGGAAGCTCTCAGGCCGACAACTCTTTAGGATGCCTTGTTGAGGGCCAAACCTCTAGCTCTTGAAGTACAAAAGGTTAATCAAAACAAGAGGAATCATTGGGCAAAAAGGGCAAGGACTACTGCTTGGAATAATAGACCAGCCAATCAAGCATATGACTAGCACCCTATTGTGGCTACCACCACAACCATGGTGTTCCCAGATGTTCGATGCTATGGTTGCGGCGAGTATGGACATTACAGATCCAAGTGCCCCAGGAACATTTAGGAAACCAACGCCAATGCCATACCCTTGAATACCCATGGGCGTGGCCAGGCTAATGGAAAATGAGGACGAGGAAGGATGAACAGAGGGTGAGGGCGTGGAGCCACCGCCAGAGTGAATGCTGTCATAAAATCTAATATCTAACCAACCCATATGATTTTCTCATATTAAATTGATCACTTAATGTGGGAGAATAAACGGGAACAAGTGTTAAGATATAGATATGTGCTTATAGATCTATCTCAACATGGGGCCAATAGTAAAGGGGCCAAATGGGAGATGGTCTATCAAGAGCAAGACTAACCAATGGAGCATAAGACCTTAGGGTTAGATTCATTGAAGACCTCCAATAATGTGTGTAAAAGTCCTTTGACCTTAGGTAAGCTAGGGCTGAGCTTGAGGTGGGAACCCGGCCCAAGCTCGAGGTGTGTGTCCTACATGAGGTGCTTGTCGTGCTTGAGGTGTTTGTCCTGCTTGAGGTGCTTGATTAAGGTGCTTGAGGTGCTTGACTTACTCCATGCTTGAGGTGCTTGACTTGCCGCTTGATTAAGGTGCTTGAGGTGCCTTGACATGCTTGCCTGACATGCTTGTGGGAATACCCCCTAGTCCAAGTGCTTTGTCATGCTTGATGACTAAGGTTCTTGAGCTCCTAAAGTCAAAAGCATCCCTACAAGAGGGGGGGCGAGCCCTTTTCCTAGGGATTAGAGAGAGAACACACACTCACACTCACAAGGGAAGCCCCAGCTTGAAGAGGCAGCAAGGACACATGTCAGGTCCCTACCCATGTTACCTTCATGTGTTGCTTGAAGCCTATTGGCTAGGCTTCAAAGGGGTCCAATGATAAATTACTTGAATTATCTAATTGTTTTTGCATTTATCAAGTCCTCTCTCTCAAAGGGGAAAGGGGGACACTTGTCCCAAGGCTATCCATGTTGCTTGTAATGGCTTCTTCTTGTGATTGGCTAGGCCTGGAGGGGTCCAATGAGCTTCAAGCATGAGCTACAAGGGAGGGTCGACCCAAGCAAGCTAGGGGGATGATTAGGGGGTATACTCACCCACACACACTCACAAGAACTCTCATTGTGTACTATGCAAAGTGCAAGAGCTCCCTCTCCTTCTCCAAGCAAGTAGAGGTTGAGAGCCTACACCAACACTCTTGGCTATGGAGTGAAAATCCAACCAAGATCCATGCTTCAATGCTTAAGCTTGCCATCTCCTTCTTCTTCATTACTATGCTATTATGTATGCTAGCAACAAGAGTATGATAAGTGAGGAACTAATTCTTTCTCCTACGAAATGTTTCTTCTTCCTCTTCCCTACCCTCATTCCCTGCTAGCTCTCTCCACCTTCGAAGGTGTTTGAGGCCTTGCGACTGAGGCTTGGGATAGTTAAAGCTTTCTTCAAGTTTATGTTATGTTTGTGATGCATGAAGCCTTCCATCTTCATGGCATCACCTAGGTCACAAGGAACACAAAGACTGTATTGTAACAAGTCTCTCTTTATGGGAGAAATCATAATACAAATGCCTATTGGAGGGGGGACCGGCTCCACATAAATCCGGTCCTCAGTTGTTGTCATGTTCTCTAAATTCTCTCTCTTGCAAAAGTATTGTCTATGCCAAGTTAACTAATTGCTATGATTATGTTGCTATCTTCAATTATGTCAACCCGCTATGCTCACAAAATCATTTCTTGAAAGTACTCTCATTAAATTCCGCTACTCTCAAATTGAATTGGCAAATTCCATTACATTGGTATCAGAGCATTTGGTTTCTCTTTTCTTGCTTAAGAAGAGAGGTCTTTTAGTAGCCTATAAATGGTTGATGTTGTTAATTATAATAGAGTAAGTGGAACTGGGATCTAATATTGGTTTTGTTAAGCCGACTATGTGGGGGATGGTGCACACCTCGGGAGCTTTGGACTTAATAATGGAGTCATTTTAGACTTGCCTACGGCTTTACCATTATTGAGCCATAAGAAGTCCGAAAGGAGCTAGCCCTTGGCAACTCTGCTATGTTAGACCTACTCCTCTACTCTCTATAATTAACCACTTTGAGCCGTGGGTGTAGATACTTAAGAGCCGATTTTCAAAGGCTAAGAGGAGTGGCAACTAAGGTTTTGTATTGCCAAAGCATACACTAAGTATAAACATAAATTTTGTTAACATGGTTAACAATAATCAAGAGAGTAGAATGAACATTGATAGCTTTGATTTTGCATATGAAGGTGCTAATGATGATGCTCCCATGTTTGTGAATTATCTCGTCACTAGGTTGCAACAAGCTATGGGCAACCCTGTTTTGCAAGCCGAAGTTAATCAACAACTTCGTGCTTATGGAATTTCCCTTCCTCTCCTAGAGGAAAGAGAGCTTAGGAGGCCTCTTGAAGAGACCCTCAAAAGAAGACTCTCTCCCATTCGAGAGGAGGAATCCAAAGGGAAAGAAAGCAATGACAGTCTAAGTTCTTCTGAAGATGTGGCTCCACGAAGACGGCGGTCTAGACGATCGCCTACTCCTCCCAAGAGGAAAAGAGCAACCTATAGTCCTTCTCCTCATCACTCTAAAAGGCAAGAGAGGAAACAAACGAAGAAAAGGGCTAGGAAGAGGTCACCCTCTTCTCCTTCTTCTTCACCTTCCTCCTCTTCCGATGAAAGTTATGGCTATTCTCCTAGAGAATACAAGAGGGGAGGACATCGCAAATCATTTCCTGCATGGCGAAGGTCACAAAAGCTAAAGAAGTTCAAGGAGGGAGGAAAGAGTATCTCTTTTCTCACCTATGATGGCACCTTTGGTGCTACCGACAAAGTGTTGGCCTTCATCCAGCAATTTGATGCGGCCTTTGGGGACGAGGGCTTCACAGAGTCCTCCAAGCTACGCCATGTAGCTACGCACTTCCAAAAATCAGCTCGTCAATGGTGGGCTAGCCTTCGTGGCAATGGAGAAGCCCCAAAGACATGGAAAACTCTACGAGTTTCCATCATGAAGCAATTTCTTCCAAGCGATACTAAAGATAAAGTTCTTACCGAATGGCGCGGCTTGAAGCTTCTCTCTCATGAGTCTATCAACAAGTATGTAGACAAGTTTTGGGATTTACATCTCAAAGCTACTGTCTTTCAAAAGATAGACTTTGCCGAGCAAAGACAACAATTCTGTGCGGGATTACCTGAAGAGATGGCCGAATACATCAACTCTCAACGGTCTGGTACTATTACCGAAGTAATCCACCACACCATGGTTTCTTCACGCATCAATTTCCATCAAGGGGCTAGACGTAATGTCAAGCCCATGGAAAACAAAGATAAAAATGATGCAAATGGGAAATCCAATGCTCAAAATAATTCCCAAGGCACTTCCAACAACAATCGGTCCAAGGAGAAGGGAGTTTACAAAGGTAAAAACAAACTCTCTCCTGAAGAGCTTGAAGCTTTTCGCAAGGACCATAAGTGTTTCAAGTGTGGGGAGCAAGGACATGGCTATCGTTCTTGCCCCAAGAAGAATACTCGCAATGAGACTCCTAGGGCTTCCACCATCGAAGCTCCAAAAGAGGATGCTCATTGCAAAGGATCATCACTCTCCTATGCTTGGGCATGATGCCTTCATCTTGTTTGACCCTGGCTCTACTCTCAACTTCATATCAATAGAGTTGGCCACCAAGTTGGGCATTCAAGATTTTGAGATGGGAGATATAGTAACAGCTGATGCAACTTTCAAGGGACAACAAGCCTCCGTTACTCCCTTGATTGGGAAGTTGAGGCTTCATGTCCAAAGCTATGTCGACAAAGAAGACTTCTTCATCTCTCCTCTCCAACATCAGGATGTTATCCTAGGGGCACCATGGTTTGATTGCATGGCTGCCAATATGAAGTTCCCTGAACGGAGAATTTACTTCACCTACAGGGGAAAGAACATGTATATAGATGCTAGTGAGCGTGGTCGCACTATTCCACTTGTAAATCCTCTTTCTTTTGATAAATCAATGAAGAGCTCAGTTTTTGCGTACATGATTTATGTCAAAGAGTCTCTAAAAGCTAATAATGTTTCATCAAATGAAAATGATAGGAATCAAGAAGAGTTAGACTTGTCTACTTTTCTAAAAGGATTCCAAGATGTGTTCATCGATGATATCCCTATGGACCTACCTCCAAAACGAGGGGATGATGACCATCGTATTGAGCTCCTTCCAGGAAGCTCACCGCCTAACAAACCTCCTTATCGAGTTTCACAAGCTCAACAAGAGGAGATTATGAGGCAAGTACAGGAATTGGTAGACAAAGGGATGGTGAGGCCTAGTTCCTCTCCCTTTTGTTCTCCAGTCCTTTTAGTGCAAAAGAAAGATGGTACATACCGTATGTGTGTGGACTATCGAGCACTAAACCATATCACTATCAAAAACAGATTTCCCGTGCCTCGGGTAGAAGATCTGTTTGATAATCTACAAGGCTCTACCTACTTCAGTAGGATTGACCTTAAGAGTGGCTATCATCAAATAAGGATAGTGTATGAAGATATCCTAAAGACCGTGTTTCGCACAACATTTGGTCTTTATGAATATCTAGTCATGCCTTTTGGCTTGACTAATGCACCAGCTACTTTCAATCGTCTCATGGAGAAAATTTTTAGACCATATTGTAAATTCACTGGAGTGTTCTTTGATGATATCATCATCTACTCCAAATCTTTGGAGGAACATAAGCAACATCTCCAAGTGATTTTTCAAGCCTTGAGGGAGAACAAATGTTTTCTCAACCAAAAGAAAAATTCTTCACATCTCTTTTGGTTAGAGGTAATCAAGCCTTGAGGGAGAACAAACTTTTTCTCAACCAAAAGAAATGTGAATTCTTCACATCTCTTTTGGTTAGAGGTAATCAAAGTTAGAGGTAATAAAATCATGGACTAACCCAAGGAATCTACATGAGCTAAGAAGCTTTATTGGTATGTGTGCATACTATAGACGCTTCATAGCAAAATTCTCTCAAGTAGCAGGACCACTACACGAATTAACAAAGAAGAACGTTAAGTTTGTATGGACTGCTAAGGAGAAAAATGTTTTTGAAAAACTCAAAGAGAAGCTTACTTCCCAACCAGTCCTCGTGCTTCTGGATCTCTCAAAGCCATTTGAGGTCCAATGTGATGTGTGTGGTGATTGCCTTGGAGCGGTTTTGCTTCAAGAAGGGCATGCCATAGCATATGAGAGCCGAAGGCTTAATAGTGATGAACGAGTCTTGGGCATTTATGAGAAAGAGATTTTAGCTGTTCTACATGCCCTAGACACATGGAAGCACTACCTATTGGGAACTCCATTTATCCTACGAACCGACCACCAAAGTCTCAAGTATTTCATGACGCAAACCAAGCTTTCCGACAAACAAATGAGGTGGGCAAATTTTCTTTCGCAATTTAATTTCCATATTGCTCACATAGCTGGTAAGCACAATCAAGTTGCCGATGCACTTTCACGACGACCAAAAGTTAATGCGGTATCTATAGCTACTCACAATGATCTATCCTCTATGATAGATGAGTATGCTACTGACCCTGACTTTAGAGACATAATGTCAGCCCTTGCTTTGGGGAAGAAAGAGGAACCATTCACCTTGCAGGATGGTTATCTTCTCCACGGAAATAGGCTATGTGTTACCCATTCCCTTCGTGAGAAGGTTATGTATGAATCCCATGCTCCTCCATATGTAGGGCATAGAGGTATTCAACCTACTCTCCGAGGAGTAGAGACGTATTTCTATTGGCCTACCCTGAAAGTGGACATACAAGAGTATGTTTCAAAATGTGTAGTATGCCAAAAGACCAAGTATGATAGAGGGAAGCAACCTGGATTACTCCAGCCATTGCCTATTCCAAATTCACCATGGGAGAGTATATCCATGGATTTCATCTTTGGATTACCCAAGTCTATCCATGGGAATACAGGAATATGGACAATAGTTGACAGGTTTAGCAAGCAAGCACATTTTATTCCTGTCAAAAAGACTATTAAGGCACATCAAATGGCAACTCTCTTCATATCTCAGATTTTCAAGCACTATGGATTACCCACATCCATCGTGTCAGATACAGATCCTAGAATGACCAGTAATTTCTAGAAAGGTCTCTTTGAAAATCTAGGAACAAGATTGAATTTCTCTTCGGCCTATCACCCACAAACGGATGGCCAAAGTGAGAAAGCCAATCTTACGATACTCGATCTACTCAAGACTTATGTTACCGAAGTAGATCAACGCTCACAATGGGAAAAGTATTTACCTCTAGTAGAGTATGCCTACAATAATACTGTCCATACTTCTACCGGGAAAGCACCTTTCAAGATCATAGAGGGAAGACCTAAAAGTCCCTTGCTACTCAAAGTACATGGGAAGATGATAGCCGCCGATGAATATAGACGTGACCTACAAGAATCTTTTCAAAAGATTAGGGAGGCTATAGCCATCTCAACAAAGGCAAAAAGCTGCTTCTCATAAGCACAGAAGAGCCTTAATGTTCAAAGAAAATGATTGGGTCTTACTCAAATTTCCTAAGGCTCGATTAAGGCAAACGACGGGCAAAAATCCTACGGGCCATCAAAAGTATTATGCTAAATTAGCAAAAAGATACTATGGTCCTTTCCAAATCTTGAAGCCCATCAATGAGACGACTTATCAACTCAAGTTGCCCAACCATTGGCTTATACAAAATGCCTTTCATGTAAGCCTACTTAAGCCCTACAAAGGTGAGCCACCAATTGAGCCAATTATTGAAGACCCTCCTGAAATTGAAGACCAAGAAGAGGTGCTACAACCCGAAGCTGTCCTTCGGCATGAAGACAAGGTACTAAGACATGGTAAGATAATCCGACGGTATCTTATTAAGTTCAAAAATTATCCTTTTGAAGATGCTAGATGGATGCAAGGAGTACAACTTAAGGATAGTATGAACCTTGTTAATGCTTACAATGCTACATTAGAGTAAGCGAATGTACAAATTTCTTTTAAAATGTTTTTGTCTTATAAGACTAGTCCTCTTTTTAATTGTGCACAAATTTAACTAGTATGCATGCTTAGAATCATGTTTGTGACGACAACGTCTCTCAAACACCAAGTAGAATTTGTCACTCTACTTTGGGAGAATGAAATGGACTAAAGAGCAGACATGCTTGCGGCAGCTATGTCTCCCAATCACCAAATGGATTAGTCATCCATCTTGGAAAGATGTTGTAGGGTAAAAAAGGGATCCTCTACACGCTAAGTACGATTGACTAATGACTAAGCCTTTATCTCTTCTACCTCATAGTCGAGGACGACTATGATTTCAAGAGAGAGGTAATGTCATAAAATCTAATATCTAACCAACCCAAATGATTTTCTCATATTAAATTTATCACTTAATGTGGGAGAATAAACGGGAACAAGTGTTAAGATATAGATATGTGCTTATAGATCTATCTCAACACGGGGCCAATAGTAAAGGGGCCAAATGGGAGATGGTCTATCAAGAGCAAGACTAACCAATGGAGAATAAGACCTTGAGGTTAGCTTCATTGAAGACCTCCAATAATGTGTGTAAAAGTCCTTTGACCTTAGGTAAGCTAGGGCTGAGCTTGAGGTGGGAACCCGGCCCAAGCTCGAGGTGTTTGTCCTGCTTGAGGTTCTTGTCGTGCTTGAGGTGCTTGATTAAGGTGCTTGAGGTGCTTGAATTACTCCATGCTTGAGGTGCTTGACTTGCCGCTTGATTAAGGTGCTTGAGGTGCCTTGACATGCTTGCCTGACATGCTTGTGGGAATACCCCCTAGTCCAAGTGCTTTGTCATGCTTGATGACTAAGGTACTTGAGCTCCTAAAGTCAAAAGCATCTCTACAAGAGCGGGGGCGAGCCCTTTTCCTAGGGATTAGAGAGAGAACACACACTCACACTCACAAGGGAAGCCCCAGCTTGAAGAGGCAGCAAGGACACATGACAGGTCCCTACCCATGTTACCTTCATGTGTTGCTTGAAGCCTATTGGCTAGGCTTCAAAGGGGTCCAATGATAAATTACTTGAATTATCTAATTGTTTTTGCATTTATCAAGTCCTCTCTCTCAAAGGGGAAAGGGGGACACTTGTCCCAAGGCTATCCCTGTTGCTTGTAATGGCTTCTGCTTCTGATTGGCTAGGCCTGGAGGGGTCCAATGAGCTTCAAGCATGAGCTACAAGGGGGGGTCGACCCAAGCAAGCTAGGGGGGTGCTTAGGGGGTATACTCACCCACACACACTCACAAGCACTCTCATTGTGTACTATGCAAAGTGCAAGAGCTCCCTCTCCTTCTCCAAGCAAGTAGAGGTTGAGAGCCTACACCAACACTCTTGGCTATGGAGTGCAAATCCAACCAAGAGCCATGCTTCAATGCTTAAGATTGCCATCTCCTTCTTCTTCATTACTATGCTATTATGTATGCTAGCAACAAGAGTATGATAAGTGAGGAACTAATTCTTTCTCCTACGAAATGTTTCTTCTTCCTCTTCCCTACCCTCATTCCGTGCTAGCTCTCTCCACCTTCGAAGGTGTTTGAGGCCTTGGAACTGAGGATTGGGATAGTTAAAGCTTTCTTCAAGTTTATGTTATGTTTGTGATGCATGAAGCCTTCCATATTCATGGCATCACCTAGGTCACAAGGAACACAAAGACTGTATTGTAACAAGTCTCTCTTTATGGGAGAAATCATAATACAAATGCCTATTGGAGGGGGGACCGGCTCCACATAGATCCAGTCCTCAACTGTTGTCATGTTCTCTAGATTCTCTCTCTTGCAAAATTATTGTCTATGCCAAGTTAACTAATTGCTATGATTATGTTGCTATCTTCAATTATGTCAACCCGCTATGCTCACAAAATCATTTCTTGAAAGTACTCTCATTAAATTCCGCTACTCTCAAATTGAATAGGCAAATTCCATTACAAATGCCGCAGTGGTACAACCAATTGTGGGTGATGAAGCAGTGGAGAGAGCAACCCTACATGCTGCAATTGACAATCCCAATGGTTGCAAGCAATACGCAGGCATTCATACGCCAGGATCTCTCAGAGGTGAACAAGTTAACTTCCTTATAGATTGTGGTAGTACTCTTTCATTTCTTTCACCCAGATGCATGAGGAAGCTAAAGCTAGATAAGTACCCAACAAGCAAGCTAGTTGTAGAGTTAGCAAACGGCAAGGAAGTAGTATCTCAACATTCTTCAAGAAAAATCGACTTTGATTTAGGAGGACACCCAACTTCTGCCCAATTTCAAACCCTACCCTTAGGATTCTTTGATGGGATACTAGGGATGGACTGGCTAAAGCAAAATAGGTCCCACATATATTGTGCACAAGGAGACTTTACCTTTACAGATAACTTGGGTAATGAAGCCTTAATCCAGGGGGAAAATGGGAGACCTAGGGCTACTCTAGTTAAGGCCAGCAAACTTTTGAAGGGATTAAGAAAGGGACATCAAATTTATGCGGTAAAGCTCAACAAAGTAGACCAAGCAGATACCTCACTTTGACCAAATTGGTTGAGGGAGTATGATGATATATTCCCAGAAGACCTTACAAATATTCCGCCACATAGAGAGGTTGATCATGAGATTGAGACTATCCGTGGATGTGAACCTATCTCAAAAAGACCTTATAAAATGTCACTTCCCGAGGCCATTGAACTCAAGGAACAACTTAGGTAACTCATTGAGCAAGGATTCATTCGACCCAGTACTTCTCCTTGGGGTGCACCAGTTCTTTTTCAGAAGAAGAAGGATGGAACCTTAAGGTTATGCATAGACTACCGTGGACTGAACCAGGTAACTGTCAAGAACAAGTATCCAATTCCGAGGATTGACGGACTCTTGGACAGACTCCACAGCGCCAAAATATTTACAAAGATTGATCTAAGGTTAGGATATTACCAAATCAGGATCAAGGAATGAGATATTCCAAAGACAGCTTTCAACACTAGTATGGACACTATGAATTCACAGTAATGTCTTTTGGTCTAACAAATGCTCCTGCAAGCTTCAATCGACTTATGCAGGATATTTTCAGACCTTACCTGGATGATTTTGTCTTGGTTTTCTTAGATGATATTCTGATCTATTCTAAGAACGAGGCAGATCACGAAGATGATGTTCGCAAGGTACTTGATCTCCTTCGAGAACATCAGCTTTACGCTAAAGAGAGCAAGTGTACCTTTTGCTCACTGAAGGTCAATTACCTTGGATTTGTCATATCGGTTGAAGGAATTTCAGTGGACCCAGATAAAGTCAAGGAAATCGTTGATTGGACTCAGCCATCTACCGTCAGCAAAGTCAGAGGATTTCTTGGGATAACGGGATGGTACAGGATTTTTGTCAAGGATTATGCACGTATTGCTGTACCTTTGACGGAACATTTGAAGAAAGGAATGACGATCAAATGGAAGACCGAGCACAAGTCTAGCTTTGCTAAGCTAAAAGAATTTTTAGTCTCAGATCCTATTTTAAAGCTTCCAGATTTCAGTAAGGAATTTGAAGTAGTGACCGATGCTAGCAAATTTGCTCTAGGTGGAGTTCTTACTCAAGAAGGAAGATCAGTGGCTTATACTTCGCGAAAGCTGAGGGATCATGAGAAGAATTATCCTACTCATGATTTGTAACTTTTAGCAGTTATAAATGCGCTGAAGTTATGGAGACATTATCTTCTCGGATGCAAGTTTTAGCTGGTTACAGACCATAAGAGCTTAAAGTGGATTTTTACTCAACCTATTCTCAATATGCGACAACGGCGATGGATAGAGCTATTACAGGAATATGACCTCGACATAAAGTATAGACCAGAGAAGGAGAATGTAACTGAAGATGGTCTTAGCCAAGAATCCTTTCTCGGAGCTATCTCTATTCCAAATAACCCTATCTGGGATAGAATCAAAGAAGCATCTTTGGTAGATCTAGAGTACCAATGTATAGTATCATTAGTTCAGCATAATAAGATGCCTGAAGCTAAAGATTACTCTCTTATGGGAGGATTTCTTTACTACAGACATAGACTATGTGTACCCAGAGATCCATCCTTAAAGAAGGCCATTTTGTATGAAGCACATGATAGACTTACATCTGGACATCCAGGCTATGCTAAAACTCTTCATGCTATCAGGAGGAGTTATTTTTGGTCTGGAATGAAAGGAGACATACTTCGCTATGTGACGCAATGTCTTTCTTGTCAGAGGATAAAGGCCGAAAGAATCAAGTTACCAAGGCAACTTCAACCTCTTGACATACCCCAGATGAAATGGGAATGCATCAGTATGGATTTTGTTATAGGATTACCTTCTACAGGAGGTTATGATTCTGTTTTTGTGGTTGTTGATATGCTCACAAAAGTGGCTCATCTAATACCCATAAAGACAACCTTTACTGCTTCAGATGTTAGCCGGGTATTCATCAAGGAGATTTTTAGGTTACATGGTCTACCCAAGTGTATCGTTAGTGATAGAGATGCCAATTTTACATTAATTTTGGACTTCTCTTTTCCAATCTATTGGGTCACAATTAGCTTTCAGTACAGCGTATCATCCACATACATATGGGAAAATTGAAAGAGTTAATCAAGTCATCGAGGACATTCTCAGAGCCTATTGTTCGCAAGAGCCAAAGAAGTGGTTACAATATCTACCTTTGGTGGAGTATGCTTACAACTCTTCCGAACACAGAAGCATTGGAATGTCACCTTTCAAAGCTCTTTATGGACAAGACTGTTTAGCACCACTGAACTTCTCAGATCCAACCATCAGGGTAGAAGCATCTAGGAAGATGTTAGAAGATATGGAAGCATAGACTAGAGCTATTCGCCAGGACATTCAGGCGGCTCAGGATAGACAGAAGCACTATGCGGATAAGAACCGTTCAGAAAGAACCTTCAAAGAAGGGGATAAGGTTTTTTTGAGAGTTCGACCAAAGAAAAACAACTTATCTCTAGGCAGATATAAGAAGCTAAGCCCAAGGTATTTTGGACCATTCAAGATCATTAAGGTTGTGAGTGACCAAGCTTACAAGCTAAAGTTACCTGCAAACTTGAAGGTTCATGATGTGTTCCATGTCAGCCTACTCAAACCTTATATTCCTAACCCTGATCAATTCTTGGACTCAGATCAGATAGTCGTGCCAGCACAAGGAGTTCTCGAGCTCCAACCTGACTATGTACTGGAAACAAGGGAAAGGAAGTTACGCAACAGAACTATCACGGAGCATCTAGTAAAGTGGAAGGATTACCCTGAAAAAGATGCAACTTGGGAGGACGAACCAACGCTCTTAAAAGATTACACAAACACATTCTTGAGATGAGGACATCTCAAATTTTTCACGTTGGGGAGGTTGTAAGGTCTCTGACCCCGACCAAAAAGAGCACCGTGTACCATGTAATGATCATAATGGGAAAAGTTACTATTTTTAGCAGTTTTCCGAATTCTGTCAGTGCCATGATGTTTATCTCCTCAGCAAAGAATTTACTCCTAGTTGACTCATTCTTCTCAGCTTCCACTCTTTGTTCCTCGCTTCATCTAGTGCATCTTCATATATCCTAGGCTTCTTTAGCTCCACTCTCCAATGTATATTCTCCCAAAGACTAGCTAAG
Source organism: Adiantum capillus-veneris (assembly GCF_014529385.1). Classification (NCBI taxonomy): domain Eukaryota; kingdom Viridiplantae; phylum Streptophyta; class Polypodiopsida; order Polypodiales; family Pteridaceae; genus Adiantum; species Adiantum capillus-veneris. The sequence continues at coordinate 103,848,139 of NC_140959.1, forward strand.
AACCTGTCCTTCTCATCATGTCAGGTGGGTACCTCTGGTGCTAAGGCCTTTCACATCCTCTCCCATGCCATTGAAAACTTACATATGTATGCATCTACTGGCTCACCTTCCCTTTGCACCAAACCCTGTACTTATTGCCACACTTTGTGAGGATCTGCTATCTTCACAAACTCCACTTCCAATCCATGTCGTAGAGTGTCCCAACTTAATCTCACAGGTGGATCAGCCACACGCAACTCCTCTTCAAATGCTTTGGACCAAACTGGTGCATCACTCTTCAAACAAATCTGTAGAAGATGTAACATCTGTGCAGGATCGTGAATCTGATTGCTAAAGCAGGAAACCTCCATCTTTTCCAAAAAGTCTTCCACATCTTCATCACTTCTTCCATGAAATTCCGAATAAGAGAAAGCCATGGCTACCCAAGTTTTGATGCTTTGAGAATCCCTTTGAACACACGTGCAAGAACCCAAAACTTTTGACTGACTCAATCCCCAAAAACTTCAATCGAGCTCATCTTTAGATAAGGACAAACACATGCACATCAAATGAGTTTTCATAATTAATCATTGGAATTACAACAGGCAAAGGGGATTCCAGTATCTCTCTTAATCTTCTTGGCCCAAACATAAAGACTATGCGCTGTTGGAAAAAAATCTTCCTGGGACACATGAACATTTATCTGAATTCTTTGTGTTAATGAAAAGGAATGAATTGAGGTCCATTTTGATCATCCATTAAAGACAACCATGCAGCTCCCAAGAAGGCACACCTTACTTATCCTCTGATTTTGCGAGAATTTCAACAGCATAACAACATAAATGTCTCAAAAAACAAAAAAAACAGCCATCACAACTTGGAAAATTTTTAGCAGAGTTTCCCCAAAAGTAGAGCAGTAATAAGAACCCAAAATATAGACTGTATATGTATGCATAACCTGCCAACAAAAGAACCCGAGCATTAAGTAGGAATCACTAGTACATAGCCTATGGCGAGGTCACGAAAAGGGTGCTCCTGTTGGGTTAAAGGCCTATGTGCCCGGCTGCCCGTTGTTCAGCCGCCCATGTATAGCCATTCTTTTACTCATTCATAATAACCATACTCATAACTACACATTGTAGTGTGAGTATCGCCCCACCACACACTGTGTCTATCTCCTTCTTCGTGCTGGCTCTATGTGTGTGTGCTCTCCGATCCTAACAAGTGGTATCAGAGCTTGGTAGTGAGAGCATTGAGAGCTTCATCATCAGTGTTGAGTGTGCTGAAAATTGCTGCTGTTTCATTGCCGTTTTTTGGTCTCGCGCACGTGCGCATTTCTAAAGAGCAGAAGGTTTTTCCGAGCTTGGCATTGGAAGGTTCAGCACTCCGCGAGCACTATGAGAGATCGTGGTGTTTACCGCGGGCCATTACCGCAAAACAAGAGAGAGGAATTCAAAATGAGGAGAGAGAATCGTTTTGATGCAGAAGTGGCACTTTACCGCACATATTACCGCACAAATATCCGCGATTATTGCCGCAAACATTACCGCTAAGATAGGCTAGACCCCCTTCCCCCTCCCTCTCCCGCGGGTTTCCATTTAAATCCAATACAACTCCTACACTCTCCAGAATTCTTGCTCACTTCACTTAATCTCTCTTTCACTCTAAAAATTCTATACATAAATCATTGAACTCACAACAAAACCATTACAAATACTATTCATAAGCACATAACGAAACATTTGTAAATTAATCATATACTACACCAAGTGAAAGAATGGAGAGTTTTTTTAATTCTCATCTTGTATAAGATCTCTACAAGCACTAGGATCCATATTTAGACCCATCGTATTCAAATCAATAAACAAATTTAGAGATTCTTCCTCCTCTCCATCACCTCCTGTAGAATCATCATCGCTTTCTCCCTCTTCCTCTCCTCAAGATGACTATTTGCAAGGCTTGGCTGACCTTCTTCAACTTCTACTACATCTTCCTCTGCATCTTGTGGTGATGGTATGATGGGATCAACTACTGGCTCAATGTCCGTCTCTGCAAAGATAGATCTACCCCGCGGCGTGACTGGAATGACATACCAAAGTCTTCTTTGAAATATACATGGCACATAAAAGACCTGTACGTCACACACTAAGAATAAGCTGATATACATAACTTAAATGTTTAATTTAAGTTAATTGCACATAGCCTAAATTACCTACTCGCAACTACTAGGATACACCAAGTTGTCAGTTTTTCCCCGATGGAATTGGGTGGAATCCACCATAATGAGCCCATTTTCATGTCTTTTGACCTCACCCGCAAACCATTGACACTCAAAGAGGATTTTGTGAAAAGATCTGAAATCCACTTTGATTATTCTCTCTATAGTACCACAATATCTGACCTCATCTATTGTTGTGTCAAAGTTTCTCATCACGCCACAATCATTAGTGGTCCGACGCTCATCTATCTTGCGGGTGCAAAAATGTCGGCCTTCGGACCAAATGGAGTTGAAAATGAGACCCTACAATCACAATGCATAAGAGGTTACATCGCATTTCATTAAGTGATTTGCATACATGCATACATAACATATACACACTCACCTTGCGCAAGCATCCTCGCGCATACTCCCATTCTTTAGGGCTTATTTGTTCTCCTTGTGCTTTGGCATTGGTCATGGCATTATGGATCCACTCTACTTGAATCAAGTCAGGATAGGAAAAGGAGGTGCACGTCTACCTCCATGGGACCTATTCCATGAATCTCTATCCCTTTCTCTAGCTGCGCGGGCTTCCAAGTACATATTGACCCATTTGGTCATGATAGTGGCATTGAGTAAAGAGTAGTTGTTGACTATGGCATGAAACTCTCTATCCACGACCAAGAGTGAGCCTTTTCCACTGGGAATGGTTGAGTGCTTCCTAGGATCCTCTTCTTCACTCCACAGACGAGGCAATGATGGATCCACTGTGATGAGATACTGTGAGACATACACAAATGCCTCTTGCACCACCCAACCTTCTGCCATGCTCTCCTGAAAACATTAAAACCACATATTTTTATTAGTAACTCCATAGCGTTTAAATGCTATCTATATTGTATTTATTTTGCATACCTCCGGTTGTGACCTCAATCTAACAAAATCCTTTAAAGTCTTCAAGAATCTCTCCAAGAAGAACATCCATCTAAAGTGAACCACCCCACAAATGGCAATCTCCTCAACAAGGTGAAGCAATAGGTGTATTTGGCTAACAAGGATTGTACATGGGAATGCATCCTCAATAGCACACACTGCCTCTACTGCTAGCTGATGGGCTACTGGTATGGCTTCTACTTCTATCTCCTTGGAGCTCAAAAATCTACAGGGCAAACGTTATATAGTAGATGAAAAAAAATTCCAAAGTTCATGCATGCACAACATGATATAGTACTTGAAAAAAATCCATTACCTCACAATATCACCCACTTTGAATATTGCAGCCTTCACCTTAGTGTCCCCATAACCACTAATAGTTATGGGAAGTACAAACTACAAGCAATAAAACATCTTAGTGAATGTCAACCTATATATAAGGACACATAGACACCACAAATTGTTCTACTCTTACCTGAAGGATTTTATGCCAATCATGGGATTTCAATCCATACAATTGAGTGGAGCCACCCTTTTTAGTTTTTGTGAAAGCACCTTTGAGTGACCGCATCTATCCCGTTGGAGTTTTGATGGATGCAATAACTTGCTTTGTCCGCTCTTGGTCTGCCTTTGACATTATCCATGGTGCTTTTGGGAGAATCATCAATCTAAACATGTGTTGGATGTGAGGGATGAGTGGAAAATGCCTCAAAACTTTATGTGGAATTCTGTTGCTCTGCATTCCTTCTTTGAACCTAGGCTCCCCGCACGATGGACATGTGTCACAATCGGCATGCTCATTACGAAAGAGCACACAATCGTTCACCCAAGCATGAATGCGATCATAATCCATCCCTAATGCAGTCACCACTTCGCGGGCTTTTCGTCTGTTCTCTTGCATGTGATTGCTAGCTGGCATCATCTTTCCTAGCAACCTATCACAAGAAGAAAGTACATTAGAAGCTAATTTATGCACTCCACAAGCATCCTTGACAATCAGTAAACATACCTCAAAAGTGCGTCGACACTAGCATTGCTCCATCCAAACATCGCCTGAAGGTTAAGGACTTCGAGAGAAGCCCTTAAAATGGAGTAAGAGCATCTATCATCTATCATATAGTGCGGTGTGTGCCGAATCGAGTAGCTCACTCCTCGTTCGCTCGGAAGCTTCTTCGCATGCACACTCTGGTTCATGCTCCTCCTCTCGTGCAAAGAGATCCTCAACCATTCTATGCAAATGGTCGTCTTCTGCATCCACGTAAGGAGATGGGATGTGGTCACTCGGATAAGAGGGAGCAGCAGTACTTGGCTGATTTGATGTGCTTCCTCCCTCTCTAATGGATTCCTGGCGCATGCGCTCTTCCACCCTCCTTTCCCTTCCTCCACCAACCACACGCCAATGTGGGGTTACGTCAATAGCCGCAACAATTCGCGGATCGTTTTTTTGCATCCGTGCACGCTTGCGAGGATCGTCCCATAGTCCATAATCTTCTACATGGCTCAAGCATATCCGTCGAAGTCGAGCAATGGCGCATTTGCACCGCACGCATGGGCATGGTAATCGCTCGGCCAACCACCGTGATCTATCCGGTTCAATGGATGGGCCAAAATAATCCCAAGCAACCTACATTAATAAATTACATACACTAATTAAAATCAAATTACCAAAGAATGTTAATAAAATATAAGTAAAAAGTAAAAATTAACCATTTAGGTAAAAATATCAATTTCAAAGTACTAGAAATACTTTCATTTTATATATATTTTATAAAAAACATAGTACCAATAGATTGTGAGGATCAATAGTAATAATGTCAGAACGTGGCTATCTGTTTATTTGGCCCGAATTTGCGCCGCAGTAATATACGCGGTAATGTTTGCGGTAAGAGACGCGGTAATGCTCGCGGTAATAGGAGCGGAAAATCAAATTTCAAATTTTTTTATAAATAGGGGCACCCACGTGCCCCGCGAAGTTCAAAGCCCTAAAATTCGAATTTCATCGTCTTCTCCACAGAAGCCGAGAGCGTGAACCTCACAACCTTGAGCTCTACCTCCATCTATACTCTTCTACTCTCCACCATCTCTACTCTTCCACTCTCCTACCCTCTCCCAACAAGCGCTTCAATTCCATGTAAGTTTTGTTGTTATGTTTTTTTATTTTTTCACACGCATACACACACACACACACACGCATACACACATGCATACACTCATACACACGCATGCACACACATGCATACACATGCATACACACACACTAATTAGTGCATGTGTACATTCTTTACACACTAATTAGTGCATGTGTACGTTCTTTACACAATAATTAGTGCATGTGTTCTTTACACACACTAATTAGTGTGTGCATTATTCTAATACACACACTAATTAGTGTAAGTAAAGACACACCAAAACTTAAATTTGTTAATTATTAGTTACTTGCAAAATCTAAACTTGTTAGATTTTATTACTTGCATAACCTAATATGTTAAATTATGTTAAATTTGGGATTGGCCATGCAGACACTAATTAGTGTGTGATTAGTGTGTGCGTTGACCAATGTGATTGGTCAATGTACACACTAATTAGTGTGTTATTAGTGTGTGCATTGGACAATTTGATTGGTCAATGCACACACTAATTAGTGCGTTATTAGTGTGTGTGCATTGGCCAATGTGATTGGTCAATGCACACACTAATTAGTGTGTGATTAGTGTGTGCATTGGCCAATGTGATTGTTCAATGCACACATTAATTAGTACTCATTAACACACACTAATTTTTGTGTGATTAGTGTGTGCATTGACCAATGTGATTGGTCAATGTACACACTAATTAGTGTGCTATTAGTGTGTGCATTGGCCAATGTGATTGTCAATGCACACACTAATCAGTGTGTTATTATTGTGTGCATTGGCCAATGGGGTTGTCCAATTCACACACTAATTAGTGTGTGATTAGTGTGTGCATTGACCAATGTGATTGGTCAATGTACACACTAATTAGTGTGCTATTAGTGTGTGCATTGGCTAATGTGATTGGTCAATGCACACACTAATTAGTGTGTTATTAGTGTGTGCATTGGCCAATGTGATTGGTCAATGCACACAATAATTAGTGTGTGATTAGTGTGTGCATTGGCCAATGTGAGGTCAATGCACACACTAATTATTGCTCATTAACACACACTAATTTGTGTGTGATTAGTGTGTGCATTGACCAATGTGATTGGTCAATGTACACACTAATTAGTGTGCTATTAGTGTGTGCATTGGCTAATGTGATTGGTCAATGCACACACTAATTAGTGTGTTATTAGTGTGTGCATTGGCCAATGTGATTGGTCAATGCACACATTATTTAGTGTATGTGATTAGTGTGTGCATTGGCCAATGTGATTGGTCAATACACACACTATTTAGTGTGTGATTAGTGTGTGCATTGACCAATGGAATTGGCCAATGCACACACTAGTTAGTGTGTGCACAATCTAATGCACACACTAATTAGTGTATGTTAAAACACACTAATTAGTGTGTGCACAAACCAATGCACACACTAATTAGTGTATGTTAACACACACTAATTAGTGTGTGCACAAGCCAATTACACAAGCCAACACTAAAACACACACTAATTATGCTAAATCAAACAACAATCAACACAAAAACAAAAACATACCTCCATGATTAAGTCATAGGTGACGTATTAGGCCCCAATGACCGTCCAAGTGATCACGCAATCGATCACACTAATCATAAACATAATAATCTCTTATTAGTCAATACACACACTAATATCTTATTAGCACTCGAGGCTTTGCAAGACTCTTTTATAGGTTGTAGACACACATTGGATTCTTTCCACATTGGATTCTTTCAACATTGGATACTATAGAGAATCCAATGTTAAAAAATCAATGTGTAAATTTTTAATCATATATTCAAATTTTATACTCTAGTTTAATCTTTGTCGTAATAAATGCAGACCATGTCTTCTTCTTCCACACCACGCTTTCGCAGCATTGAGGATTTCATGGCAGACGAGATGTCATATCCCGACGCTCTCTCTGCCTATCATTCACAGTCGTCGCCTCAGCAGTCATCATCAGGGTTCGGCTGGTTTCGGGACGCTCTAGGTGGGTCCACTGTCGTACCTGTGACCGATCCAGATGTGGAGAGGGCATTGCGTCTTTGGGCTGAGTGGTTAGGTTCACAGCAGACCCTTACACAGCGCTATTCACCGGTGCAGCTAGCAGCTTTTGGATTATCAGAGGTCTCTACTCCGACTGGTGGCACTCCATACCTGCAGAGTTTTCCAGCTACAGCTCCAGGTTCAACTTTTCCTTCACAGGGTCCAACGCCCCATGGTGTGACGCCGTTGGGTGCAACGCCATAGGGTCCGACGCCACGGGCGTCCACCTATCCCACCTTCTGTCCCAGATTCACGTCGGCGCTCTTCTGGCAGTCAGCGTCAGGGCAGCTCGCGCGCTAGCGTCGGTCAATCTCGACGAGGGAGCGGAGCTAGTTGTTGTTTTTTTTTTTTTTTGGGGGGGGGGGGGAAGTACTACAGATTCTCCTCCACAGTCACCGCTCCCTGCTCTAGCAGAAGATGAGGACCATGATATGCCTTCACCAGATGCTCGCGGGTTATACTACCAGGTTCATAGAGAAGGTATGGTGGATCTCGGGACAGCACAGGGCAGGAGATTCCGCACACACGTCAACCAATTAATCCACTCCACATATATCAATTTTTTTCTCAAATTTGATCAGCAAGATCCCTACAACCTCACATATATAGAGACAACCATGCACATGCGTTTCCCCAACCCTGAGGGGCAACAATTCTCAAGGCAATGGTTGCAAGAGCATGTCAAAACATTTCTGAAGAACAAAAAATCTAGTGTGAGGAGAGTGGCAAAGAAGACAATGGAGTCTCCAGAGAATAGCTATCGGCCAGGAAATGTCCATGATGTGGAGTGGGAGACCGCTATGGGCGAGAAAGAGGACGAAAGGGCAACCGGTGCGAGGATGTATACGCGTCAAGTTGAGTCCAGATCCCATCAGACTCCTACGCATTATGGTTCGGGAGGAAAAACGTCTTGGAAAGACAAATATGTAAGTAAAAATATTAGTTTTATTGTAAAAATCCTAATGTTTTTCATTTAATTAATTGGTTGCTATTTTTTGTCAGTATAACATTACCATGAGTCGCCCGACCAGAGAAGTGCAGAGATATAGAGAGAACCATAACGAGTATCAAACTTGGTGTTGGTTGTTTGAAAATCAAATGATCTCTCGAAAGGAGTTCGAAAATGCGTGCAGAAGTCTGCAACATGTAAGTTTAATCTTATCTAAATAATCAAATTGTTGATTTTATATCAAATATTAAATAACAAAGTGTTGATTGTTTCTTTTTTATGGTTTTGCAGAGTCAAGGAGTTCCACGTGAAATGCCGCCAACTCCCCCATGAGCATCCTCTATTTTGTATACGCGGGCCCCGTTTGCCCTATCCCACATGACCATACTCTATTTTGTACACGCGGGCTTTTTTTGCCCTTTATGTAAATGCAATACCTATCATTTTTTGGCTCAATACCTCCCCCAATTGTAATTCCACTTATGTAAATGAAATTATCAATCTTTTTTTGGCTCAATGTATTGTCCAATTGTGATATTTTGTTGTAATTAATAATAATTTTGTAAAATAACTAAAATAAATAAAAAAATAGATGACCTTTTGGATGGTCCTGCAAAGGACAATCTAAACGGTCATCTGTTTTTTTATAATAAATCCCTTCGCGGTAATGCTCGCGATAAGCCTGACGCGGTAATATGTGAGGGTACTGTTGCAGCAAAGCACGCGGTAATATTTGCGAAAATATTGCTGCATCCATTATCGCATCAGTTACCGCTAGACCATTACCGCCAGCTTTGCCGCGTACGGGAATTTTTATATTTCAAGTTTGTTTGTTTTTTTGTTGTAATGTGAGAGTTAATACCGCGCATATGTTATAGTGGAGTATTTTCAGCAGGTGTCCTCCGGTTTAAACCCCCTTTCGGAGTCATTCATGCCATCAAAAATCCCATCCGAGCTACAGACTAGGAGCTGCGTTTTTCAGCTCTCTTTGGTAGTTTTCTGCTGCTGCAGAGCTTCCATAGCCATTACAGGTGACATTGCTGCAGTGTCTTCCACTTACGTGAGCCCACAAATCATTTGAGAGTGTGTATCCTCTTCTTGGAGTGGCCTCATACACACAGATAGAGTGGGAGTTTGGCGGAATTGTCTTCTTTGACTACAGGTACAGGTACAGGTGCAGGTTACAGGGAGCTTTGGATACATGTTTCTTCTGTGGTTACAAAACATGTATTTTGACTGCGGGACATCCATGTATATGGTTGTGGTTTGAGTGGGAGCTTCTACTTTCTGGGAAGTCTGTTTATGCGTGTTCTTGAGCTACAGGTTTACATCATCTATGTATGTTGATGGATGTGGATATGGTAGTTTGACAGACACTCTTTATGCATGATATTGTGGAGATTTGGTTCACTTATACATAGAGCGGGTTTGGTCTTGCTTGCAATGTTGCGGTTTGAGTACGGACAGGTACTTGGTTGACAGTAGAGATTGGACTTCGTTGAGCTTGTGCATTGGTTATATGCTCACTTGGATCCATTTATGCTCACGGATTTGTGTAAGCTTGGTCAGCTTATGTCTCTATTGTGGTTATTCAGACATGGAGTATGTTTATGCCTCTATGACAACTCATTGTTGATGCATTTTGTGGCACGGTTTGCCTAGGCCGGTTGAGTTACAGGTGTCACAGGTTTATGCATGTGTTTGTGGATTTCTACGTACGTTTTTTTTTTTTACCATATTATGGGCTGATTTATACTCTATGCGTTTTCTCTTTGATTGAGCAGCAGGTGTTGTCAGATTTGCAGCACTACTTTGTTGTGGCAGTTTGTTGGTTGGTTACAGATTTCAGATTGTTGCATTCTTGTTGTAATGGGCACTAAAGAGGACACAGTTTTCAATATTGAGAAGTTGGATGGTGCTAACTTTTCATATTGGAAAGATCAGATTTGGGATGTCTTGGTGCAGAAGAAACAGATTCGACCTCTAAAGTTGCAGGGAGTTAAAACAGAGAACATGGAGAGGGATGATTGGGAGGAGTTGGATGAGATGTGAAGGTCTACCATTAGGCTTTCCCTTTCAAAGTCTGTTTATTACAATGTGAAAGATGCACAGGGTGGAGCTTATGAGCTATGGTAGCGGATTTGCGATATGTATGATAAGCATTCGGCTGCTTCTATGGTGTATTGGATTAAAAAGCTTATTGATTTGCGAATGGAGGAAGGTGCTTCCATGAATGCGCATTTAAATGAGTTCAATACAATTTTCAGCCAACTTGCTACGCAGAAAATTACGTTTGAGGACAATGTAAAAGCTATGTTTTTACTTGTCACGTTGCCTGAGTCATGGGACACATTTTGGACAGCCATAAGTAACTCAGTTCCTGCGGATGAGTTGACAAGTACTAATGTGGAGTCTAGCCTTCTCACGGAAGAATAATGCAGGTAGTAAGTCTTCTAGTGCAATGGTTGTCAGAGGCAGGACTATGGACAAGTATAAGTCCAACAGGGGTAAATCTAGAAGCAAGTCCCGTGCAGGCACAAGTAAAAAGAATGTGGAATGTTTTCATTGTGGTAGAAAAGGCCATTTCAAAAAGGATTTCTACAAGTGGAAAAGGGAAAATGGAGATGGTAATAAGAAAGACCATGATGCTAAGGACAAGCCTAATTCCAATGTCAAGATTGAGGAGTTAAATGCAACACAAGGAGAGTGTAGCTCTCAAGATGACCATGTATGTGCTCTGACTAGTGCTACTAGTGAAGAGCTTGGTGATGTGTTGCTTGCATCCTATTTTGATGATTCTTTTCTTCTCACTCATGAGAGTAGTATGCCTATGGATTGGGTCATTGACAATGGTGCTTCTTTTCATGTTACGCCTCATAGGTCGTGGTTTCATGACTATGATGCTTCGAGCACAGGTACTGTCAGGATTGCCGATGGGCGTTCTATGCAGATTCATGGCATTGGGGATATTCATTTGGCTATGCCAAACTCTACTATGTTTGTCTTGCAGCGTGTGCATCATGTGCCAGCTCTTGCAAAAAGCTTGATTAGTGTGGGTCGGTTGGATTCACTTGGTTTCAATGTATCTTTTGGTGACGGAGGTTGGAAGCTCACTAAGGGCAGCCTTGTTTTGGTTAAAGGTGCTAAGAGGAATACGTTGTATTCCCTTTGTGTAGCTAGTGTGGCTGATCACATTGTGGGGATCACTGAGCAACCTCCTGCTTCTTTCTGGCATCAGCGTTTGGGGCATATGTCACTGAAAGGTTTGAATTTGTTGGCACATGCGGATTACATTCCCGTTTCAGATTTTGGTGGTTTTGAGTTTTGTGAGCATTGCCTTTATGGTCGACATGCTTGGTCTTCTCATAAGAAGAGTGTTCCACATATATCTTTGGAAAAGCTAGCTTTGGTGCATAGTGATGTATGTGGGCCGATGCCCAATGCTTCTCTTGGATGTGCTATGTACTTTGTTACATTCATTGATGATGCTAGCAGGAAGGTATGGGCTTACCCCATTCGTAAGAAGCATATGGTGTTTGATATATTTAAACAATGGTTGGCTCTTGTTGAGAACCAATCAGGTTGTAAGTTGAAGTGCTTACGTACGGACAATGGGGGTGAATTTATGTCTCATGCTTTCACTACATTATGTGTTGAGAAGGGTATACGGCGTGAGCTTAGTGCTCCCTATACACCTCCTCAAAATGGTGTGGCAGAGCGCATGAAGAGGACTATACAGGAGAAAGTCCGTAGTATGCTTTCTATGGCTGGTTTGTCAGATGGATTTTTGGGCTGAAGCAGTTGCCACTTCTGTGCATTTGATAAATCGTTCACCGAGTGTTCCTTTGGGCTTCAAAGTGACTAAAGAGGTATGGATAGGTTTGCCACCTTCGTATGGTCACTTTCGTGTTTTTGGCTGTGAAGCTTATGTACATGTACGTAAGGCAAAACGCAGCAAATTGGATCCAAAGAGCAAGAGATGTATCTTCTTGGGTTATGGTAGCTCTGGTGAGATGGGTTATCGATTGTGGGATCCTATTGACACGAAGATTGTGCGCAGCCATGATATTTTTTTTCATGAGGACTCTATGTATAGAGCATCACCGCGAACGGTTGAGGTTCGGCGTGTGATATTTGAGGAGGATGGTCATCGGTATGATGGTCCCATGGCTGCTCGTGGGCAGCCCATTGGCCCTCAGGTGGGAGATCAGCCCTTGTTGGGAGATCATGTAGATGTGGGACAGCTAGATGCACCTCCTACACAGTTTTTGAGGCGCTCAGAGTGGCGTGTAAGACAGCCTCAGCATTTTGTGCCTTCTATGGATTATGTATTGTTGACTGATTTCGGGGAGCCATCATGTTATGATGAGGCCATGTCTAGTGTTGACAAGCTCAAGTGGGAGCAGGCTATGCAGTCAGAGATGGATTCGTTGATCCAAAATGATACATGGGAGCTTACTCCTTTGCCAAAGGGTAAGAAGGAACTACCATGCAAGTGGGTTTACAAGATAAAATTTTGTTCAATGGATGCAAATCCTAGGTACAAAGCAAGGCTTGTGGCTAAAGGATTCAAGAAACAGAAGGTCATTGATTTTGATGAGATCTTCTCCCCAGTGGTGGTGAAGATGTCTACTTTGCGTATGTTGTTTGCCTTGGTAGCTACAGAAGACATGGAGTTGAAGCAAATGGATGTAAAGACAACTTTCTTACATCCGGACTTGCACGAGGATTTGTACATGGAGCAACCAAGTGGGTTTGCTATTCATGGTTCAAAGAAGATGGTATGCCGGCTTCTTAAGAACTTCTATGGGCTGAAGCAATCACCTGGTGAATGGTATCGTAAGTTTGATGCATTCATGAGTTCATTGGGCTATGTATGCAGTTATGAGGACCCATGCCTCTATACTCCGCAGGGCTGCAGATGGTAGTCTTATTGTTTTGGTTTTGTATGTGGATGACATGTTGATCGCCAGGAAGTGTATTTATGATGTGGATGCCTTGAAACATAGGCTACATGAGACCTTTGCCATGAAGGATCTTGGGGAATTGTGTCAGCTGTTGGTTCCTTGATGTATGCCATGGTGGCTACGTGTCCAGATCTTGCTCATGCAGTTGGTGTGGTTAGCAGGTACATGTCTAACCCGAGCAAGTGTCATTGGGATGCAATGAGAGGTATTCTCAGATACTTGAGAGGGACTTTAGAGTTGTCCCTATGTTATGGTGAGAAGGATATGTCTGTTAGTGGATATACAGATTCAGACTATGCAGGTCAGTGGACTCGAGGAAGTCTACTAGCGGCTATGTGTTCACAGTTGCAGGTGGACCGGTTTCATGGGCATCACGTTTACCGCCATGCGTTGCTTTAAGCACTACAGAGGCTGAATATATGGCTGCCACTGAGGCTGCCAAGGAGGCCATATGGCTCTCGCGACTAGTGGGAGAGCTTGGTATGGCTGGTGATGCTCCGATGCTACATTGTGATAGCCAGAGTGCCATAGCATTGGCACGGAATCCTGTCTTCCATGCGAAGACAAAACACATTGAGGTGAGGTATCACTTCATACGAGAGGTGCTAGAGGACAAGCACATAGATCTTGTCAAGGTACACATTGACGATAACCCTGCGGATCTACTCACGAAGTTGTTAGCCTCACAGTGGTTTGCACATTGTAGATCGTTGATGGGTATGGCTTGACTTCTTTTGCTGTAGTTTGGCCACTTTAAAGGCACACTGCCTTTAAGTGGGAGATTGTTGGGTTAAACGCCTGTGTGCCCGGCTTCCCGTTGTTCAGCCGCCCATGTACAACCATTCTTTTACTCATTCATAATAACCATACTCATAACTACACATTATAGTGTGAGTACCGCCCCGTCACACACTATGTCTATCTCCTTCTTTGTGCTGGCTCTCTCTGTGTGTGCTCTCCGATCCCAACAGCTCCAACCACCTGTATCACCGAAAGGATCTCACATTTGAGAATCCCCCATCTCAATAAAACCTCATGGTATCGACCCTCTCAGGAAATCTTATGCAAATCTCGTATAGTCAAGTCTCAAAAATGACTATCTTCTAGACAAAGTCTCAGAAATGGCTGGGACTACCAAGTAAAACCAAGTATGGCTCCACAAAGGCGTACAATGGCAGTATCCACAAGTAACGTACAATGCCAGACAATGTGTTCAAACAGGCACCAAATGATGCATACCCACAACAACTACAGGTGATTTCCACTTGCCAGTGTATCACTCTACTCCAGCTACCTCTACCTATGCGAATCACATGTACCTGTACTTGTACCCTCTAACTTGTAACCTATATTCTACAATCTGCAACCTGTAATCCCAAAGCTGAAGGTATTTAAAGAAGATCCTCCGTGGGGGCACCAAAAGAATGTGAGCAGGATGGAAACACACACAACGCCTCTATAATCACCCAGCACACACTCTTGGGATGATACACACACACACACACACACACACACACACTATGGGGCACCACTCGGCTTACACAACACATCTAGCCGAGATAGGGAACACATCGATGGAGTGAGAGGAGAGAGACTATCCATTTGCCCACTCAACACAGAGACACACACACACACACACACAAAATCTCATATCAAAAGAGGAAGATGTTTTATGTTTAGATACAATTGAGCTTGGGCCAACACCAATGGGACAAATAGCTCACACAATATGGATGAAATATGCCAGATACAATCACAAATTTGAACAGAGACTTCGCTCACAGGAGAAACTTACATAGCCAAAACATCAAGAAAAAGTGATGAATTTGGTAAAATGGACAGTGCCATTGAATCTGGAGTGGCCCAAAGCACCAGTCTACAATATCAAAGTGCTCAAATCTAACCTCGGATTGAGCAGTTTATGGCCAAAACAAGCTCCAAAAAAATCAAAAATTGAGTTGCAGATGTTCCTTCTCTTCTCTCCGCATTTTTCTGGTCTTTTTCTCAGGTTTTTCAGTGTCCACACTTCACTTTATCCCTTGGGCACCTTTGGCCTTTTAGTTGACCTCAAACGGACCCCGAACAGGACAAAAACTTGCCACGTAGTGCATTTTTGTCACCTTTCTACATCCATCCGCACACCTGGCACTCAACTTTTTCCAACAATGCATCCCTCAACCATGTAAAGTGGACCCCAAATTTATTCCTCATGATGACCTTTCTACATAATCATCACAAAAAAACACCCACGTTGTGTCCTCGCTTACCCATGTGCAAGTATTGACCCCATTCGACCTCTTGACGCCACTAGATGACATCTGACGCACCTGCTTACCTCATGTCGTTGTCCCGCGGATAGCTTCCTCGATAAGTTCTATGCGCTACCAACTCCTCATCATTATAGAAAAAACACACTGGTACTGGTGATAATGAAAATCGATGTACTATGTACACGTTGTCCTACCTGTACACATGTGGGGCCCACGTAACCACCTGGCTCTGGAAAATGGGAGATTCTTTATTTGATGCACCATGCACGTGTATGTACATATGCGCAATCACTTCTTCCAAAAAACTCCTAACACCGCGCTCAACCGCCTTGCCGCCATCATGCCATCTCTCTCTCTCTCTCTCTCTCTCTCTCTCTCTCTCTCTCTCTCTCACGCATACACACACACACACAAGGAGATGAAGAAGAAGATGGAGATGGAGCAAGAGCACTCTCCAATTGCACAAATGAGAGAATGAATGAGTTTTAGGTTTATGTGACTTTTATATGAGCTTGCCCATTCACACTTGGGCGCCCATACTTAGCCCACTAACCCTTGAATGTTCCAGTTAGAGTGCACCTCTCATCGGCGATCACTCTTACCCTTTTCCTATTGGACCGACAAGCCCGGCCCACGACTTCTAGAAGTGGTTGTTGGTGGTTAACATGCCCCCCTTCCTAATGTAGATTCTGTCCTCGCAATATAACAATGCAGCATCAGGATCCATTATAAGAGCACCTATAGTAGAAGAAAAACAACATTCTGAAATCTCAAAGGCAACATGTGTAGGCGTGCAATAAGTGAGCTGCATACATGATATTCTAGGAAATGCAAAACAATTCATGAATTGTAACATTGCTAACTAGAACAAGTGTAGTACTTGAATGAAATGCAATTGAGTTAAGGTCTATATTAGATTGACTCTAAGAGAAGTACACAAGAGCTAGGGCTAAAGTAAGTACTAGATTGACCAACATTAATTTAAAAATATCGACTAAAGAGTAGTTACCCTAGGAATTCTCGTAGGGGTCTAAATACTAGTGATCTTGTCACTTATACCACTTAAGTGTGATCAAAATAAAATACAAGGAAGTTTGTGCTTCTAGAGGCACATCAGTGGGAAAAAAGAACTTTGCTATCACTAAACTTTAAAACAAAAACACTCCTATCGTACTAATCCTACCTACCCTCCATCACTTGAGTGATGAGGATCAAAGTAAGTGGAGTTTGGAGAGCTCGATCGGTAGCTCTAAGGCTAAACCGCCATCCTCATCATCAAGGTACATGTAATCCTCTTTGGTAAGGCCATGTGTCTTGTCTGTCCAATCACGATTATCATCCTCGTCCTCTTCCGCGCAGAATTGTATTAGGAATGTCACGAGGCATACATACTCAGCCTCGAAAAAAGGGTAAAATTGGGCAATTGGGCGAACTTCCTAGATAGAATAGGGATCTGTCGTAGTCAAGAGGCGGACCAGCCAGTCTAACTTCTCAACATTTCTCTCACAAGCGACTGTTTAAAACCAAATCCCATTCAGAGGAGAATATGAGGATGACATAAATGCATTACTTGGGACATGTAAAAAAAATATTCATAAGAATCAATCATATTTGTGAACAAACATTGGTTAGGTGTTTGATGACATAGGTTTCTGTTTCAGTGTACTTGATGTGACATGTGTAGGTTTGGGTCAATGATTTTGACTAGTATTGTGCACACTCGTTTGCAAATTGCTCTTGCTCTTTACTATTTTATTTTATTTTATTTTAGGGTGGTTAGTTACTATATATCTATATATATACAATCCCTAAAACCGGAAAACTCAAGGGTCGGGGAAAGAAGGGTAAGAGGGGAATAATTCAATAGGCTAATGGGAATGAAGACTCCCCCCTTCCTTGAGATCATACTTTAAAAGGATGTCATCACCTTTTGGAACCAGTTATTCCAACTGGTAATAGGTGAGGATTTTAGCCAACAGTTCTCTATTACCTTGGGTGCCTCATCAAGTTCCAAGTGTGGTAAGGTACTCTCCCATGAACGAACTTGAAGTAGTGCATCAGGTAATAATTAAACAATGGGAGGTGTCTAATCTTTTCTAGCTTCATGGAGGCTGCCTATGGTAGGTGGAGGTGTGTAGAAGATTTTACCTCTTTGGATGCATTACATGAGGAGCTAGAAGCTTCATGTAACTCCCCCTTTCCTGAGCTATTGGTTTTGCGCTGGATGTTCTGACTTTTTGGATTGGCAATATTTTGTTGTTTTTTGTGTTATGAAGAGGTGACTGGTCTCCCAATCAATATTACATTTGAGTGCAGACATCCATTTGCACCCCAATTTTATATTACCCTCCATAGTACCAACGTGCATGACCAAACAGAGTGAACCACGGTTCCATTGTCATAAATAACAGGAGTGCGTAGGATTCCAAAAACAGTGGTCTTCTTCTTATTAACACCCTTGACTTGGATGGTACTTGTGGATAGCCGCTGACACCAAACTCCATATCATAACAAATTATGTTGAGCTCCTGTATCTAATAATGCGTTATATAGTACTCTTCCATAGAGGCTATTTAGTTCAATTGGATATCGTAGAGGTGGCTCATATTCTAATGAATCATCATCAGTGTCTTCAAAAAACGCTTTTGTGATTCCTAGATTAGCCTCTCGTTGGCGTCTAAGACATTGTTGTCTTTCTCGAGCCTCAACTCTTGCTTGGATCTTTTTAAGCTCTGCTTGTTCTTTGGCTGCTTTCTTTCGATTTATTCTAGCACGACATTTGCTCGATATCATTGCCTCTTATATCTCTAACTCTTCTTGTCTAATTTTCAATTACGGCCGGTCTCTAGTGAAGAGTCACTAGTTGAATCGCTACTTGTGTCTTCTACTCCCTTGGATAGATTGTCATCTAGGGTACCACTGGTCCCTGAATGGTTTGTCCCCACATTTGCACTAAAATTTAACTTCGATTCTCTATCCTTAGAATCACTAATTTCAATTGATGATTCTGACCCCAAATTGTGTGGGCTATAGTCTTCTGAGATGTTACGGGTTCCAATGCCAATCAAACCTTCATCTTGTAGGTCATCAGAAGCTATATACATTGCTTCTAGCATATTAAGGGTATGAGTGGTGGAATTTCATCCCCCTCGGGTGTTACCCAGGTCGTCTCTCTGTTTACACAAGTGTCTATGGTTGCTACTAAGTGGACCCAATCCACATTGTCGACTCAGTCATCCAAGGTAGTACATCCATATAAGGATAATATTCCCCAACATCAATGTCCACTTTACATGTGTAACAATACTACAATGGGGCCCAGTGAATTGTGGTGTCCGATCTATGATCAATTATAAACATGTTTCCTAGAGGATGTGCTCGACCAGTTACAAGATCCAGTGGAACGATAAAATCTTGGAACTGCAAGTAGACATGGTTTTTAGACCAGTCATGCACCATTTTTTCTTCCCTCTTTAAAGGACGTCCTAAGATCATTTGAGATGCCATAGTGTGCTTAGAGAAATCCATAACAATGAAGGTATTTCTTATTTTATGTCCAAAGACCTTGATCTTGAGATCTTCTAGCATCCCAATAGGTTTAACAATAGACCCATTGGCCATCTTTACTACTATGGTTGTGGTCCAAAGGTGAGGTCTTCCCATAGTTTCATAGCAATTTCTAGTCACAATGCTAACCCCAGCGCCACCATCAAGGATTCCCTTCACAGCTAATCCCTTGGTAGTGATTGGTATGGTTGCATTGGATTCCTTTCCCTCAAAGTATTGTCCCAACTTGTTAAAATATATTTCTACAACAGGGTTCTATCTAGGTTGGGTTGTGGATCTAAGTGCTCCTCCTCTATTGGCATCTCCCTATCTCCATCCATCTCTGCAAATTGTGGTAGCCCGACCTTCAATTCTCCATTGAGGAAAGCTCGAAGGGCTAAGAATAGCTCAGGATCTCCATATAATTTGGACATGATGGTCGTTGTGACTTCTGAAGCCATGAGATCCATCTGTTTGTCAATATTTAACGGCACCTTTTGGGCTTTGAGTCCCTTGACATGGGGAAGATGGGATCTCCATTTCTTCGATAGGGTCAAGTAGTTCCTCTGTAAACATTCTTTCCAACAAGAAGTGAGTACGCCCACTTTTCCATAACTTTAAGTCAATTTCTTTCTGGATGAACTAGGTATGGCTAGGGGTCTATGGAATTTGTGAGGTTGTTGTTGTGTAGGGAACAATGTGTCTGTAATCTAGATCTTCCTAGTTTCTGGTTCTAGATCCCTTTGGGTATCTTCTACCAAAATCCTAAATTGCTTGACTTGCTCGATCTCCTCTGTAGGGTTTGGATAAGTTCCTATCTTCTTCTTGGATCCTGACCATTGTGGCTCATGACGATCTTCCTTGTAGGTTTCTTTCTTAGTGGTCATTTTGGTCTCCATGGTTTCACTTGAATCAGAATCCTCTTCAGTGTCGTTCATACATACGGGGGGATTGTCGCCAATAATGGTCTTTGCACTGGGGTCTAACTTCACTGCTTTTGCAATATCTTCCTTCGTGTTTTCTTCTTCTTCTTCTGAGATTGGGCAATTGATGCCGTGTCTCTTTCTTCAAGAATATAATTTTGTTTGTGGAGCATCAATCATGTGAGTACATTTACTGGTACCACAGGTGTATGCTGTGATGGCTCCTCGGTAGCCTCAATCAAGTTTAATGGCGTGATCTTTGGTGCATTTGGATTATTCAAACATTGGGCAATCAAATGATCTATGCCACATTGATTACACATGAATTTTGGCATTGTAGATATGCTGGCTTGAGTGGTTTGAATTAGTGTGGAATTCTTTTGTATCCTAATAGGACACTCAGCCATACGATGTGGACCTCCACACTCATAGCATTGAAGAGGTGGTCTCTTGGCAGTGTAATTGATATTTTGGGCTCTTACAGCAAGAGCAGCTACTTGATAGACATGTTTGACTTGTCCCCAATAGTCCTCTATCTAGTATTGCGAACTTTCTTCAAGCGCATCAATCCCATAGGTAATATTAGGGTCTATATCTTCCTCACAGCCTTCCAAACAAGCATTAGATGACTCACAACCCACTTGATTCATAGAAATGATTCTCGGATGTGGTGGTTGCATTCCTAGCACTAGAGGTGGTAAGGGTGTTGTTTGAGCAACATAAGTTGGGCCCTAGAGACCATGTGTTGTGACGTTTGTTCAAGAGGTGGGGCTAGCATCAATGCAGGCACTCGAGGTGTGTTTGTCCATGCTAAGGTTGGTCTATTGGCCATTGCGCGCTTAAATATTATGCAATCCTTAGATTGATAATCATACCTCCCACATGCATTGCAATTCCCATCGAGTTTTACTCTAAAAGTAGGGTATTCACTGGTACTATGCGGACTATAGCATACTGAGTACTGCCTTCTTGGATACATATGATTGTTTTGCGGAGCACGATTGTCCTTAAGACTCTCTTTAATGGCCTTGGTGAGATCTGCTAAAGTCATCTGAGATTTCTTTGGCTCCTTATCAATAGGCTTTAGGGTCATTGGTTGATGCCCCGATGCTTGTGAGCTAGTAGATTTAGGCTCACAAAACACTCTTTCTCCTTGAATCATTAAATTATCCTCTAGTTGGATCGCATTGGTGGTGACTACTTCCCAAGTGGTTATACCTCTAATGACTAGGCCATTGTAGATATCCTCATGTCGTAATCCCATAATGAATCTATCAAGTAATTGGTCATTATTGAAGCACTCATTTGGATTACAACGAGAATTCAAATGCGTCAAGCGACTAATAAGGTCTCTCACTGACTCTCCTTCCTCTCGTAGGGCTTTCTGGAGCTGAGAGGCTACACCCCAAAGCACTCCCTCTTGTATGTATTCTTTTAATAAAAGTGTCCTAATGGTAGGGTAAATTGTTTTTTCTTCCACCCTTAGGGTTCTATACCAATCCCCAGTCTTCCCACTTAAGGTTAGGCTTAAAGCATTACTTTTATGCAAGTCATTCTGTTCTCCTAGATAATCGCATATTTGTTCAAACACTTTGATATGCTTTCTCACATCCCCGTCTCCACTAAATTTTTGTGTGAGCTTGGCTATTTGTACTACCTTACTTCTAGGCTCTCTATCAGGCGTGTTACACATATTCTCAACAATAGATCAACCAATGGTTTGAGAAAATGCTTCCAAATCTCCTAAATAAGTAGGTATAGTGGCCGCAAGTGCAGGTGCTCCTGGAGCTACATGTGGGTTGGGAGTTGGCCTTGGCCTTGGCATACGTGCAACCCTCGGGTCCCATACCTCATATGGTGGTCCACCACGTGGCGGGCCAAAGTTCATAGGTGTGGCCCTAGGTATAGCCGGTGCCGGATACAACATGTTATTGCTAATTAGTATGGTCCCACTTGAATAAGAGCTGAGATATGCCATTGTGGAGTGTGAGCCCTTGGAATATGTGGGGGTGTGGGAGCTACGTGGGCCTGAGGTGCGACATGTGAAGGAGTACGAGCGGAAGTGCGACGCGAGAGAGAGTCCAAGAAGAAGAGCACGATGATATGGTGAACTCGCTCTACTGTAATGTGTAGAGCATAGTGAGTTCTTATTAGGTTTTTACAAAAGAATATGTGTACATACCTGGCGGCCCGCCCACTTACCTCGGCGACCACATTGGGCTTTATACCCCAACAACCTCCCACTTAAAGTCCAATGTGGTACTTTAAGTGTGAGAGAAGCTACTATACAAGCTAATATACAAGAGATGTAGAGAAGTGATGTACTACCCTACACCTAACTGCTTGCAAAAATGCGCAAAGCTCTCTGAGGGAAGTCCTTTTGTAAGTAGATCAGCAGGATTTTTTGTGGTGTGAACTTTGACAAGCTGAAGTTGCTTATCCTCGAGCATTTCCCTGATGAAATGATACTTCACATCCACATGCTTTGTCTTTGAGTGATAAACTGGATTGCGAGCCAATTGTGTAGCACTTTGACTATCACAATATAACACAGGCATCTCTTCTTTGATTCCCAAATCTGTTACTAGTCGATTAAGCCAAATTGATTCTTTGCATGCCTCTGATGCTGCAACATATTCAGCCTCTGTAGTAGACTGAGTAACACAATCTTGTAATCTAGAACGCCATGATACTGCTCCACCAGCCAATGTAAAGACATACCCTGACGTAGACCTTCGGTTGTCTAAGTCACCTGCATAATCTAAGTCTGTAAAACCCTTTACACTTAGCTCCTGACTCCCATAGCATATACGCATACTCTTTGTAGCTTTCAGGTATCTCAATATTCCTTTCACTGCCTCCCAATGTTTCTTACCTGGGTTTGACATGTATCGACTTACTACTCCCACTGCAAATGCAATGTCTGGGCGAGTAGCAATCATTGCATACATCAAACTACCCACTGCAGACGCATATGGAATCTTATCCATTTCAGCCTATTCTTCCTCATACACAGGACAATCTTGTTTGCTAATTTTCACATATGGTGGCAATGGAACACTCAATGCCTTTCCCTTCTCCATATTGAAACGTTGCAAAACCTTGTCAATATACTCTGTTTGAGATAACCAAATCAACTTCCTTGATCTGTCTCTCTCAATGCGCATACCAAGTATATGACTTGCCTCACCCATGTCTTTCATGTCAAACGATTTTGCCATCTTTGACTTCAAAGCTGAAATTTCTTCCAAGTGCTTGCCAGCAATCAACATGTCATCCACATACAAAATAAGGATCAGCCAATTGCCATCCTTAGCCTTCTTTGTATATAGACAGTGATCGAACTCACTACGTTTGTAGCCTTGAGAAAGCATAAACTTGTGGAATTTATGGTACCATGCCCTCGGTGATTGTTTTAAGCCATAAAGACTCTTTAACAACTGGCATACCCAATCTTCCTTGCCTTTCTCAACAAACCCTTCTGGCTGCTGCATGTAAATTTCCACATCTAAATCACCATGCAAGAACGCTGTCTTGACATCCATTTGGTGCAACACCAAATCTAATATGGCAACCAATGCAAGAAATCATCTCAATGTAGTCATCTTGACCACCGGAGAGAAGACTTCATCAAAGTCAATGCCTTGTTCTTGCTTAAAGCCCTTGGCAACAAGCCTTGCTTCCAAAATGCTAAGGTTCCAAAATTCAAAGGTTGTGTCCAAAGGTCAACCCTAGGGAAAATTGGATGCTTAGTGTGTGCCCAAAAAGTCTTTCTACATCCCTACATGGGAGGGGGCGAGCCCCAAAGCTAGGGGATGAGAGAGAAAGCCACACACACACACACAGGCTCCCTTTACACAAAGGGAATGAGGGACACATGTCAGCTCCCTAGGCCAGATGCCCACAAGGTGTGCCCAATTCCTATTGGAAGACCCTTGAAGTGAACCAATGAGAATTAAGCTAGAGTAAATCTAGTTTAATTAATTTAAAAACATTTAATAAAAGAAACCAATGAGAATTAAGTCTCCTAGAAGACTATTGGGCAGTCTCCCAAGGGATCCAATGAGCATTCAGGAGCCCCATGGCTTGCCTGATTCCTATTGGCCAGGAGGCAAAGGGGTCCAATGAGAGTTTAGTTTAATTATTTAATTACCTAAAGCTCTCACAAAAGGGGAAAGGGGGACACATGTCTAAAGGCTATCGCTTATGCTGCTTAATTCCTATTGGCTTCACCTGGGGAGGTCCAATGAGGCAAAGGCCAGACTTATTTAGCAGTTAGGGCTCGCCCAAGAGAGGGGGGGGGCTGATTTTTGCTTGGCATTGACACACACACTCTCACACTTGACCATGTGTGAAGGGAAAATACTCTATCTCCTCCCAAGCTTTAATGGAGAGCTCATCACCTACTCCAAGCTTGTGAGATAGAAGCCTACATCAACACTCTCTTGGCATGTGGATGCAAATCCAACCAAGAGCCAAGCTTCAGTGCATGCTCATCTTCTCTACCAAGCTAATTACTAAGCTAAGCTATGCTAATATGAGTGATTATGTGAGGAGATGTACTTCTTTCTCGTAAGATACTTCTTTTTCCTCTCAATCTACTCTCATACCCTGCTAGCTCTCACCATCTTCGAAGGTGTGTGAGGTCTTGGGTCTGAGAACGGGGATAATTCAAGTTGTGTTTGATTAAGTGTTTTGCTTGGTGTATGAAGCTTCCATCTTCATTGCACTAGCTAGTCTTGAAGGAACACAAAGAATTGTATTGTACAATGTCTCTCTTGATGGGAGAAACCATAATACAAAGCCTTTTGGAGGGGGGACCGGCTCCATGCAAATCCGGTCCTCAACTGTTGTCAATAGCTTAATTGCTCTCTCTTTTGAAAGTATTGTCGATGCTATCTAACTAGGTGTTATGCTTTTTGTTGCTCTCTCCACCCAAGCACTCTTGTAATTCTCATTAGGAATCTATTCTAATGAAATGCCCACTATGTTCATGCTAATTTCCGCTACACATAAGATTTTAGGCCATTAAATGTTACACCTGACACTAGACTGTCATCCTCTGCAACAATGTTTGTCACATTTATTTCTTGAATCTTCACTGAGGACTTGTTCTTCTCACCATGGTCTTCAGCTTTCTCTTTGCCTTTTTCTGATTTCCATT
Organism: Adiantum capillus-veneris; assembly: GCF_014529385.1. Taxonomy (NCBI): domain Eukaryota; kingdom Viridiplantae; phylum Streptophyta; class Polypodiopsida; order Polypodiales; family Pteridaceae; genus Adiantum; species Adiantum capillus-veneris. The sequence continues at coordinate 103,873,261 of NC_140959.1, forward strand.
CTCTGCAGTCTCTTTTCATGTGACCCTTCTTGCCACAATGGTAGCATTCTATGTCGCTCTTGCCTTTAGCACTGCAGGACTTGCTACGAGACTGATTCCTCTTTCCACCTTTGTACTTTTCTTTGGTCCTTCCCCTGACAACTAAGGCTGTTCCTTTGCCTTTGTCCATTGTCTTTCTATTGGTTTCTTCAGTAAGCAGACTTCCTTCTACACCTGCTATGTTCAAACCATCTGGAGCTGGAGAATTACTCAAAGCTGTGCGAAAAGTGTCCCAACTTTCCGGCAATGTGATCAACAGGAACATAGCTCTAACAGGTTCATCAAAATTGACACCTTGAGCTGACAACTGACTATAGATTGTGTTGAATTCATTTACATGATTGGACATAGGTGTCCCTTCTTTCATCTTCAAGTGAACAAGCTTCTTAAGCCAGTATACCTGTGAAGCTGCACTCTGCTTCTCATAAAGATCACTGAGCTTTAACCAAGCTTGATAAGCCGACATCTCGTCTGTTACATTGAAGTAAACGCTTTCTGCCAAAGTCAGCATAATGGTAGAAAGTGCCAATTCATCCATTTCGCTCCATTCATCTTCGTCCATATCTTCTGGTTTTATCCCCTTGAGCTTTATAGGTTTTATCTGCTTCTTTTGTACCAACACGTGCCAAATCTGCTTCTTCCACAATGGGAAATTGGTTCCATCCAGCTTCTTGATATTGTAAAGAGCAGTGTCCTATGATCCAGCCATAGCTACGCTTCACAGTGGTTTACTTTCCTGGGAAAAATTCGGCAGAGTTTCCCCTGTAAACTGACCTCTGAACCAATATCAACCTGTCAAATGAACCAAGAAAGCTTCAGATTCTGCATAAATTTCGGCAGAGTCTCCTTTGTAAAATGGCTCTGGTGTACTAAAAAAACAGACCAAAAAACAGCTCAAAAAACACTGTCTCTCTGACACTGTAAGCTGCGGGTAAACCTGTCCTGCACCTGTACCGTCTCTCACTGTCCTGTCACTGTCCTATAAGCATAGACTGTGACAATGCCTCGACGGCAGTAAAGCAAAGATGCAATCCCAACTGTCTAACTCACAGTCAATACATCCTAGCTGCCTATCTAAGGGTGCTCGAGGGATCGCTCCAAGACCTGTATCACCGAAAGGATCTCAACATTCGAGAATCCCCCAGCTCAATAAAACCTCACTCGACCCTCAACAAAGGCTGCAGTAAATTTGACAGTACATAGACTTCCCACAAAGTCATACATCCACAAATTTCCCATTGTATGCTGTAACTGCTGCGGCGGTTGTTTGCTGCGTGACTCACAGCCAGCAAACCCTCAACAGACATACATCATCTCTAACAATACATCCCATGTGGAAGTACCTGCAATGTCAGGATGAAATCTGGAATATCAAGTAGCAAACACAAGCTACCTGATGAACTAGTGGATGTTGCCTACAATCTGTGTGTAGATGCGCCCGTGTCGTATGTGACACGCCTCCAAGAACTGTGAGCCGTCCTTCGATGTGTAGACAACCACAAATCAACACTGTGGGAGTGTCGATATCCTCAGCACCTGCAATCATAGGCCAAAAACCCCAAATTTGCAGAGTCGGATCTGCACCCGCCGAGACCACGTAGTCGAAAATGGCCTGCGCAGACCTTTGTCGAAGCCGAACGGTGACCGAGATGACCTCAGAATGAAAATCTGAGCACACCGAGCGCTTCGGGCTCGCCCACGAGGTTTGGGGCCGTGTCTTCGCCTGTCGAATTTCACTCCAATTTGAGCTGGTGACTCTAGCCTCCTGCAGTGCTGCCCCGAGCCTCGATCTGAGCTCTGATACCAGTTGAAGGAGTACGAGCGGAAGTGCGACGCGAGAGAGAGTGCGAGAAGAAGAGCACGACGATATGGTGAACTCGCTCTACTGTAATGTGTAGAGCATAGTGAGTTCTTATTAGGTTTTTACAAAAGAATATGTGTACATACCTGGCGGCCCGCCCACTTACCTGGGCGACCACATTCGGCTTTATACCCCAACAACATGTACATAGGCTTGATACTCACTTGTAGGTATTGTTGGGGGCACTGCGCTACTAGGTAGCAGTGCAGTGCTAACAAACGAGGTCCAAGGTGTAATTTTTGTACTTATCACCGGAGTAGGTATCATAGCCGTAGTGTCTCCATGAGATAGATGAGCTAGATTTGGAAAAGTAAAACTACTACTTGTGGGTTCAGACTGTACCGAAACTTCATGCGACACAATATATGAAGGGTCCGTTGGTTTGACTGAAGGATTTTCCATCTGTGATAGTGTTGGTTGTCTAGCCTTGCCCATATCCAAGAATCTCAGAAGGCCCGTTAAAGGAATGTTAATCCCTCGTTTTTGCCTCTCCGATTGGATGATTCTATGGATGACATTGCAGACCATCTGTTGCCACTCCACTAGACTTGTGGCGCTAGAAGTAGATTGTACTTCTAACCAACCTATATGGTATGTGTAACCCGTGTATAGGTCAGTCAAGGTTTTAGTTTCTAGGTCATATTCCCATTTTTTGTTGAGAAATAACCCTTCTAGGCCCGGCGTACTAGAGGTTCCCCTTGAGGTGGAAGCATTGTTGTTCCCCGTGGTTTGACCCACATTGCCTACTAACTGAGGAGCACTCGATCCCTCAATTGCTATGACTGTTGTCCCATGGGTCTTTCCCTTCATGGCTCGGTTTTGTTCTAGAAAACTCTCCATTTCCCTCTCCCTAGCCGCTTGCATATAGCACTCAACTTCTTGCACCTCCGCAAGACTCCTACCATTGAGTAGTAGAACTTCGGGGGGTTATTGCTTTGTAGGGTCTTCCATGAAAGCAGGGGGCAGGATATTGACGTGGATACTCTTGGGGAGTATAATCTCCCCCTTAGATACCAAAGGTGAATCTACCTCTCCCTTACCTTCGTTAACTTCACTAGCCGCAGGTTCAGAGCGAGTAGCTCTACTAAAGGTTTTTATAAAGCGACTAAACACACTAGATCGAGGCTGTGGGGCCCAAACAAGTACGTTTTTGTTGACTAGCTTGGGGTTTGGTGTAGGATGTCCTTCCATAATATTGTAGTCAAATGAAGATTTACTAGCCGCTATGTTTGGGTCTTGGGTTGTACTACCTTGGGTCCCCGCCGAGGGCCCTGAACCTAAGGTAGGTGGGTATTGAGAATCCGTGTAAGTCAAAGTGATCTCTAGTTTCTCTTCCTCTAGCACATGACTGAATCATAGATGCATGTGCCTTTGGCACCCTACAAGTGTCGGCGAATACCCTTGAAGGTTAACCGCTTGATTTTTTGGGTTTTGCACCCCGTTTTCACTCGTCTTTTGATAATTTTAATATCTTTTTCGACTGGTTTTTGGACTAGAGCGTGTGATAGCTCAAAATGAGCGTATCTCTCAGGGGGTTGTGGTGTGCTTTACAGCACAGCGTTCAGTTAACCAAAGCTCCGATGGTCCTCAAAAGGGTCGATTTTTACCTAGGCGTGAGGCTAAAATAAATAAGTCCAAAGGTGACTGAGGCCTGAGCTTGAGCTTGGGATTGAGCTTGGGGAATGTTCTTAATCCCGATGCTTCCTACTAAATAAATAATTTTTTTAATCTTAATTTTTTAATTATTATTTTTGAATAAGGTCGTTGCGGTCGCGCCGCCGTGCACGTGCACACACACACCTAACCTACCTACTTACAACTAATAGAGCTACTGTTACACACTGTTTAACACAATACTACAACAACTAAATAATCAACATATCTACTTACTGCACCTTACAGATCTAACATTATAGATCTAGTACCTTAAATCTAGCACCTTAACAACAAAAAAAAGTACATTGCAGCAAAAACAAAGCTCACAAATCCTTCTCAACAGCCACGCACCTTCTTTCTCTACCTTTCCTACAACTCATATTGCACCACAAAGCAGCATAGAGTGCTATTCGAGCTTAGTGCAGGGCATCTCCCCAGCAGTGGCACCAAATATGTGCGCATTTATCGCACGTGTCAAAGCAAGGGACTTGCTGTACATTGTGTGCAAGCCACAAATGGTTGCAAGCACACAACCAGATTAATATAGCAAGATCAAGAGAGCAAGGGTGTGTCACTCGCCGCCCTACGCTCGCCTTCGTGGAGGATTCCTCGCTGCGAAGAAGAGGGAGCTACCACCATGCCGCGCTCAATCGCCTTGCCATTGTCGTGCCGTCACAATGCTTGATCACACACACACACACTCTCTCTCTCTCTCTCTCTCTCTCTCTCTCTCTCTCTCTCTCTCTCTTTCTCTCTCTCTCACCCATACAAACACACATACACAAGGAGATGAAGAAGAACATGGAGATGGAGCAAGAGCACTCTTCAATTGCACAAATGAGAGAATGAGTGATTTTTAGGTTTAGGTGACTTTTATATGAGCTAGCCCACTCACACTTGGGCACCCACGCTTAGACAACTAACCCTTGAATGTTGTAGTTAGAGTGCGTCTCTCATCTGTGATCACTCTTACCCTTTTTCTATCGGACCAACAAGCCTGGCCCATGACTACTAGAAGTGGACACTGATGGTTAGCACCAACACATTACTCATCAAGCATGAAAATCACGTCAAGAACCTTAGTCATCAAGCACGACAAGCATCTTCGTCAGCAAGCATGCCAAGCACCTCAAGCTTGGGTAGGCTTCCCATCTCAAGGTCAGTGTTAGCTTCACTAAGATCCTAGGTCTAAGGAGTTTTAACGCTAGCCTTTGGAGGTCGGTAACGCGGTATGCTTCCAAAGTAGTGCTGAGCACTATGGTGGACGATATGTATGCGAAATGTTGTGATTGATAGTGCTTGGTTGGCAATAATAGAGCTTGGCACTACTTTGGTCAACATTTATGGATGCTCGGTAATTTTTTGGCCATTATGTATGCCAAATATGTTGTGATAGGCAATGGTTTGGTTGATATGTTGTGTCTGGCAAGAATATTGTTTATTGGAGACTGTTGATAGCAGGATATGCCCACTAGCATTGGCAATGCCTAGGTTAATATGTAGTCAAATGTGGTGTCCTCACAAAGGAGAAGGGACTTCCCATCCAAAATGTCATCACTCGAGTTGTCTTGATTGTGGGATACGCCTAGAAATGCCTTAATTGATATGTATGCCGAATGTGATGCACTTCAGAAAGCATAAGTAGTGTTGTCTCTTGCGGTATATTCAACATAGCTATGGCACGGAACTTTCAAGCTCATTCTATAGAATGTGAATGGAAGGCATTTCTCCAGCTACATTCACCTCGCATCTTGAGGGCATGTGGCACTACCTTGGTGGACATGTAAACTAAATGTGGTGCACTACAAAGGCTGCCCACCCACCATGTCATTGGCTGCCCGTTTGAAAAACAAGACACACCATGTGTGTGGAAGGGGGGAAAAATAATGGAGGAGGAAGTTGACAGGGCAACGAGCAGCGAGAAAAGAGAGAGGAGGACTCAGACTGGGCCGTGCACGCCTCAGATGAGCACGACCTTGAAGCAAAAGTTGACGAGCATAGCCTGTTGCCCCTTTTCGGCACTTCTCTCGCTGGTTTCTGTGCTATCCAAAAAATGGCTTGCCACATCATCAAGTACGCCTTCCCACATAGAAAAACGATGGTGCCATCGTTGCTTAGGGGGAAGAGGGGAGATTAATAAAAATGAAAATGAAAGGGAAAAGAGGGGGAGATAAGGCGTGCAAGAACGAATGAGGAAGGGAAAGAAGAGAAAGGTATCGATTCAAAGTGTATGGAGAGGAAGGGAAGATCTTAGAAGGGAGAAGAGCCGAATCAAAGGTCTCTCTCTCTCTCTCTCTCTCTCTCTCTCCCCCCCCCCCTCTTAGCAATACGGGAATTGTGGCATGATCGAGGAGATCAGGAAGGGCTAACCAAGGTTTGTGGAGGAACACAGGGAAAGTACGAACGGGAAGCATGTGGATCTCGAGCAATCTCAGAGAACTCTCTCTCTCTCTCTCTCCCCATGAGAGTGAAGGCGAGAAGAGAAGAAATCTCATTTTCAAGGGGAATCGAGTACATGCTCTCCTTTTTATCCACAAAGAAGAAAGCAAGCAAAGGAGCTTGGGGAAGAGGAGCTTGACTCTCTCTCTCAACCTTGGTAAGAGAGAATAAAGGAAAGAAGGATCTCCAAGGAGAAGGAAATCAAGTAAAAGGGGAGAACAAGAGTCGATTCAAAGTGGGAGCTAGACGAAGTGAAAAATGGACGAGGATACGTGAGAAAAGGAAAATGCAACGAGAGTAAATTTGGCTCTCTTGGGCAGATTCTTGAGAGGATTAAGCTCTCACAAGCTTGGGATTGCATAGAAATTCCATTAATGGTCAACGTTTGTAACTGAGTCCCACTTTGGCTAGCCAATAGCAGTTTAAGGCATTATGGTGCGGCAAGGAAGGCATTAGTGCTACAACAACATCAACCAGGGAATCTTGTTTCTATATATATTCTTTTTTATTGGCTTCCACAAGATCTATTGGCAGGCATAAGTGGAAAATTTGTAGTCTTGGTCAAATTTGGGAGCATTAAACTCTCTTTTCTATCAGTGTCGTTAATGGCAAACACTTGTAACCAAATTCCACTTTGGCTAATCATTAGTAGCTTAAAGAATTCAAGTTGTAAATTTTAATCATTTAAGGTGTCATTATAGTATTTTGCTTTGTGTCGTGCGTCTTGTTTCTCTTATTTCCCACAGTGAGCAACCCGGTGCTGACGCGACTCACCTCGCAAATCCATTATCTCAACATCTTTGGTGAACCCAATGCGAAGTTGAGTCGGGGTGGGAAAATTTTGCAGAGAAAGATGACTACACCGTAAGAGGCAGCGATGCAGTAGATGATACAGCAATTTGTTGCCTACATGTAGCAGCAACAACAAAATACACAACAAACAATTTAATTTGCATGAGCGGATATAAAAAGCTCGACAAGTAGTAACAGAAAAATTGCAGTGGTTCGAAGGTCGAGATGTTTCAAAATTTTGCCAAGTTAATGAGCAATCCATGGAGGGTAATGGGATTGATGATCATGAAGCGATTGACGGTTTTCACTTGATTGTTGTGCCAGAGCTTACAACTCAAATTGGGGAGATACAGGCTGCAAAAGGACCAAACTGACAGAATTTTAAACATGCATTATAGAAGGAGTATCTCCTTGGATATTCTCAAAGGGTAACTAAGCAAAGTTTTATGAAGTGGATCCAGCCAAAAACAAGGACTTATATGTATGAGAGCTGCTACAAGAATTTGAAAAGAAATTTGAGCAGCTATATATAGGAGAGCAGCGGTCATTGGAACTAGAACGGCTAGAGTTATTTGTCCAAGGTGACTAACCCATGGGTTCAAAAGAGATTGGTGCAGCTACTTGAGGACTTAATAGGTGACTTGGGTTGAACATCTGATTGGAAGCTGGTTTCTAAAGTAGTCAACATGATTGTGAAGTGTCAGATGAGGGTGGATAAGTTGATCATGGTCGATCCCATGGAGATAGCTGATGAAGAAATTAGAGGAGCCTGTTCTTGACGAGCTAATCAAAGGTATACAAGAATTAGTACTAAATTTGAAAGCAACTAAGCTTGAAGGGGTAGGCACCAAGGGCTCCACTGCAGAGCCCAGGAAACGTCCTCCACACAAGGATTGGGATGACCACTATGTGTGGTGTGATAGTAAAGATCACGAACGCAAAGAGTGTAAAGGTTTTGATGAAGCTTACAAGAAAAAAGTGGTCTTTTGGAAAGATAAGAAGATTCATTGCAAAGAAACAAGTGAGCCGCTGCGCTTGAATTTTGGGAGGGGTGGTAGGAAGAAGTTAGCAGAGGAAATACAACATAATGTTTTTATGGTGGAAGCAGCTACATATGGGTTTCATGTATACAATATTGTAGATGATGAAGGTGCAACAACTGAAGGTGATATGTGGCCTTCTGCTTGGAAGACTACAAGAAGCAAGCAAGGTGACTCATAGAAAATTATGTCAGGCTAGGAATTGCATTGAGAAACTATAGGATGGGCAGATCCGGTGGATTCTCTTTTTGTATATGCATTTATTACCAGGTCTCAAGATAATGAAGCCATAGTAGAAGACAAGTGCAAAAGAGATGAAAATATTGCAGGAACGTCAAAAAGAGAAACCAGATCTAGTAGTAAGCAAGATGAAGGCCCTGTTCCCAAACCTACTCCAGAAGTGGTAATGGAAGAGGCATCAAAAGATAAGAAGCAAGGTAAGCCCAAGGGACCTTTCTATAAGTTGAAATCTGACATTGAGTTGGCTGCAAGTCTAAAGAATGTTTTTGAAGAGCACATTTTCAATAGCAAGGTGGAGCTCACATTGGGTGACATCTTGCAAATTGCCAAGCGTGAGTTTCATGAGGAGATTATTGAAATCACTAAATGGAAATGACAGATACCAAGTGAGAAGGAACCTAAAGCAGTTAAAAGCCAAATGATCCATCACATTGAGTTAATTTTGGATGTTTATGAAGAGGCATTTGAAGATGAAGAGTCAAAGGAAGTGGTGGTTTCAAACCCAATTATTTTTTAGGTAAGGAATTCTCATTCTAGTGATAATGGAGATGAGGAAATTGTGCCCAAGAGTCACTTTTCTAGGACTCATTGGGCCTGGGGGTTGACAAAAACCATTATGAAGCTTGGGGACATTCAAGATCCAGTCTTAGCACTTGTAGACCATGGGTCGGAAATCAATTGATGGCCTATTGATGTTGCTCATGGTTGGCGGATTTTAACTGCCAATATACTTCCAGGGGATCCTTATGGTGAATGTGCAAATGTTAAGGTAGCTATTGGGGATGTTTTTAATGCACAAAACATTTTTATAGAGGAGCATTTGTCCTATCTACTCATATTGGGGCAACCCTACATTACGGATGTGCGCAAGGAAACAAAGGTGTTAGATGATGGCTAGGCCTATGCAAGGATATGGAGTAGGGATAGTAAAAGGGATGTTTAGTTTTTGATTGTGTGTGTAGATCATGCCAAAAAAAAAGATAGCCTACGTGATCATCCATTTCCAAAGATACATAAAGAGTTCAAAGAACATAGGTTCTCACAGGATTTTTTCGGGAGCCACTATAAAGCGGGACTATGGTGGTACGGAGGTGGGAAATCTCTCACAAAGAGACACTTTCTCTTCATTGGTTTTGGGATTAACATCTAAGAGTTCGGTTTCATACACAAAGTTTAAGGAGCTACCTAAATGGGAAAAGCATTATGTGTCAGGTATTCAAAGTGAATTGCAGGGATGTGATGTGCTTGAATCAATTGATGTGATTTTAGGGATCTTTGAAGAGGTCTCTTATGTCGATACTATGTTAGAGCTAGAAGAGATCATGCAATATAGGTTACAAAGTGGAACTGACATAGTTAAAGTTCATTCAATGGACATGTATAAAGAATTGGATTTATATGAATCACTTACACATATAAAGGAGAATTTGGGTGAAGCAATTGAAGTCTAGGTAGAGACAATAAATATGTTGCAAAGAAGATAAGTCCAATGGCTACACTTTGCCAAAAGAAAGTGATGGAGTAATGAAGAAAGCTTCTCGCCGGCCTATGCTTAGAGATCCAAAGAACATTGGGCATAAGTTCACTAAAGAGACATTGAAGCAATTGAAAACTGGAGAGGAGAATTTTCTTACTGAAGAGTAGATCAAATTCTTTCGAGAGATGCTTGGAAAATATGGTAAATCCTTTTCTTTTGAGCCAGGTTAGATTGGATGTGCATATCCAAATGTTGTTTTTGCTAAGGTTATATTTGATGATCCTCATATGCCATGGACTTTATTCCCTATTCCAGTACCCAAAGCTCATTGATTTGTTGAATGAGAAGATAAGAATGGGAATTTTGGAACCATCATGCACACCATGCTCTAATTGGTGGTTTACTGTTCCAAAGAAGAATGGTACCCTAAGGTTCATTCAAGATATCCAACCAGTCATTAAGGTAATAATCAGCAATGGGGGTACAGGTCCAATGCTGGATAAGTTTGATAAAGCCTTTGCAAGAAGATATATCTACTCTCTAGGTGATCTCTACTCAGGATATGATCAGTTTGAGATTGCTTTGGAGAGCAGGGATCTTACTACAATGCGTACACCTCTCGGTTTGGTGAGGATGTGCACTCTACGACAAGGGCTATGAACTCTGTAGCCCACATGATGAATGGTATGAATAAGGTTGTAAGGGATTTTATTCCTTATGTTACTATGACTTTCATTGATGATCTATCAATCAAGGGATGTGAAGAAGGGTTTCAAAGATGAGGTAAAAGATCAGAGGGGGTGCCGACAGTTTGTTTCCCAGCATATTGTTGAATGTGATGCCATTTTATCTAGGCTTGAAGAAGCTAACTTGACACTTTTAGGGCCAAAATCAACTTTTGGTGCTAAAGAGGTCTCTATTGTGGGGTATATGTGTGGCGTGAATGGAAGAGAACTGAGTCAGCTAAAGTTGAAGCCATATAGAAGATGAAAGAAACATGCACATCAGTCACCGAGGTTCGAAGGTTTTTGGGGGCATGTGTATTTTGTCATATTTGGTAGCCGCACTTTGCTCATGATGCAGAGGTGCTTTGCTAAGGAAGGGTAAAGGGTTTATAGGAGAAGAAGCTTGTCATGATAATCAATATATAATTCTCCTAAATGATTTTCTCATGTTAAACCGATCATTTAATATGGGGAAGTGCCAGGGGAGAAAAAGCTAGAATATTGGTTAAGCTAGCAGACCGGCGGGCCACATTAGGGATCCAAAGGGGGGGCCATCTGCAAAAGAGCAATGTGCAACAATGGGCTTAAAAGACCCTAAGGTTCAGCCCATTAATACTTCCAAAATACTAAGGTTCCAAAATTCAAAGGTTGTGTCCAAAGGCCAAACACTACGGAAATTGGATGCTCAGTGTGTGTCACAAAAAGTCTTTGTCAATCCCTACATAGGAAGGGGCAAGCCTTGCAAGTAGGGGATAAGAGAGAAACTCACACACACACACAATCTCCCTTTACACAAACGGAATGAGGGACACATGTCAGCTCCCTAGCCCAGATGCCAACAAGGTGTACCCAATTCCTATTGGATGAGCTTGGAGGTGGACCAATGAGAATTAGGCTAGAGTAAATCTAGTTTAATTAATTTAAAAACACTTAATAAAATAACCAATAAGAATTAAGCTCTCTAGAAGACTGTTGGATACTCTCCCAAGGAGACGAATGAGCATTCAACAGCCCAATGGCTTGCCTGATTCCTATTGGCCAGGAGGCAAAGGGGTACCAATGAGAGTTTAGTTGAATTAAATAATTACCTAAATCTCTCACAAAAGGGGAAAGGGGGACACATGTCAGAAGGATATCACTTATATTGCTTAATTACCATTGGCTAAGCCTGGGGAGGTCCAATAGGATGCTAGCAAAAGCAAATATCAAGAGGGGTTGACCAAGAGAGAGAGAGGGGGCTGATTTTTCAAAGCCATTATCACCTACACACTCACAATAGCTCATGTGTGAAGTAAAGAAGACTCTCTCTCCTTCTCAAGATTTAATGGAAAGCTTATCACCTACTCCAAGCTTGGAGAAGGGAGGCCTACACTAACAACTCTTGGCTCTGTGATGCAAATCCAACCAAGATCCAAGCTTCAATGCATGCTCATATCCTCTACCATGCTAAAGAAGGAGTATTCTTAGAAGAAATATGTACATCTCCTCACATAATCACTCATATTAGCATAGTTTAGCTTAGTAATCTCTCAATCTACTCTCATACCCGACTAGCTCTCACCATCTTCAAAGGTGTGTGAGGTCTTGGGTCTGAGATCATGAGGGAATTGATGTTGTGTTTTGCGTAGTGAATGAAGTTTCCATCTTCATTGCACTAACTACTATTGAAGGAACACAAGAAATTGTATTGTAAAATGTCTCTCTTGATGGGAGAAACCATAATACAAAGCCTTATGGAGGGGGGACTGGCTCCATGAAAATCCAATCCTCAATTGTTGTCAATTGCTTAATTTCTCTCTCTTTTGAAGTATTGTTCATGCTATCTAACTAGGTGTTATGCTTTTTGTTGCTCTCTCCACCCAAGAACTCTTGTTAATCTCATTAGGAATCTATTCTAATGAAATGCTCACTATGTTCATGCTATTTTCCGCTACACACCAGTTACTAGGCCATTAAATGTTACATTGGTATGAGAGCACAAGGTTTCTCTTTTCTTGCTCAAGAAGGGAGGTCCTCAAGATAGCTATAAATGGTTGGTACTATTAATTGCATGTGAGTAAGTAAATAGGGATTTTTTAGCCTTGCAGTGTGCCTACCTTTGTGTAGTTAACGCAGCATCACCGTCAATAGCTATGGTCTTAATAGTGGAGTCCTACGGGGCTTGCCTATGGACTATGATGAATTCTGGGAGCATATTTCTACAAGAAGTAGAGCCAAAGAAAATGTTGAGCTGGAAATAGCATATTCAGTTCGAGAGGAGCTTATTTTAAACAACGAAAAAAAGGTAAACGATGAATTTAATGCTGAAACATATTTGTATGAAGTTTTTTCAAAGATTTCTCGCATGGACGCTACCTCCAATAATGGTTTCAATGAAGACATAGACTGTACAACAAGTGGTTCACAAGCTGTTGACCTTGACATGGGTTATTTCAAAGGAGTTCATCAAGCAGATGAGCCTCTATAGGACATTACTAAAACTATCGGCACTATAGCCGAGCAGGATAACATGTCTACTACAGATGAGTGCATAACTAAAGCTATTATATACACAGTAGCTAATGAAGTGACTAAAATTGTGGACCCAGCACAGGATGAGCCTGAGGATTTCAATGAACCTATGATTGCTACTAACAATATTCTTGCATATGTTTCTATCACAGAAGAGGATGCTATAATCGGCGAATTTTTGTCTTGATCTGATGTTTATGGCAGTATAGAAGAGATTTCTGATGCGTATACCTCTTCAGAGGGGGTGCTAGATGAGCCTTTACAGTTCTATAATTTATTGCTAAGTGTAGATGAGGAAGCAGAGGATGATATGGATGAGTATGAAGATTTCTCGGATCATGCTGATTGTGAACAAATTATAGACATGGATTTTACATCTATGCTTGTACATGGACTGCACAGGAGGAGATAACTCCTACAGTTTTGATTAATGTTGAGACTTCTAAGGGTGACTTTCCCGAGGATGCTACTGATGAAGGTCTACAGGATAAAGCTGTTTTTCATGATCAAGCTGCAATCCCAACATGTGAAAGTTCGTCTGATGATACAGGTCGAGAGACTCCCAAGGGTTTTCGTGACGGCTATGAAGCTAGAAGGGGTGATGATGCTAAATCATCCTTTATACTGCAAAAAGTACACAAGGTTTTTCATTTCCTTGGACAATGTGGCTGGATTTGGATGCTATTCCTAATGATTCTTATTTTAGTGATGTCTTGGCTGCTAGTAAAAGGGAGTCAGATCTCTTTAATGCTTTTTGGTAACAAGCTTAAGTTGCCAACAGTTTACGGGATGTGGGTGCTACACTATGCTTCAGGTGAAGCTCTAGTATATTGTGGAGCCCATCAATGCTATGTGATCTCAATGGTGTTTGATCCAGGATATTCTAAGGATGTTCATAAGCAGATTCAATATGGATGGATACTGATAAGTATGCATAGTAATTGTGTGCTATTTGAACCAGGGGGAGCATATTTGCACCAGAAATGCTTGATGTTGATTGATACAGGAAATGTATGCTCATGTGGATATTATGATGCTCCAATGTGTGGACAATTTCTTATTATCCCATTTGAGCCTGGGGGTTACTAAAGTGCAAGTTGCAGATGCAGAGGATACCAGATGCCTGATGTAGCAGGCTACATGATGCAAGGTTTTGTTTTCTAGATTATGTTAAGTCAGAAGAGTGTTTGGTTATGCAATCAATAAGATTACATGGCTGGCTTCCAGTGCACTTCTTTGGATAATTGTTGAAGTATCTTTACATCTTTTGAGTTGGTTCTGCTACCAAAACTTGAGGTAAAGGACTTGACGGCCATTCCATGCCCGGGGAGGCCACCTAACAAAAATGTAAACTATCACGTGAGTTCAACAGAAGGGTATTTATAGTTCTTGAAACTTACAGAAATCTATATACATAAGGACATTATTTTTTCAAATTTGAAAAAAACTTACAAATTTTAAAAGAAAAGGGTACATTATATTCTTAAAACAAAATTCACAGATAAGGGGTTTTACAAATATGTCTTGAATGCACATGATATGGCAGTTTTACACATAGTAAACCCCCTGAGATTACATGTGCAGACAGAGTAAGGCATACTTGAGCTTGACATGGTTCCTTAAAGAGAGCTTAATGGCAAATCCGTGTGCATCATTAACTGGAGCACTTGAGTCTGGCGAGGTTCACTAAACAGGTTATCCATAATTGAATGCTATGAAGATACGACAGATACAGCTCAAAGATTTTTGATGGACAACTACCTAATGATCAAGCTAGAACATTGATAATAGGGTATAAGCCTTATTTCATTTTCCGTACAGTTACATGAGTCTGATGATTCTCTTGACGATGCTTTATAAGTGCGGTTGGCACAGACCGGAGGCTGTGCAGGTTCAGAGGGTTTGGATGTCGTGCAGCTCGGCTCCCATGCTAAGAAAGATGCTAGAAAAATACATATCCAGCTTATTTAAAGCTTACTTGATTAATGGTTAGTGACCAGGGCTTGTTAACAGGCCAAGTTTAATAATTAATGTATGCCAGATACTGCTTAAAAGGGCCAACAGATGCCTTAATGATTCTAGAAATGACTATGCTTGAAGTGAGCACAGATGGGAGATTATGATCTAGAAATGTAGTGCTTGAAGTGCTCTACCGGCCTGTCCTTATGGCTCGTCGATTGGAGCTATGGAGAAAAAGTTATGGTAGTTTGGAGTTTAAGTCGATTGCAGACCTGTACCAGACTGGGCAACTGCAGCCGAGGGGACAAAAATGAAATGAATGCACGAGCCTGAAGTGCTTACTTTGTGGAGCACGTCGATCTTTTTAGATCAATGATCAGAGTTACGGTTGCCAAGATATTAGCCGTTAAAGATTCACCGGGGACTGGCTTCGTACCAGTACGGTCCGCTCGATCGGTGTGTCAACTGAGGGTTTTGGAGCCTTGCCAGGTTATGTCTATGTTCTAAGCAACATATGAAGGTCATAGGAAGTGACGTCACGACAAACAGAATCGTGACGGGCAAGTTATGGCAATTTCAAATCGACGACTGTTATTAGCTGGGAGGGATCTGTGCGGTGCTCGTACGGAATCACATAAGGTTACGAGGAGTATCATGTCCGGAATGACATCTTTTGGAATGCAATGATTGCGGGGAATGCTAACACGGTTGCGACAAGGAAGCTCTAGGGAAGTAACTATATAAGAAGGGAACGCTTTTCGTTAAATGCAATCACCTATACCTACATCTTGAGGGCATGTGGCACTATTCAAGACCTTCTTACAGGCAATAGAATTCACCATGATACTATCTATCATTGGTTTCTTTGGCCGGTATGTATGCCAAATGTGAAGTCCCTTGAGGGGAACCGCCTACCCAATGAGGCACTAAGGCCGCCCAAAAGCCGGTGTCCGCCCATGAGCTAAAGAGAATGGCCGCCTGATGTTATTAAAAATATATCTATTTAGTGTGAAAGGGGGAAAATAAAGGGAAGGCCATGGCGTGGCAGCGCACAGAGGGCGCCGGGAAGGTGAACGGGGCTCGTGCAGGCCGCTAGGATGCTCACACGGCTTGGGCCATGAAGGGCAAATTTCAGAGCAGGCCAAGGCGGTGAATTTTGGCGCTAATCGCAGAGCATTCCACACTGGTCGGGATCCGGGCCGTCGTTGCTAAGGGAGATAGGAGCTATTAATAGAGAGGTTATTTTTGGCATGAAAGTGAATTCCAATGCATGCGAAAGGATTTTTGTGTGAACTAAGGAGGGTAACGAGGTAAAGAGAAGGAGCTTGCACAAGGGGTCTCTCTCTCTCTCTCTCTCTCGGCTCGTCCTCAGCAAGCAAGCAAGGGAGAGACTCTCTCTCTCTCAGCTCATCCTCGGCTTAGCAAAACGAAGGGTTTGCAGGAAGAAGAGAGAACAATCTCTCGTGCATAAGCAAAGGGAGTTCCCTCTCTCTCTCTCTCTCTCTCTCTCTCTCTCTCTCTCTCTCTCTCTCTCTCTCTCTCTCTCTCTCTCTCTCTCCGTCTCCGATAAGCAAAAGGACTTGTTCTCGTGCACAAGCAAGAAGACTCTTTCTCTCTTGATCTCGACATTCAACTAAGAAGAGAAAATCTAACGAGTGAAAGGTTTCAAGCAGAAGAAGGTAATCAAGAAAGGAAGCTTGAAGCAGCTTGGAAAGGGAGTCGGAGCTTAAAGGCAATAAAAAAAATCAAGTTGATTAAAGGAGAAGTTGAGGTCGTGAATGACAGATAAGGCAGTGCAAAGCGCACAAAGCAGGAAGTTGTAGGATAATTGATAATAATTGAGGCTTGATGATTGAGGCAGTGAACTCACTTGAAGCTTGCTAAATCTAATGGAACTTGAAGCAGATAAAGCAACAAGAGATAATTACCATCATCGTCATTGACTAGAGATTGATTAAACATTTTGTTAAGTCCGGTGTCATTAACGGCCCGATTAATCCTGTAAAACGGGAGATTAAACTCCTAGTTAGCAGATGATCCAAGTGATGGTGCTATTAACAACCCGCCTTGGCTAAGGATTAAGTTGTACGTTAATCAATTAATTGATGTTTACGGTGATTTATAGATTCAATTACATCTGTTGCTCTTGTTCTCTCTCTTTCACACCTCCCACAGCTAGAGGCCTGCCTGACTCACGTAGCGAACACATATCCCCCGACACCGACCCCGTCATTGTCATCCCATTTGAAAAACAAGAAACACCATGTGTGTGGAAGGGGGGGGGGGGGGAATAATCCAGGAGGAATTTGACAGGGCGACGAGTAGCAAGGGAAGAGAGAGGAGGACTCAGATTGGGCCGTGTAGGGCTCAGATGAGCACGAGAATGAAGTGAAAGCTGACGAGCATAGCCTGGCACCCCTTTTTGGCACTGCTCCCGTTGGTTTTTTTACTATCCAAAAAACAGCTTGCCAAATCATCAAGTGTTCCTTCCCACCTAGCGACGACCATGCCATCATTGCATGGGGGAAGAGGGGGGGTTAATAAAAAGGAAAACGGAAGTGAAAAGAGGCAGAGATAAGGTGTGTACGAATGACGGAGGAATGGAACGAAGACGAAGTGGTCAATTGGACGTGTAAGGAGAGGAAGGGAAGATCTCGGAAGGGAGGAGAGCCAAATCAAAGATCTCTCTCTCTCTCTCTCTCTCTCTCTCTCTCTCAAAAACATGGGAGTTGTGGTATGATCGAGGAGATCAAGAAGGGATAACGAAGGTTTGTGGAGGAACATAGGGAAATAACAAAGGGGAAGCAAGTGAAGAAAGGGGGGCTCAAGAAATCTAGAACAACTCTCTCTCTCTCTCTCTCTCTCTCTCTCTCTCTCTAGGAGAGTGAAGGCGAGAAGAGAGGTAATCTCATTGCAAAAGGAATAAGTACGTGCTCTCCTTTTTCTCGGCAAAGAAACAAGCAAGTGAAGGAGCTTGGTGAAGAGGAGCTGGACTCTCTCTCACTCTCTCTCTCTCTCTCTCTCAATATTGGTGAGAGAGAATAAAGGAAAGAAGGATCTCGAAGGAGAAGGAAAGCAAGTAAAAGGGGGAGAACAAGATTTGATTCAAAGTGAAAGCTAGACAAAGTGAAAAGCGAACGAGGAAACATGAGAAGAGGAAGATGCAACCATGGTAAATTTGGCTCTCTCAAGAAGATTCTTGAGAGGATTAAGCTCTCACAAGCTCAAGATTGCATAGCAATGTGGTTAACGGTCAACATTTGTAATTGAATCCCACTTTGGCTAACCATTAACATTTTAAGGAAATATGGATGCATCAAGGAAGGCATTAGTGCTACAAGGACATCAAGCAGGGAATCTTTCCCATATATTTTCTTCCTAATTGGATTCAACAAGCTTTATTGGCATGTATAAGTGGAAAATCTGCAGTCTTGGGGTCAAATTTGGGAGCATTAAACTCTCTTAACTTTATCAATGCCATTAATAGAAAACTCTCGTAATTGATTTCCACTTTGGATAATCTTTAGCAGCTTACATCAAGAATTCCTTTCTTTTGAGGAGAGTACAAGGGCTATGTTAGTTGATTTTCTTACTTATAAGGAAATCCCTCTTCTTCTTAAGGAGGATGCATGGAAGAAGAACACATGGAAGCTCCTAACATAGACAATGACTATCTATTGTTTCTTGGTGCCTCTTATAGGAAAGTGCATGGTGAATCTTCAGGAGGTGCTCTAATTTATGATCCTCAAGGTGATTTAGTAGCTGAAAGGAGTTTGAAGCTTATGGAACAAAGCAACAATGAAGTTGAGTATGCTAATTTGGAGAAAAGGCCCAACCTTTGCCCATGGTGTGAGGGTACTAGGTGATGCTCTTATGGAGGTTAAGAAAGTACTTGGTGTGTGGCAAAGTAAGAACCCAAGGCTGAAAAATATGTGTTTTCAAGTGAAGAATATGCTTAAGAGTTTTAAAGGTTAGAGTTTAAGGCATGTGGATATGTCTCAAAATAAAGAAGTACATAGTGCAACACAAGCTTCAATTTGCCACTTTTATGTGATAAGGGTTGATTCTCCTCTTTATTTGGGAAGGGAAGCTTTGGAGAGGGAAGAAGAGTTTCTACCAACAGGTATGCTTGTTGTGGCGGTTATGCCGCTAGCGGTGTCTATGATAGCGAGAACTCAACCGACAAACAAGAATGTCAGACGAGGACGGAGCTTGACCCGCAGGCGCATGGAAACAAATAGATGGGTGTCAATCACCTACTCGACCTTCTAACGACAATCACTACCAAGGAAATCAAATCTAAGTTCTAAAAACGCAAATGATAGAAATCCGTCCTACAAGAAAATGCTATCCGAAACATGATCAAAAGTCATCGAATCAGCCTCAAACTCAAAGGGGAGTCTGTACACCACGTAAGGACAGTACTCTATGAATTTACACTCTAATCTCAACCTGCAACAAACACTCCATGCGGTAATCGTGTATGAAGACGGGCCAAAAATTACAGGTCATCGAATCTCGACTTCGATGGTTCTAATCTGTAGTTCTACTAGCTGCGGTTCTATCAATATATAGCACGCTGAATTCCGACACACAGATCAAGAGAAAACTCACAAAGAAGCTCGTGGGAGCTCGCCTCGCGTAGAAGCCGTATGCACGCACGCTTGGTATTGGTGTGTAGCCCTCGCCATCACTATTGCAATGGCAGTGTTTCTTCTCGAATGGCTGCTCCGTAGCTCGTGTAGCAAGATGATAAGACTCTCTCTCTCTCACTCTCTCTCAGACAGTCGTGGAGCTCAAAAACTCCACTTTTGATTAATGATCCCCCTTTACGTTTACAAAAGTTGGCTTTTATACCTTAGCCTTGGAGGCGTGAAATCATCTCTACTTACAAATGTGGGCACAACTATCTTGCCTACTTGAATGGAATACAATCTGGAAACTCAATCGAGTCTTGCTAATTACAAATGATTGGCTCAATGAAAAATAATGTCGGCAAGACATTTATTACAATGAATAGTTGCAAAAGTGTGGCTGTGTTGTCCTTCGGTTCAACACTCCCCCCCTCCGCGTTCATGTCGTCCCTGACATGACATCTTTGAGCTTTGCTTCAGTGGAATCCCAATGGCTCTTTGGTTTCCGATGGTTAGGATCTCTGAATGTCCCTTGATAAACCTTGATTTCTTGCTCTTCAAGGATTGCCTCTTCCATCCATGTCTTCATAGGCTTCAGTGTTGGGTTCTGCTTCTGCTATTTTGTCCTTGAGTGTAGTTCTTTTCCGCTTTGTGTGACTTTCCTATATCCATAGCTTCTGTAACTCCAATTTCAAAAGTTAGCGTCTTTTTCGTACTGATTGCTGAAACTAAGCTTTTAACTATCCAAATGACTTCAAAATTGAAACATAATCTATTCAGGGCCTAAGGATGCAATGCATATGGAAAAATATGAATTTTGGGTGCATTTGCATGCTAGAGACATCATATGGGTATGATGTTGAACTGCTAAAAATTACTTGATATTTGATATGCATATAGTTGATAGCATGTACATCATAGATATATGCCTGATTTTGCAATTGGATCTCATTTGGGCAAGTTATGGCCACTTTAGTCCTAATCATGCTTTTGTTGAGATATTGAGTGAGTATTGGATTTTGGGATCCAAATGGGATAAAACTTTGTAGATAGCTCTCATATCACATGTTGAACAATTATGGATGGTCAAAATAGCTCTAAAATGTGCCAAAATGCCTTGGAGACATCATAGCCATATGATGTCCATATGGCCCAATTTGTCTCATTTTGGTTTTTTGGCTTGGATTTGGCTTTATAATGGCTTCTGAATGATCTTATGGAATTTGAAAAGAATTTGGGTCAAAATTGCTCCATGAGACATCATATGGGTATAATGTCTTTTGTGGATTTTTTGCATGATTTTGGTTCTGGGTGAAAGCATGGTTTGGTGGTACAAAAAAAGGACCTATTTTGCTTCTACGTGGTTGGTACTTCTACATATGTCCACAATTTGGAGGGAACCTTTTTTTTCATCTATGTTAAAGAATGGTAGGAGGGAAATTTGTATGATTTAAACTTTCCGTGAAAGAAAACGTGGGTGGGGCAATAAGTAATGTGAGCGGTGTTTTGAACTCGTGCCAAAAGTCCCATCACAGATTGCGTTTATGAGTGGCGCAGTTGCTCAACACATTTTCCAGCTTCCGCCTTGCTCTCTTACTACAGCGCCTTCTACAAACCACTACAGTTGCAGATAACAAGCTCCCCGGCTACTCACAATCAGGAAGATGAGGATGCCAACTAGGAAATTAGTAGCCAAAGCGTCACCGGACAATGGGAAGAAGAAGAAGAGGACAATGGATGAAAAATCCCCTCGGAACATCGACACCCCAACTACGAGGACTAGCAAGGGGGCCTCCTTTGTGGAGAGGGAGAAACCTGCTGTGCCCATGGAGAATTCATTTAAGCCTGGGCCTCTTTTTGCCGATGAGACTCCACGGTCATCTACAACATCTAAAGGTAGGTGCTATGAGAGCTCTGCGTTTTCTGGTGATTTACCATTTTCTTCTCCATGCATGCAAGCTTCTGCATGTCTTTTATCTGATGAGGTCTGCATTTGCTTTTTTTGCATGCAGCAAGTACATGTGCATGTTTGGGATTTTCTTAGGAATCTACGGTTTAGGAAAGTTACAAAGTTACATGGATAAGCTGCTCTTTAGATTGCTAACTTACATGCATGCAAGTGCAAAAATCAGTATATGTTGTGCATGAGCATAGCACAAAGTTGAAGCTCAGTAAGGCTGTTAGCATAACCAAATTTGGTACTAACCAGTACCAAATTTGATACTAACCACTACCAAATTTGGCTTTGTACACAACTGAATTTTTCAATTGTCACCTGAATGAGATACATTCATTTCATTCCATGTGTCTTGTTTTGCACAACTGAAATGAGGCATATAGGGTGAATAATCAGGTATTTGGACTGCTGGAATGAGGGCATGTCTTTACTTGCGTGTTGTTTCCACATCGCAGGAAAAAACAAGATGGAGGAGTACCCTATCTTGACAAAGTTCTGCTATATGGCACAAGAGCTTCATGATGAGTATGGATTGAGCATGGAGGGGGTTCTGCCAAAGGATCTTACGAAAGATGACATCCCCGATGACCAGTGGCTCACTGTATTCAGGTATTCCAGCCAGAAGAAGACAAAGATTTACTTAAATCACGTGCAGCCATGGCTTCAGGATGAATGCAGGTTCTTGTTCCATTAGGTGTAACAATCCCCACCATCATGTGGGGAGATCACTATAAAATTTTCCTGCTATTTTTCATATGAGAAGTGTCATGCAACCACAAAGGACCCTCCGGGCCACAGGGTTGCATGGGCCAGGTTTGGTGAGAGTGTACTCAACATGTGTTCCTCCTGACCAGGAGGCTTGGAAAAGAAGGTTGAGAATTGGCAAAAGGCAAACGGTGCGTCCCAAGGAGGCCACCCGTCAAATACTAAGAAGCCCCAACTTACGCCAGTCGTCGGTAGTATGCCCCCTACACAGAAAGTCCCCCCACAGCGTCATGAGGAGAAGACACCTGATTATATTGCAGACCTTGAAGCTATGGTTGGGAGATTCTCTCGGACATGTGTGGGGGTAGCCGATAGGCTGAAAGAGCTGACAATGTCTCTGAAGCAGAAGAAGGAAACACTCTTGAGGGCGGAGGGTTCCAATAAACTTGTCAAGCAGATTATGGATGACATCAAGGAATATGAGACCCAATTGGAAACACTGAGAGAGTCCAACACTGGTGATGACGCAGAAATCAATGTGATAGAAGCTGATTTGGCTGCCAGTCGAAGGATGCTACGCCCATACGGAATTAGTGAAGATACATCATTGCTTGACAAGGAGATTCTAGAGCAACAGGTGCTAGTAGTTTTGGGAGTTTTTGGTAGAACTGTTTATGCTTGGTTTGGTGGGATTGGTAGTGTTAGGTACCTTTGGTAGAACTGTTTATGCTTGGT
This sequence comes from Adiantum capillus-veneris, assembly GCF_014529385.1. Lineage (NCBI taxonomy): Eukaryota > Viridiplantae > Streptophyta > Polypodiopsida > Polypodiales > Pteridaceae > Adiantum > Adiantum capillus-veneris. Next base: position 103,896,031 of record NC_140959.1, read on the forward strand.
TTGGTGGGTTTGGTAGTGTTAGGTACCTTTGATAGAACTTTTTATGCTTGGTTTGGTGGGATTGGTAGTGTTAGGTACTTATGGTACAACTGTTTTTATTCTAGGTAGTTTATGGTTTCCTTCTGTCTTATGGTTTGGTATTTCTGGTACTATGAAGAAGTTTTGGTACTTTAAGGTACTTTTTGAAAGTGTTGCAAAAGGTGTTATGGTAGTTTTATTCTGATATCTTTGGTAGTTTTGGTACTTTTAGGTACTATTTGAAAGTGCTGCAAAAGTGTAATTGGTAGTTTGATTTTGGTAATTTTGGTAGTTTTGGTCCTTGAAGGTAGTTTTTGAAAGTGCTGCAAAAAGTGTTTCTTTGGTAGTCTTGGTAGTTTTGGTACTATTTGAAAGTTTGAGTTTGGTCGTTTTGGGAGTTTTGGTACTTTTGGTACTTTTAGGTACTATTGAAAGTGCTACAAAAAGTGGATTTGGTAGTTTGATTTTGGTAGTTTTGGTACTTTTAGGTACTATTTGAAAGTGCTGCAAAAAGTGGCATCTGTAGTTTGATTTGGTAGTTTTGGTACTATTTGAAAGTGCTGCAAAAAGTGGCTTTGGTAGTTTGATTTTGGTATTTTTGGTACTTTTAGGTACTATTTGAAAGTGCTGCAAAAAGCTTGTTTGGTAGTTTGATTTTGGTAGTTTTGGTACTTTTAGGTATTATTTGAAAGTGCTGCAAAAAGTGGCTTTTGGTAGTTTTGGTACTTTTAGGTACTATTTAAAAGTGCTGAAAAAAGTGGCTTTTGGTAGTTTTATTAAGGTTTGGGTAGTTTAGTTCTGCATTGAGGGTATTTATATGTTTTTGGTACTATACGATTCCCAAGTTTGGTAGTTTTTGGTAGTTTTGGTGGTTTTGGTAGTTTGGGTTCTGTTTGGTAGTACAATACTTAGAAGTACCAGTCTCACTATGACTTCTTCGTAGTTTTTGAAACTAATTAGAACCGCTGGTTGTCAACAGGCTGAATATGACACTCTGGAGGAAAAATGGAAGAAAGGTCAAGAGCATACCCTATTTGTGAAGGAGATGTTGTTTGATATCAGGCTTGGGAAGAGGTTCTTGCTATATCCTAGGCCCCAGGTTAATGATTCGGTAAATGTGATCCCGGTGTTTGGTATGTGTGTTGCATGCGGTGAGCCCTTGGAGTGCGCACATGTAGTCGGAACCTTCATGCTAGAGTGCCGACACCAGTATCATCCCTTGTGCTTCAGTGCTCTGTTACAAAGCAAGGATTTGTGTGTCAAGCCGGGTTGTAATATGGTAATCTCTGATTTGGCAAAGTCATAGGCCAGTGGGCTTCAAGTTGTCAAGAGTAAGTATGTGTGCATGTTTTAATACATATGCGCACTTGCAACTCAGTGAGGTTTTCATACAAGTTAGTATGTGATGTCTTTCTTTGTGTTTGCAGAGGAGCAGAATGCTGCAGTTGCTGACCAGCACGCCACAAAGTCGGCTGCAAGTCGAATATGGGACATGGATGAGGTGACAAGGGAGATATCAGATGTTCTCCATGATCTGAAGCAAGGTAATTCTGTAGGGAAAGACAATGTGACGGGGCAAAGATGTGAGGCAACAAGTGACATCGAAAGTAAAAGTGAGGAGGAGGCCAGAGATGATAAAAAGACAGGTTCTGGAGAAAGTAAAAGTGAGGAGGAGGCCAGAGATGGTAAAAAGACTAAGGACAAGGAGGAAGGTAAAGTCTCTGTTGTTGTGGAGCTGGATGAGGAGGAAAGCCAGGATGCTGCCAACACAAAGCTCGATGATGCAATGGCCAAGAAAGGAGAGGAAGAACCCAAAGGGACGGAGGAAGAAGCCACGAAGGGGGGTGTTTGGGAGGGGGTGGAAACCACAAAGGGGAGTGAAGGAGAGGCCAAAGAGGGGTCGAAAGGCAACAAAGATCGAGGGAGGCCGAGGATCAGCATGAAGAAGTACTTGTGAACGATACTGTTGTGGACAGCACCGATGGGGGCGTTGACTCTACTGCTATACTGATGTTGTTTCGAAGCGGAGAGGTGATTTCCTTGATTCCGTGACCTTGTAGGAACTTTTCTGTTTGCAGAGAAAGAAGCGCAATCGCTCCCGTGATCAATTATCCCTTGCATGCAAAGCCAGTGAGAATCTATTGTATTCCGCACTATGTGCTTTTTAGTGACCGAGTCAACTTGATTTTTTGGCCCTAAGCTTTATCTCTTCTCTCTATCTGGTTCTGTGTTGGTATGTTACCTTTCGTTACATTACTATTTCAGTTGTCCTCACTATACGTGCATTACAATACCAAATTTGGTACTTTTTGGTACTGTTCAACTTGGGTGCACGTCTGTCCACTATTACAGTATCAATTTGGTACTTCTTGAACTTGCTGTTTCGGATAGTCCTTATCACTTGTGCAATACCGTACCAAATTTGGTAGTTTTTGGACTAGTTTTCCATTTTAGATATGATGTTTGCACTGTGTATTTGTCCCCATTCATTATGTATGTTGGTGCTGTAGTAAGTTGGTGGCTAGACGAGACACCGGCAAGCACATTGCTGCAGCCTGATGTGGCTGCTAGACGATGGTGAATGATTGTGCTTGATCTTAATGGCGTGCTACTAACGAGGCAACGAAATCCCTGACAAACTTGAGTGCCTGCCAAAGGAGCACACGCCACGGGTAGTCTATCTCCAAAAGGATATAATTTGTCTTGTAAGGCCGGATGCGTAGCAGTTCATCCTATGGCTTAGACAGAAAGCCATCCTAGTGTTGTGGTCCTGCTATAGAAGGGAAAAACTGTTACACATCGTGAACGTGTGCTTCCCCAACCATAGAAGGCAAAAATATTTTGCAGGTAAATCATGCCCACTTTGAATGTTGCAGGACATAAGTTACGCATACCTCTATCCTCGTTTTTTGGCATTAGCAGATATTCTCTCCCAAGAGGACTGTGAAATATGGCGGACCCGTATGTCGGAGGTGCCGGTCGTGCCCAAACACATGGGCAATAAGCCCGTTTTCCTGAAGAAGCTACGGACGCTGTGGGCAAGGCACCCGAAGTACGATGCCAGCAACACTATTCTTGTAGATGATTGTAGATACAAGTATCTTAAAAATGACTATGAAAACTGTATGGCAATCCGATCATACAATCCCGTAGTAGGAACCGATTACCCGTTTTACTTTGCTGGATTTTGTTTTTCCTTTGTTACTCGGGTGGATAAGGGATCGATACCCAACATCGTACACTCGCAAAAACCCAGTCTTTGAGACTGAAGACGATATTTTTGGGTACATTTACTGATTACTTAATACAGATGGAGAGGTACTCCTATAAATTTGATCCTGTTCAACAGTACCAAAATGTACCAAATTTGGTACTTTAATAGTGGACAGTCGTGCACCCAAGTTCAACACAGTACCAAAAAGTACCAAATTTGGTACTGTAATAGTGGACAGACGTGCACCCAAGTTCAAAAGTACCAAAAAGTACCAAATTTGGTACTGTAATAGTGGACAGAGAAGCACCCAAGTTCAACAGTACCAAAAAGTACCAAATATGGTACTTTAATGCACATGTATATAGTGAGGACAACTAAAACAATTATGTAATGAAAGGTAACATACCAACACAGAACTAGATAGAGAGAACAGATAAATCTTAGGGCCAAAAAATCAAGTTGACTCAGTCACTAAAAAGCACATAGTCCGAAATACACTTGGTACTGTTGACTACCAGATTTGGTACTATTGACTACCGGATTTGGTACTATTGACAACCGGATTCAGTTGTTCAATCAAGGCTTCTCATTGCCCTCAAGTAACATGGACGCACCTTCATCACTCTCATCATCTTGATATGGCATGCTATTATATATCCTCTCATATACTTCAGTAGACAACTTGTATTGAAAAAATTGACCTAGGGATCCTGCAATAGGCTCCATCGGGAAACGTATGGCCCTAACAAGATGTGAGTACATCATTACCGGAGATGTGTGATCCAATAGCCGGTATGTATCAGCTTTTCCTTCAACTTGGCCATAAAAGAAGCCTTCAACAACCTTCCCTCCTCTAAAAAATTTATTATGCCACTTATCCTTTTGTGCTTTCACCGTTTGGTACAACACTTCTGTGCATTTGATAATGTAGAAGGGTCACCTACTTAGGGCTCTTGTCCCCGACAACGGTGCCAAATGTTGTGGCGGTTACGCCGCTAGTGGTGGCTATGATAGCGAGAACTCAACCGACAAACAAGAATGTCAGACGAGGACGGAGCTTGACCCGCAGGCGCATCGAAACAAATAGATGGGTGTCAATCACCTACTTGACCTTCTAATGACAATCACTACCAAGGAAATCAAATCTAAGTTCTAAAAATGCAAATGACATAAATCCGTCCTACGAGCAAATGCTATCTGAAACATGATCAAAAGTCATCGAATCAGCCTCAAACTCAAAGGGGATTTTATACACCACGTAAGGACAGTACCCTATGAATTTACATTCTAATCTCAACCTACAAACACTCCATGCGGTAATCGTGTATGAAGATAGGTCAAAAATTACAGGTCACCGAATCTCGAATTCGATGGTTCTAATGTGTAGTTCTACTTGCTCCGGTTCTATCGATGTATAGCACGCTGAATTCTGACACACAGATCAAGAGAAAAATCACAAAGAAGCTTGTGGGAGCTTGCCTCACGTAGAAGCCATATGCACACAGGCTTGGTATTGGTGCGTAGCCCTCACCGTCGCTATCGCAATGGCGGTGTCGCTTCTTGAATGGCTGCTCCGTAGCTCGTGTAGCAAGAGGATAAGACTCTCTCTCTCACTCACTCTCTCTCAGACACAGTCACGGCGCTGAAAACTCCACTTTTGATTAATGATCCCCCTTTAGGTTTACAAAAGTTGGCTTTTATACCTCAACCTTGGAGGTGTGAAATCATCTCTACTTACAAATGCGGGCACAACTATCTTGCCTACTTTAATGGAATACAATCTGGAAACTCAATCGAGTCCCGCTAATTACAAATGAGTGGCTCAATGAAAAATAATGTCGGCAAGACATTTATTACAATGAATAGTTGCAAAAGTGTGGCTGTGTTGTCCTTCGGCTCAACAATGCTTCCATCTGATTTGAAGAAGTCAAAGAAGTATGCCTTCCTATGCCGTGCCAAAAGGTATGTTCTGCTTGGTGATACCTTGTACATGAAAGGGGCTGATCTTGTGATGAGAAAAACTACTTGGAAAGAGGAAATTTACAAAATTCTAGAGGAGAATCATGAGGGTTCTTGTGGTGGTCACTTTGCTTCAAAGATCACTTTGCATAAAATCTGCAGGAGAGGTATGTGCTGCCAAGCATTCAACGTGATGTTCATCATTGGTGAAAGTCTTGTAAAGAGTGCCAAAGCATGGAAAATAGGTTCTCAAATCAAAATTTAGAGGCACCATTGTAGTTTATGATGTGTTTGAGAAGTGGGGTAGATGTAATAGGTGACAACTAGAGGCAAATGTTACATACTTACTGTTGTTGACTATCTATCCAGGTGGGCCAAAGGCAAACTTGTTAATAAAATCACAAGTAAATATGTTTTCCAATTTGTATATGAAGACATTTTTTGAAAATTTGGCATGCCATTGGAGTTACTTTTTGACAAGTGTTCAGATTTCAAGGGGGAGTTGGTGGATTATCTATGTGAGAAGCTTCATGTGCATCACATGCTTACTACTTTGTATTATCCCCAATGCAATGGAATGAATGAAAGATTTAATGTATAACTCATAAGTATGATTACAGAGATGACAAGAAACAATGTGAAGACTTGGGATTTAGAGATACCTTGTGCTCTATGGGCTTACAAGACAGCCATCAAATTAGGTACTAGTTTCTATCCCTTCCATCTAGTTTTTGGCAAAGAGGCTTTATGTACTATTGAGGTGGAGATACCAGCTTTGAAGCTGACTCTAAATCTTGAACAAGAGCCTAAGTATGCACTCAAGGAGAGGCTTCTATATTTTCAATGTCTACAAGTGGATAGGCTGTTGGATTTTGAGAATTATGAGCAGATCTTAAAGAATAATCAAGCAAAGGCAAATAAGAAGGTGAAGGACAAAGACATAAAGAAGGGTGTCACGGTGCTTTGTTACTATAGTAATATTGATAGAACTTTTCAAAATAAGTTTCAAATCAAGTGGAAAGGTCACTCCTTGATCTTAAAGAGGTTTCTAAATGGTACATATCAACTTGCTGACTTGTATGGCACCCCACATAAAGCACGTGAAATGACTACAGGTTGAAGAAGTATATTGCAAGGCTGATGATTGTAATTGAGGATGAACCTTCTTTTGAGGAATTTTTTGATCATGTGGCTAATGATGAAGATGAAATGATGACTCCCTCATGCAGTTTACATGATCTCTTTTTTGCTGCTAATCATGAATGATCTAGTCGTTGGGGTGTGACCAACTATGTTTGCCGCATTTTTGACACCCTGTTTTTTGTAAATTTGTACATATGGACATGACACCCAATTTCTAAAGGGTACATGGGCTTTTTTTGGGTGGTTTTTTTAGCTTGGTTTGGCAAGCACATGTACATGCAAGGAAAGTTGATAGGGTAGCACCAGCTATCGGGTTACTGTATGTGTCGGTTAGTGAGTTTTTTGAAGTGAGACTTGTATATAACTAAAATTCATGTAGAAACGTAAAAAAGATCATCCAAAGCTTAGAAAATATACAGGTTTTATCTCATTGTGCCTCCTTGATGCTTTTCGATGTAGTTTTTTGTCGTTTCCTTTCCTTCTCTATGTGTGTTCATACCGAGAAAGCTCTTTGTTCGCGTCAATTTTGCACATAGCGATGTGTAGAATCAATTTTCATCATTTTCATCTTTCTCTCCATTCATTTTTTAATCTGTCTTCCAAGCTTTAAAGTGCCCCAATTAAGGTTGTGATCTTCAAGTTACGACTAGTTCTCTCTGCAGGTTATGACTATGGTAGCCTAATGGCAAATTGTGTGTAGATAGATGGGAGGGCATGTATGAATTGTGGAGTTGATGGTGAAACTGTGGGTTTGTGATGTTCAATTATAAAAGGATAGACCTTTTGGTTGGGATTAACAAAGAGTGGTTTTGGTATACTTTCTGGTACTGAGCTATAGAGATGTCCAACTATTTCTTTTTCCCAACAACGTCTTGAGTTCAAGATTCATCCCAGAGTAGGATAGGTTATTTTGTCAAGAAAGTTTTTGAAGTCAAATGTAGGTTGATAACTAAGTTTCCTGATCTATTTCCTTTCAAAGTTGGAAAAGTTAAGGAGCACCCGTTTCCTATAAGCACAAAGGCTCCATCATGCTTTATCCTTCCAATGTACTTATGCAAAGCCAAGCTTCAATTTTAGGCATATTGCATAGAGGCTTCCAAAGTGTGTAATATGCTATCATACGCACTTGGGGGGATTCTACAATTTTTTGAATGGTATGTCATTGGGTGTCTATATGAACTAGGACAAGGTATACTTGCTACATACAACAGGTCTCAACCTAGTAATATACATGGCTATGAATCAGATTCAAGCACGTGAAACAAAATCAAGCGAGCCTTTACTTCTACATTCTAAGACAACTGGTCACAGAGGGGCGACAAGGGTAAACAATTTTAAATTATTCTTGTTTTTTGTGTGTTTTAATCTTTAAAATCTTCTTCTCTGGAAATCAAAGTTTTTTGAAGACCATCACACGAAGCATCACACTAGCCAATAAAAAACTAGGTAACCTCACAAAAATATTTGAAATGTAGTAAAATGTGAAAGTATACCACATCTAGGTATAAATAGTAAAAAAAAATTCTTGACATTACATAGCCTTGATATGTGTGCAAAAGGAATGCAAAACTGTAGTATGAAAACCTACAGCAATCATCCATTACTGTTGTTTACAGTAATTGATACATTCACAAGTCTTTTTAGATATTTGACAATCTTTTGCCACTGAAATTATATGGTGTGGTGTATGAAGAGTGACCCACCAAATTCCTCTCAAGCTGTAATACATTGGAGTTGTAGAAAATCTTCATTCAATTGGGAGCCTATTGAGTCATCATGAAGCAAGTGTAATGCATCCCATCTCACTAACCACTTCTTTACGTCTTGCATCCATCTTCTGCTCAAGATCTTTCTTTTACGTGTCTTTTGAACTTTTTTCTTGATTCCCATGTAGTTGCAAGAAATTGATGTGAGGTGTTTTGATGCTTCTTTATCATGCACTTCACATCTTTGTGTCTTTTGAACTTTTTGCTTGATTCCCCTGTAATTGTAGGAAGTCAACGTGAGGGGTTTTGACACATCTTTATCATGTAATCCACAAAATTTTCCATGCCGATAATCTCAATTGGAAGAGATCTTGACTCAAGAAGTAGAAGCATATATGGTGTTTGTGTCTTAACTTGGAGAAAGTTTATCATTAGTAAGAGAATGGGGTCTACAAGGGCCTCTTTATTCGGTAGTTTAAGGGAGTCAAACCTCCAGTATTAAAATCAAAGGACAATTTTTGAATTCAAACAAGTAAAACTACTAGTTTATTTGAATTCAAATTTTCCCTCCAAAATGGAATTTAAAATCTAGTGGGCCAAACTAGATCATGTAGCATATCTATGGAAAGAAATCGACATGTAGATCACAGATCTATAATCTTCACTCAATTTGGAGATTGTATGTAAGAGTTAAGGAAGATTCTATGTAAGAGTTATGGAAGACCGAAAATCATAAAGTTGTTCACCCCCTTTTTTGGGGAGAAAAATGCATCCTTTGACCACTCTTACACACCTACCATTCTTGTACACATGGCGTGCACCTATTTGTCAAAATGTTAATCACCTCCTAATCTCATGGCAAATAAAGAGGCCCTTGTAGACTCCATTCTCTTCCTAATGTAAGAAAATTCTTTTGGACATTCTCAAACTCTTTCCAAAGAGATTTTGAGATGCTCCCGCCCCACACTTCAACTCCATAAAGAAGAACCAATGTCACCAACGTGTCAAAAACGGTGCTTCTTGAGAACCCAACAATTGACAGTTTTTGCATTACAATCTCGTGATTCATGCAAACTACTTGACTATGCTAAAGGTTGAATCTACACAAAAACATACATAAGCCATCCTCTATGGGGGCAACAATTTAAGGCAGTCCGGGGCGGACAACAAGAAGAATGGCCTCTAAGCACCCTTCTAGGCTTCCGTGCTGCTCAATTGGGTTGGGGTTGACAAAAAATAACAAACATACACACAAAACCGCAACCTAATCCTACACAAATTTGGGGCACAACCTAGTTTTGGATACAAACTAGGATACGTAGAGATAGATAGATAGATAGATAGAGAGAGAGAGAGAGAGAAAGAGAGAGAGAGAGAGAGAGAGAGAGAGAGAGAGAGAGAGAGAGAGAGAGAGAGAGAGAGAGAGAGAGAATGATTAGGTTGCTTTGAAACGTATCGATAGTGATTCAAGAAAACATGAATATATATGTAAGAAAGAGAGAGAAGGGGCGAGGGGGTGCTTGTTGCACTAATATATATTCTTATAGATCTATCATGACCAATGAAAGTGAGATTAGCATTTGTTCATCATAGCTTGAGTAAATTACATCACAACACATTACAAGACAAACCACTCCAATCACTATCTTAAGGCCAGGGGAGTCCTCTCCACCCTGTCACTCTCTTACAATATATGGGATTTATAGCTAAATTGTTAACAACACCCGAAGACAAGCTATCAAGAACTTGAAAAAAAAACCCAAGACACTTACACATCATTGTTGTCCATGGATTCGCATTGGAAGACAGACAAAGTAGCCATACTTAGTCCAAATCCACCCTCCACAAATGTTGGGCTTACACTTGTTGGAGAAATATAGGCTTCCTACTCTCAATTAAATGATCACTCTCTCTTACAATGGCATAGAGCTCCCTTGCTAATCACCCCTAATGCAACACATGCATGTGCATAAGCCAATGATATTTCATGCAAGAGATTGCGCTTGGCTTCTAAAGCTATGGCATAGTGCTCTTGCTTATGGATTCTCCCCACTTTTGTGCTAGCTACACCCTCCTTTTATATAAATTTTGAGGACTAGGGTTACTCCTCTAACCATGGTTGTGTTAGATTTTTAGCATTTATCTAATTTTTTCTTGAAATTAACAAGAAGTTTCTAGGGATAGATGAAGAAAAGAGAGAGGAGAGAAATGGAGATGATAAGACTTTTCATAGTGGGTTAGTGTTAGTAGATTAGTAGGATTAATATTTTTATTAATTTACAAATAGAATTGCATATTTACAATGGGAGTATCCATGTAGGATACAAATAAGGAAGAAAATTTCTTAAGAGGTAAAATAAGATGGATTTCTTACAATGTTCATGCTCCAAGTGTCTTTAGTAGGGCCAATTTTGACGCTTGTTGATGGTCCATTAGCTTTGACGGTTTGTGTTTTCTCCACTCTTGACCTTCCTTGGAAGACAAGGTAATTGAAGATGAGTAATCAATCACCATGATGCTGTCTTTCAAGAGAACACACTGAATTTTGTGGTTTTTTTAATAGATATGCATAATTTGAAGGAGGAAAAATGAGACTAGGTGGTCAATTTTTGAATGGAAGGGTGTGTAGGAGGCATGAGTTCACCGTGGTTTCTCTTATTCTTCAAGGTTGAGGAGAAGGTGAGTAGGGTGCAGAGAGGAGAGGTGAGAGAGATGGGGATGATGAGTGGAGAAGTGTGTGAAAGAGGAAAATGATAAAGTGAAAGAGTGAGTGTGGCTGCATGACATGGGCAAAATAAGGTCCACCAATAAAATCATAGCTCACAGCTCTTAGCTAAAAAAAAATGTGAAAAAATTTGAGGCAAGTGGCTTTGAAAATTTTTGCAAAACCGACTGTCTTTTTTCACTGCACAAAGTCCTTGTGGGGTCCCTTTTTGGATGAATCTTTTGAATGCCTCCAAGAGTGAGCCCTCCATAATGTATGCATGCATGTAACATATCCTTGATCTTATTTTGTGGGTCTATAATTGAATATATTGTTGAGATCATGATATAAGTGAATAATACAACTAAGGAAATCAAATATTGAGGGGTCTAAAAAATATCTACATGTCAAAATATAAATAATATAGGTGGAAAAAATATAAAGGGGTCAACTTAAATATAAATCTCTCTCAATATGAGACTATCATAACAAATATGAATGTTTTTGGTGTTCTAATTTATGAGAGTAAAGGAGAATAATTATAGGAAGGGGAAAATCATAATAGTGAAAATATATACACACAAATAAAACTAGTTTTTTTGGATTTGTGTTGGCGTGGAGTTACGCCAAAAATAAGAGAATCTTGCATGAAATATTTTCAATCTAGAAAAAAGAGTATGCAAGATGGTAAGAAAAGTTCATGTACATAGCATACATAGGCAAATAACGCACACCTAGGTAGAAATATTTACATAAATACCAAAATAATTATGAAAAATCCTTATATTTAGGCGCTATATACAATGAAATATTTACACACAAAGAGGCCATAATATACTTTTTTTCGGTCAACTAACCCAGTGACTAGCTAATTAAGGGTTTTTAGGAGATATGGGAAAAACCCCATAACTCACACACGCCTATGTATAGTGAAAGGGTGAGGATAACCATAGTGTTTGAGTGATTTGAAAGGGTGAGGTAGCTCACTATGGCAATTTTAAATAGTCAAAAAAGGTCTATGAATACAAAGATCTCAAAGGGGTGGATCTTGCAATATGCCAGGATACTATCTCTATGGGAGATTATGCTAAGCCAAGCGTACAAAGACCATACACATATAATGAGACGTTTGCCATAAAAATCAAGGAAGAGATAGAAAAACTTTAGGAGGCTGTTACGAGACTGGGCACCCTCCTGTTGTAGTGGTTAGCTGCAATTGGGATAGCTGGGCGTAATGGTTAATTATGTGTTGTCTATTTATTTTACTAATTGAGTTGATGATGATTTTGTAGAGTGGAATGCGGGGAGTTGATGAAGAGGCGACGACAATTACTCTTGGACATTTTTGTATTTGCACAGTATCTTAGAACATTATTTCAATAAGCCATTATGGCTCTGTAAATAATTGTAGTGGGAACTCCCCTTATGGGTCATGCAAGAACTAATGAGCTTCACTCATTTACAAAAGTAAAGTGGTTGTAAAAGAGGGGCCTCAATTTTTGGCACCTTAAACTCAAAATAATATATTAAATACCAACTCCACAAGAGAGGTGCCGTGGAGTTTGGGACTGGATTTAGGCCTTTCTCTTGCAGATTCTCTTCTCTACACTCTCTTAAGCTATGCTTATTTGTTGTGTACTCTCTAATCTGTTAGGAAATAAGACGTAGCTAAATAGGTAATTGAGTAGATTACTTAATGGAGAGAGACAAATTTATATACACGAGATTATAGTGTAGAGAGAGAGAGAGAGAGAGAGTACACACGATATACGTGGTTCACCCAATGTGGGCTACGTCCACGGGAAAGCAGCCACTCAATGGCTTTGGTACTTCAAAACAAGAAGTAGTTTACAAAGGGATTATACCCTTAATGGAGCTCCCGCCTTGCTTCACTCTCACCACCTCACACTCACCTTGTTGCATCAACTTCACACTATGAAATGTGTGTAGAAATGGCCTCCTTTTATAGGCCAAAAGGGCTGCCCTCTCTTATGAGAGACAGCCATGTGTAGCCGCCCTTGTGCGAATAAGTCCAAATCGGACCCTCCAATCCGCCCATGTGTGGCCGCCCTTGAGAAGACAAGTCCGCTTTTGAATTCGGCCACCGGCCATTGAATTCGGCCACCGGCCATTGACTTCCGACCACCGGCCACCGGCCACCGGCCATTGACTTCCGACCACCGGCCATTGGCCATTGACTACCGGCCACCGGCCAACCGACCGGTTGTTTTTCGACCACTTTCCGATCGCCGTCCGGTCATAATATTCCGGCGAAAAGGAATATTCCGGCGAAAAAAAGTCTCGGGGGCCTCCGCCCCCGAGGCCTTTAAAGTTGCCCCTGATTCTTGTCCGTGAAAATTTTGGTTTTCGGTGAGTGATTTTCCTTCACGCACGATGGCTTCTCCTCATAATGGGGGCCTTACAAATGTGCGCTTTTACCACAAAAAATTACAAGGGTAAATCAGGCTCCATACTTAACAATCTCCCACTTGGAGACTGATCTCCAAACCAAACCTGTGACCGCTTTCCATTCTGGCTTTTTATCCTTGAATGCCGATTGAAGATGAGCAAAAGCTCAACTTCTCCTTGTTGACCACCTTTGTAAACATGTCTGCAGGATTTTCACTTGTATGCACCTTTCCTAACTTTAGTTGTCCCTCTTCCAAAAGAGTGCGTATGAAGTGATATCTCACCTCAATGTGCTTTGTCCTTGAATGAAAGGCTGAGTTCTTCGCAAGATGGATAGCGCTTTGGCTATCACTGTACAAGACACAATTGTCTTGTTTGAATCCAAGCTCTTCTAAGAATCTGTGAAGCCACAGAATTTCTTTGCTTGCCTCCGTCGTTGCTACATACTCTGCTTCCGTGGTAGAAAGTGAAACCACTTTCTGCAGCTTTGAAGCCCAGCTTACTGCTGTGCCTCCAACCGTGAACACATAGCCAGTAGTGCTCCTTCGAGTATCTTTGTCACCTGCCATATCTGCATCAGCATACCCTTCTAGAAAAATATCAGTTCCTCCAAAATACAAAGCATTTGTTGTTGTCCCTTTTAGATACCTAAGTATCCACTTCACAGCTTGCCAATGCTCTTTACCTGGGTTGTCCATGAACCTACTCACAACTCCCACTGCATGTGCAATGTCTGGCCTTGTCCAGACCATAGCATACATTAGAGAACCTACCGCTGCAGCATATGGAACTTTAGACATATAGGCTATCTCCTCTTGTGTCTTTGGACACATATCCTTCGTTAGTTTAAAATGACCAGCCAAAGGTGTAGAAACTGGTTTTGCATTTTGCATTGCAAACCTTTCTAGTACCTTCTTGATGTAATCTTCTTGAGATAGCTTTATTGTCTTCTTCGTCCTGTCCCTTGATATTTTCATACCAAGTATCCTCTTTGCAGCACCTAAATCTTTCATTGAAAAAGATTTGGACAGCTCCTCTTTTAGGTCTTTGATGTCCTGCATGTTAGCACTTGCAATCAACATGTCATCAACATACAACATTAGGATGATGAATTTCCCATCTCCCAAATTCTTCGTGTAGACGCAGTGATCCGAGTTGCATCTTGTGAATCCATGATCCAACATCCATCGATCAAACTTCAAGTACCATTGTCTTGATGCTTGCTTTAAACCATACAAGCTCTTCTTTAATCTGCAAACCATTTTCTCCTTACCTTTTACTTCATACCCCTTTGGTTGAAGCATGTAGATTTCCTCCTCTAAGTCACCGTGAGGGAATGCCGTATTTACATCCATTTGCTCGAGATTTAGATCATGAGCAGCCACAAGGCTTAAGACAAGCCTTTTCTTCCCACCTTCTTCTTCCTTTATCTTGTACACCCATTTGTTTTGAAGTGCCCGCTTACCTTTAGGCAACTCAACCAACTCCCATGTTTGGTTCTGATGTAGTGAGTCCATCTCCACTTGCATGCTCTTCGTCCATTCTTCTTTGGATTCATGTTGCATAGCTTCTTCATATGATTCCGGCTCTCCAGAATCTAAGATCAAGAGATGGTTGAAGGAAGGAACAAACCTTTCTGGAGGTCTACTTGCTCTTGTAGATCTTCGGGGAATAGGTTGAGGCTCCTCATTTGGTTGATGTTGTTGCACATTGTCACCGTTTGCAGTCCTTGAGTCTTCACCGTCCTCAAGCTCCATGTACTCATCACCTGTTTCTTTTGTTTGTTTTCTTTCCAAGTAATCTTTGTACATATTTTGTTCATTAAAAATTACATCCCTACTCCTTAAGATTTTACCATCTTCAGGATTCCATAGGCGATACCCAAAGTCTCCTTCTCCATAGCCAATGAAGAAACACTTTTTGGACTTTGCATCTAACTTTGATCTTAGGCTTCTATCTATGTGCATGAAAGCCTCACACCCAAACACTTTGAGAAATGCATAATTCACCGGTTTACCTGTCCATGCCTCTTCTGGAACTCCCCCATCCAATGCCGTTGAGGGTGACCGATTGATTAAGTACACAGACGTACTTACAGCTTCCGCCCAAAGTTCAAGCGGTAGGCCTGCATGTAGCCGCATGCTTCGTGCTCGTTCCATAATTGTCCTGTTCATCCTTTCCGAAATCCCATTTTGTTGAGGTGTCCTTGGGGTTGTCCTTTGCCTCCGAATTCCATTGCTAGCACAAAAGCTTTCAAAAGCTTGGCTGCAATATTCACCTCCATTGTCGGATCTGAGGCATTTAACCTTGGTACCTGTTTCATTCTCCACAAAGGCTTTCCACCTTTGAAATATGGAAAATACATCGGATTTATTCTTCATGACATAAACCCATGTTTTTCTAGTCGCATCGTCTATGAATGTTACATAGTACAATGAGCCACCAAGTGATGGTGTACTTGCAAGACCCCAAACATCAGAATGAACCAACTCAAGTTTTTTATTTTTTCTTTCATTTCCTGATTTTTGAAATTTTACCCTCTTTTGTTTACCATAAACACAATCTTCACAGAACTCTAAGTCCACTTCTTTCAAACCTGGTAGAAGCTTCTTTGTTTGAAGGATTTGCATTCCTTTGGCACTCATATGCCCAAGTCGGTAGTGCCACACCGCACTGTCAACTTCTGTAGTTGCTGCACAAGCTGAAGGTTGCGTGCTAACAGCACACAAGTAAAGTGTACTGACTTTTTCACCCTTGGCAACCACCAAAGATCCCTTTGAGATCTTCCACCGTTTGTTTCCGAATGCAATGTTGTGACCTTCATCGTCCAATTGTCCTGTAGAGATCAAATTTTTGCGAAGAGAAGGAACATGCCTAACATCTTTCAGCTTCCATTCATTTCCGTTAGCAGTTTTGATAGAAACTGTACCTTTGCCGACAATCTCACAAGCTTCATCATCTCCCAAGTATACATACCCAAAATTACCTTTGGTGTAGTCTTGGAAATGTTGCTTGTGTGGTGTCGCATGGAATGAAGCCCCGGAATCTACTATCCAGGAATTAGACACATTGTCTAATGAGAGAATTAGAGCATCTTGCTCTACTTTACCTGCCACATTGGCCTCCGATGTTGGCTTGTTGTCTTGAGACTCTGTCTCCTTCTTCTTCTTGGACCAGCAATCCTTCTTGACGTGGCCCTTCTTGCCGCAGTTCCAACATTCAAGAACTGACTTTGTTCGTGATTTGCTCCGTCTTGAGCGATCACGACCCTTTTGGTTTTTGAACCTCTCCTTAGGCCTTCCTCTTGTTTCCACTGATAGTGCAGCACTTGATGATTCTCCTGTGCTTCTCCTTCGCATTTCCTCGCTTAGAAGAACACCCACAACATCATCAAACTTAAGAGTATTTGTGCCAGAGATAGAATTACTTACAGCCATCACAAGGCTGTCCCAACTATCCGGTAGAGATGATAGTATAAGGAGAGCTCGCACTTCGTCATCGAAATTGATTTTCACTGATCGAAGTTGACTTATGTTTGTGTTAAAGTCATTTAGGTGTTCTGCAACTGAACCATTCTCTGCCATCTTTAGATTGAACAAGCGCTTCATAAGAAATACCTTATTGGATGCCGATGGTTTCTCGTAGAAGTCGTCAAGTGACTTCATCAAGTCCTCCGTGGTCTTCATCTCCGAAACATTGAAGGCCACCGTTGACGCCAAGCTTAACCGGATTGTTCCCAGTGCCTTTCGATCAAGGACAATCCATGCTTCATCTGCCATTGTTGCGGGCTTCTTCGCAAGACCGCCTAGTGGCAAATAGAGGTCTTTCTGGTAGAGATAGTCTTCAATCTGCATCTTCCAATGTTGGTAGTTTTTGCCGTTGAACTTCTCAATCTTGAGCTTCCCCTCCTCCGCCATAACTCCCACTCAATTCAAGGAATCCTTTCCTTGAGATAATTTAGCTACGAGCAAACCTTGCTCTGATACCAGTTGTTAGGAAATAAGACATAGCTAAATAGGTAATTGAGTAGATTACTTAATGGAGAGAGACAAATTTATATACACGAGATTATAGTGTAGAGAGAGAGAGAGAGAGAGAGAGAGAGAGAGAGAGAGAGAGTACACATGATATACGTGGTTCACCCAATGTGGGCTACGTCCACGGGAAAGCAGCCACTCAATGGCTTTGGTACTTCAAAACAAGAAGTAGTTTACAAAGGGATTATACCCTTAATGGAGCTCCCGCCTTGCTTCACTCTCACCACCTCACACTCACCTTGTTGCATCAACTTCACACTATGAAATGTGTGTAGAAATGGCCTCCTTTTATAGGCCAAAAGGGCTGCCCTCTCTTATGAGAGACAGCCATGTGTAGCCGCCCTTGTGCGAATAAGTCCAAATCGGACCCTCCAATCCGCCCATGTGTGGCCGCCCTTGAGAAGACAAGTCCGCTTTTGAATTCGGCCACCGGCCATTGAATTCGGCCACCGGCCATTGACTTCCGACCACCGGCCACCGGCCATTGACTTTCGACCACCGGCCATTGGCCATTGACTACCGGCCACCGGCCAACCGACCGGTTGTTTTTCGACCACTTTCCGATCGCCGTCCGGTCATAATATTCCGGCGAAAAGGAATATTCCGGCGAAAAAAAGTCTCGGGGGCCTCCGCCCCCGAGGCCTTTAAAGTTGCCCCTGATTCTTGTCCGTGAAAATTTTGGTTTTCGGTGAGTGATTTTCCTTCACGCACGATGGCTTCTCCTCATAATGGAGGCCTTACAAATGTGCGCTTTTACCACAGAAAATTACAAGGGTAAATCAGGCTCCATACTTAACATAATCTAGTCTACATCTCTTACACATCTCTTACACTCTCTTACAAGCTTGTCTATGTCAATTCTATGTTTATTGTGTGTGTGTGTGTGTGTGTGTCATAGTCTAGGTGAGTGTGTGTGCTTGGAAATTGGAAGAAGAGGTGGACAGTTTGATGGTGATGTCTTGAAAGCTTATGTTGAATATTCTAAGACGTCGATCTCCCCCTCTTCTCCCAACAGTGGTATTAGAGCAACGAGGTTCAATTGAATCGGCATTAGATTTCAATTTCAAGGAGGGAACTTCTCGATTCGACACACCCGATTTTACAAATAATCGAATTTGCAAGTCAAATCTACTTGGTCGTAATTGGGAAGCTTAATCGGCGAATTATTCAACAAATTGTCGATCATCAGCAACAGAATCGGTATGTGCATCTCTTAATTTCAAGCACCGGTTAAATTTTATCAGGAATTGGAAAATTATCGGCCAAGAAGATAAGAAGTAGCGGATTTGTAAGAGGCCAAGAAGGTCAATTTTGGCATCGGAAAAGCAAGGAAATATTTCAATTGGAATTAGCAACAGCTCTTAATTGGATTAATCAACGAGATTGGATTCAAAGGCTTTGAAGTTGTGAGGAAAATTTTCGAGGCTTGTGAAGTTCGCCTCTCCAACAACCTCATAATGGATCGGAGCATGACCAATACAAAGAAATAGAGCTCATTGACCTTGTCGGCAATCTACCGCAGGAACCTCTACTTACACACGCACTAAGCTTCATAATCGACTTGCTTCAAATTCAATATGAATTGCATCAAAGGGAGCGCCATACATTGCTGATCATTTTTGTCTACTGCTTCAAGACCAATTTCAAACTCTCCAGCTTGCCATCACCTCAATTCCAATGGCACTGTGAACTCTCCAAAACTGCACACTGCCAATTTGTTTTTGTCATGTATAAAAGTTAGCATAAAGTAAAGTTAGCTTCAACTTCTTGTTGAGCCTTTGAATTCGGTCGTCTACATTCTTGAAGCTTAAAATACCCTTTTCCTTTTGAAGCTTAAAAGCCTACTTTTGTTAAGAGCCTACTCGCCCACTCCTTTTCTCTGTAACCTTGGCCCCCGACAAACTCTGGTCACCCTCCTTCAATCGCCGACTGCAAGTCTAAGTCTCCACGAAACTTGAAAAGTCATCGATCCCTATTTGAAACCGATTAACAAGCTTGAGCCGCACCTGCCAAGGATCATGTCATCGTCGTATTAATCAAAATAAAAATAAAAAATAAAAATCAATGAATTGTCAATTACCAATATAATTTGCGGAATTCTCTTTCGACCGCCACTGCTATCTGCTTTGGGGATACGGGAGACCGGACGCTACAAAATTCAACTGGCTCGATGACACACCGTCGGACTCTCTATTCTTCGGCAATTCCCTAGCACATCGCAATTCCGGACTGGATGCCACCGCTCTTTCTCAGCTAAGTACATTACATTTCTGTTATTTATTTTATTTTATTCCGCATATTGCATCTGCAAATATCACCAAATAGCCTTTTTAAGCATATTACCATTTAATTATATTTATTAAAAGAAAAAAGAAAAAAGAAAAAAGAAAAGCACGCAATCATGGCACATCTTCCTCATCCACCCACGATTGCAGAGCAACTTCAAAATTTGCAGCAGTCACTCACATATGAACGCATGCGAAGGCAAGAACTTGAAGATAAACTATTGCATTTTGCACGCATCAAATCTGCACCGGCACCCAAGAAAAACAAAATTAGCAGAAAAGCCTTCACTTTCAAAGATTTTGATGGCACTAAAGATGCTATCACGGTTCTAGCATGGGTTAGTCAGCTAGATGACTATTTTCATGATGAAGACTTTTCCGAGCGTGAAATGGTAAAGTGTGTATCCAATCATCTCACCAGCAGCACTGCATTGTGGTGGAACGGCACCAAACAACATGGAAGAAGACCACGCACATGGAATGAATTTAAAAAAGTGTTTTCACCCCAATTTTTGCCCACACAGTACAAAGCTAAGGCACGATGTCAATGGGATTTAATTCGACATGGTAGAAATGAAGATGTACAGGGTTACACTGACCGTTTTTGGAATTGTCTAATTCAATTGCAAGCTATTGAACATGTTAGTCGCAGGAAATTGAAGCGAAAGTACATATCAGGCTTGGCACTACAAATTAGTGCTGAGGTAGATATGTTCGAACCAGATTCTCTGTCAAAGGCCATTAATTTGGCTCTCAACGCAGAAAAGAAGAAAGGTGGACATTCCTCTCACACTGATCAGCCTGCTAACACTAACCGCAACAAGAGACCTCCTTTTTCTCCTAGCTTTGACAGAAGTAAACACCAAAGCCGTACCTTTTTCAAAAGAAGAAGATTTGACAATCCTCCTACCACTGCTCAACCTCATACGAGCAACAACCACAACCACACTCAGCAACAAAGAGGCAACCAACATCCTTTCAACCAGCGTTCTCCTCCAAATTCTAATGGTAACAAAAAGGTGAAGTGTTTTAAATGCTTTCAATATGGTCACTATACAGATAAGTGCCCAAATGGTCATGCTAAGGGCAATGGTCAATCCAATGGCCATTCCAATGGAGTCAACATAAATTCAAATCAAAAACCCTTCAACAACAACCGCCCCAACGCAGCTACTCTTAACCTCATCGAAGATGCTATACCTAACGACAACGAAGTGGAAGTTAACTACGGTGAGGGATATGATCCTGATTATGATAACGATGACAACCCATCCTCAGGTACTCCTATATCTCCTCACACTTTGTTTAAAGTGCAAGGCACTGTTAAGGGTGAAAATGTCACCATTATGCTAGATGATGGTAGTAGCCATGATTTCATTTCCACACGATTGGCACAACAACTATCACTCTCTGAAATTTAATCCCCTCATAAGGTCAAAACTGTTTTTAATAATCAACGTTTTAATTGTAAAACTCAAGTCACTGTTGAAGTTTGCATTGGTGAGTTCACTCAAGCACATACATTTTTGGTAGCACCATTGCATGGTCTTGATATGATTTTGGGAATGCCATTTCGTCATGAATTTGATCCGTTGATTAATTATAAAACACGTACAATGTCTCTCACTCATAATAATAAAACTTTCTCCATCCAAGCAGCACTGGCACAACAAAAATTTCCACTCCTCTCTCACACTCAAGCCAAACGAGCAATTCGAAAACAAGGGAAAACATATCTAGTATTGGTAAATCAATTTTTTGCTGAAACTGAAACTTCACGTCATTCCACACATAATGAATTTCTCTCACAATTTAAAGATTGTTTCATGCCTGATCTGCCACCTGGAATTCCACCATCACGCCTAGAAGACCACAAAATTGACATCATACCGGGTAGTGAACCTCCTTGTAGAGCACCTTATCGCGTAAATCCTACCGCACACAGGGAAATACAAACTCAAATCACTGATTTACTTGACCGAGGCCTAATCCGACCTAGTAGTTCACCATACGGAGCTCCAGTACTTCTTCTCAAGAAGAAAAATGGAACCTTTCGTATGTGTATCGACTACAGGGCTTTAAACAAGATCACCATTAAGAATAGGTTTCCAATTCCTAGAGTGGATGACCTATTGGACAAACTAAAAGGGGCACACATCTTTAGCAAAATTGACCTTAAATCAGGATATCACCAAGTCAAAATGTTTGAACATGATGTCTACAAAACTGCTTTCAGAACACAAACTGGGCACTATGAATTTCTTGTCATGCCATTTGGTTTGACAAATGCACTAGCTACATTCACACGCATGATGAATAGAATTTTCATTGACCATCAAGATTTTGTGATTGTATTTTTTGATGACATTTTGGTATTCAGTAAATCTGAAGAAGAGCATAAGCAACATTTAACACGTGTATTTGATCTGCTTGCACAAAATCACTTGCATGTAAATCCTGAAAAGAGTTCATTTTTCCAATCTGAAATTGAATATTTGAGACACATTGTATCGGGTAAGGGAATACATGTCGATCCAAAGAAAATTGAAGCCATTCAATCATGGCCATGATTGAAGCCATTCAATCATGGCCTAGACCCAAAAACTTGCATGAGCTACGATCTTTTATTAGTCTTTGTAGCTATTACAAGAATTTTTTTTGTAATTTTGCTTACAAAGCACATTATTTGACTCTCTTATTGAAGAAAAACACGCCTTATGAATGGACTGATTTGCAAGAAAGCTCATTTAATGCACTTAAACATGCTTTGACTAATGCACCTGTACTACAATTGCCTGATTTTGAAAGACCATTCTTTGTGGTAGTCACTGATGCTAGTGGAAAAGGTATCGGTGCAGTCCTTATGCAAGATAACCATCCAATTGCTTTTGAAAGTCGTAAATTCAAACCGTCTGAAACAAAGTTCAGTACTTATGATAAAGAGTTGACTGCTGTGGTACATGCATTGAAAATCTAGAAACAGTATGTAATGGGTTCTGACTTGATCATTAAAACTGATCAACAAAGTATCAAATATTTACTTTCTCAGCCCTTAATAGATGATAGACAATTAAGTGGGCCGCTTTCATTCAAAGTTTCCAGCCCAACATTCAATACCAACCTGGTAAAGAAAACGTTGTGGCTGATGCTTTGAGTAGAAGACCCTCACTTAATCATCTATCAACCATTACGGGAAATTCATTTGACACTATGCCTGACACTTATGCACATAATGATGACTTCAAAATGACATGGTTGCACATGCTTGATAATTCTGTACACACATTTCCCGAATACACTATTCAAGAAAACTTCCTTTATTTCAAACAAAAATTGCGTGTGACTAAATATTTCCGTACATCAATTATTGAAGAACTACACAAACCTCCTTACGCTGGGCATAGAGGATTTGCTGCAACTTTTCCAAATTTATGTCGTGATGTCTATTGGCCTAATATGAGAATGGATGTTAAACAGTATGTGTCAACTTGTTTGATTTGTCAAAAAATGAAAGCAGCTACAGGTAAGAAACTGGGACTTTTACACCCTCTCCCCATTCCTGTAGGACCTTGGGAACATATTTCAATGGATTTTGTTACTGGTTTCCCACTCACAACGCACAAACATGACATGATATGGACTATTATTGATCGTTTCTCTAAACAAGCGTACTTTGTTCCATGTAAGAAAACACTCACAGCACATCAAGCTGCACTTTTGTTTCTTAAGACTGTTTTTCCACATCATGGTTTACCTAAAGTCATTATTTCTGATCGAGACTCAAAATTTTGTAGTGATTTTTGGAATACTGTATTTGAAAATCTTGGCACTACACTTGACTTCACTTCTGTATTTCATCCTGAATCTAATGGTCAAACCGAAGTCACCAACCGAACTATTATTGACTTGTTAAAGGCTTATGTTTCTTCTCAACCTAAGAAATGGGATGATTACCTACATATTTTGCAATTTGCATACACCAACACCACTCACACCGCCATGGGTAAATCTCCATTTGAAATTATATATGGTCACTCACTTACTACTCCTGCTTCACGTCTTTCTAATGTTGTGCCTGCCGCTGATGATTTCACTACTGAATTTCATGATATTTATGCAAGTGTGCATTCTGTCATTAAACACTCACAAGAACTTTACACCAAGCATGCTAACAAGCACCGCAAGGCACACCAATTCAAAGAAGGTGATCATGTTTTACTTCGCATCGAAAAACGAAGGATCAAAAGTGTTGATACTAATGTCTTTGTTAAGCTTGCTCCTCGTTTTTATGGACCTTTCAAAATTTCAGTTGTCATTAATGATGTTTCTTTTCGTCTAGACCTACCTGCATATTTGCACATTCACAATGCCTTTCACATTAGTCTTTTACGCCCATTCCGAGGACCCCTACCTACACACCACATTTATGAAGACTCACCTTCACTTATAGACCAAGAAGAGCAACTCATCCCTGATAAAATAGTTGACCATGACACCACCACTACACGCACTGGAATGGTTTATAACCGTTACCTTTTGACTTTCAAGGGCCACCCTAGAGAGGATGCTAAATGGATGCCTGAAATTTTTTTTTCGCAACTTTCCCGACCTTCTCCACACTTTCCATCACTCACGGTCCAGTTGATTTCTCTATTGAGCAACTGAGGACAGTTGCTATCCCTGGTGGGAGGGATGTTACGAGACTGGGCACCCTCCTCTTGTAGTGGTTAGTTGCAATTGGGATAGCTGGGCGTAATGGTTAATTATGTACTGTCTATTTAGTTTACTAATTGAGTTGATGATGATTTTATAGAGTGGAATGCGGGGAGTTGATGAAGAGGCGACGGCAATTACTCTTGGCCATTTTTGTATTTGCACAGTATCTTAGAACATCATTTCAATAAGCCACTATGGCTCTGTAAATAATTGTAGTGGGAACTCTCCTTATGGGTCATGCAAAACTAATGAGCTTCACTCATTTGCAAAAGTAAAGTGGTTGTAAAAGAGGGGCCTCAATTTTTGGCACCTTAAACTCAAAATAATATATTAAATACCAACTCCATAAGAGAGGTGGCGTGGAGTTTGGGGCTAGATTTAGGCCTTTCTCTTGCAGATTCTCTTCTCTACACTCTCTTAAGCTATGGTTATTTGCTGTGTACTCTCTAATCTAGTCTACATCTCTTACAAGCTTGTCTATGTCAATTCTATGTTTACTGTGTGTGTGTGTGTGTGTGTGTGTGTGTGTGTGTGTGTGTGTGTGTGTGTGTGTGTGTGTGTGTCATAGTCTAGGTGAGTGTGTGTGCTTGGAAATTGGAAGAAGAGGTGGACGGTTTGATGGTGATGGCTTGAAAGCTTATGTTGAATATTCTAAGTGGTCGATCTCCCCCTCTTCTCCCAACAGAGGCTGAGTTTATCTATGAAATAGAACACATTGAGTGGGTATTACCAATTGTCATGGTGCCTAAAAAGAATAGAAAACTTAGAGTGTGTGAAATCTTGAAAAGGTAAACTCTGCCACTATACAAGATAACTATTCTCTTTCCATCGTAGATCATGTGCTAGAACAAGGAACGGGAAAGGAATCTTTTATCTTTTTGGATGGCTTCTCTGGATACAACCAATCGACTATAGATCCCAAGGACCACCATAAAACGTCCTTCACCATGGAATAGGTAACTTTTGCTTATTGAGTAATGCCTTTCGGTTTGACCAATGCACTAGAAACATTCCAAAGGCTAATAATCCATGCCTTTACGAAGTGTCTTGGAAGTATACATGGAGTATCTTTGTGTGCACTTCACAAAACAAAAAAGTTACTTCGAACATTTACGATGTGTCTTTAAGAAATTCCGTCTATATAGGATTTGCTTGAATCCTGAAAAAATGTGCTTTTATGGTTAGACAAGGCAAAATTCTTGGACATATTGTGTTAAAAAATGGTATATCCATAGACATGGAGAAGGTGAGAGTGATTGTTGCTAAAATGTCTAAGCCAACATTGGTCAAAGAAGTGCAAGCATTTATGAAATATTTTGGTTACTATTGTAGATTTATCTATATGTATGTAGTAACTGCTAAGCCCATATATAGCCTTATCACTCACTTTGTGGATTGATGAATGTGACTCCTTCCAAAAGCTTAAGCAAGCCTTGAGCTCAACACCAATACTAAAGATCTAGATTGGAACAAAGTGTTCCACGTACATGTCGATGCTTCAAGTTATGCCATGGGATGCCTCTTAGCCCAACAAGGATAGGGAACCATGGATTTTCCTATCTCGTATGCTAGACAACAACTAAACCTGGTGGAAAAGAACTATACGACCACGGAAAGAGAAGTTCTTGGTATGGTGTATTCAGTCAAAAAATTGACACTACTTGTTAGCTAACAAGTTTGTCTTTTTTGTAGGCCATCAAGCCTTACCGTGAATAAACCATGTAATACAGGTAGGATAATAAGATGGTTTATCATCCTACTTGAATTTGAATCTACAATTGTGGTAAAAAAAGACACCACTCACCAGCGGGCAGATCATCTTTCAAGACTCACCCCACTGGGGAAGCACCTAAACGGGTAGACAATGAATTACCCAATGCATATATATTCTTTGTGCAAATGGTTCCAAGATGGTCTGAAGACCTTGTGTCCTTAATGACTATAGGACAAGTGGATTCTCAAATACTTATTCCTATTACATCATGATTGATTGTGAAATATGCCTTATATCAATTGTTGTCTAGAAGATTGTACTACAAAAACAAGGATGGAATCTTGCTCTTGAGCATTAATCCTGAGGAATGAGAAGCCTATTTGAGTGAAGATCGTACCACAATCATAGGTCTATATTTTTCACGTGATCAAAGATGAAAAGATTAACCTGGTTGGGTGTATACTGGTCTACCATGAGGAGAGATATTCATCATTATGTGAATGATTGCTCTCAGTGTAAAGAAAAACCCGCCATACTCCATGCCATGTTATTCCACATTTTAGTAACACCACAGTGGGGTAGATACTGGTAGCGTATATATGATTCCCAGAAGACATAAGATGTCATAATAATCAATATCTAATTCTCCTAAATGATTTTCTCATATTAAACTGATCATTTAATGTGGGGAAGTGCCAAGGGAGAAAAAGCTAGAATATTGGTTAAGCTAGCAGACTGGCCATAGTAGGGATCCAAAGGAGGGAAAATAGGGATCCAAAGGGGGGGCCATCTGCAAAAGAGCCATGTGAAACAATGGGCCAAAAAGACCCTAAGGTTCAGCCCATTAAGACTTCCAAAATGCTAAGGTTCCAAAATTCAAAGGTTGTGTCCAAAGGTCAACCCTAGGGAAAATTGGATGCTTAGTGTGTGCCCTAAAAGTCTTTTCACATCCCTACATGGGAGGGGGCGAGCCCCAAAGGTAGGGGATGAGAGAGAAAGCCACACACACACACACAGGCTCCCTTTACACAAAGGGAATGAGGGACACATGTCAGCTCCCTAGGCCAGATGCCCACAAGGTGTGCCCAATTCCTATTGGAAGACCCTTGAAGTGGACCAATGAGAATTAAGCTAGAGTAAATGTAGTTTAATTAATTTAAAAACATTTAATAAAAGAAACCAATGAGAATTAAGTCTCCTAGAAGACTATTGGTCAGTCTCCCAAAGGGTCCAATGAGCATTCAGAAGGCTCATGGCTTGCCTGATTTCTATTGGCCAGGAGACAAAGGGGTCCAATGAGAGTTTTGTTTAATTATTTAATTACCTAAAGCTCTCACAAAAGGGGAAAGGGGGACACATGTCAGAAGGCTATCACTTATGCTGCTTAATTCCTATTGGTTTGACCTGGGGAGGTCCAATGAGGCAAAATCCAGACCTAATTAGCAGCTAGGGCTCGCCCAAGAGAGAGGGAGGGCTGATTTTTGCTTGGCATTGACACACACACACTCACACTTGACCATGTGTGAAGGAAGAATACTCTATCTCCTCCCAAGCTTTAATGGAGAGCTCATCACCTACTCCAAGCTTGTGAGATAGAAGCCTACATCAACACTCTCTTGGCATGTGGATGCAAATCCAACCAAGAGCCAAGCTTCAATGCATGATCATCTTCTCTACCAAGCTAATTACTAAGCTAAGCTATGCTAATATGAGTGATAATGTGAGGAGATGTACATCTTTCTTGTAAGATACTCCTTCTTCCTCTCAATCTACTCTCATACCCTGCTAGCTCTCACCATCTTCGAAGGTGTGTGAGGTCTTGGGTCTGAGAACGGGGATAATTCAAGTTGTGTTTGATTTAGTGTTTTTCTTAGTGTATGAAGCTTCCATCTTCATTGCACTAGCTAGTCTTGAAGGAACACAAAGAATTGTATTGTACAATGTCTCTCTTGATGGGAGAAACTATAATACAAAGCCTTTTGGAGGGGGGACCGGCTCCATGCAAATCCGGTCCTCAACTATTGTCAATAGCTTAATTTCTCTCTCTTTTGAAAGTATTGTCGATGCTATCTAATTAGGTGTTATGCTTTTTGTTGCTCTCTCCACCCAAGCACTCTTGTAATTCTCATTAGGAAGCTATTCTAATGAAATGCCCACTATGTTCATGCTGATTTCAGCTACACAAAAGTTATTAGGCCATTAAATGTTACATTGGTATCAGAGCACAAGGTTTCTCTTTTCTTGCTCAAGAAGGGAGGTCCTCAAGCTAGCTACAAATGGTTGGTATTATTAATTGCCTGTGAGTAAGTAGAATAGGGATTTTTCAGCCTTGCAGTGCGCCTGCCTTTGTGCAGTTAACGGGGCATCACCGTCGAGAGCTATGGTCTTAATAGTGGAGTCCTACGGGGCTTGCCTACGGCTTAACCACTATTGAGCTATTAGAAGCTTGACAGGAGCCGGTGCTGTCTTGGTGTCGAAAGACCCTCTCTTCTATTCCTTGCAATTAATGGTATTCGAGCCGCGGGTACAGTAGCTTGAGTGCTTTTTCTAAAGGGGTAAAGAGGAGTAGCAACTAGGGCTTGAAGTGCCAAAGTACACCTAAAAAGTTTACACCTAAAAGTTGTTAGAATGGTTAACAATAGTAAAGAGAGTGAAATTAATGTTGATAACTTTGATTTTGCTCATGAGCAAGCTACTAATGATGCTTCAATGCTTGTTAACTATCTTGTTTCTAGGCTTCAACAAGCCATGGGCAATCCATCTCTCCAAAGTGAAGTGCAACGGTAGCTCCGTGCTCACGGGATTCTCGAAGCTCATCACCATGACGAGAGAACACCTAGAAAGCCTCCTTCTGAGACTACCAAAAGAGGTCTCTCTCCGATTTGGGAAGAAGAAGAGAATCCATATGAAGGGCTCAAGAATTTACTTCTTGATGATGTATCTCCTTCTCAAAGGAGAACTCAAGAGCCTGCATCGAAGGAACGAGAAAGAAGCGAGTCTCCCGCCACCTCGGCGGAGATGGCTCCACGAAGACGGCGGGCTAAACGCTCTCCATCACCACCAAAGCGGAGAAGACCATCACACTCTTCTCCACGCCATAGTTCAAAGAGGGATGATAAAAAACAAGAGAAGAAAAAGGCGAGAAAGAGGACACCCTCTTCTCCATCTTCTTCATCCTCTTCCTCTTATGAAAGCTATGGTGAAGACGACAAAGATCAAGACAAGAAAAAGGCGAGAAAGAGGTCACCCTCTTCTCCACCTTCTTCAAATTCTTCACCTTCTGAAGAAAGTGATGGTGCAACTTTTGAACCATCAAAAAGAAGAGGCCATAGGAAATCCTATGCCGCATGGAAGAGGTCGTCCAAGCTGAAGAAATTCAAAGAGGGAGGGAAGAGCATCTCTTTCCTTACCTATGATGGCACCTTCGGTGCTACAGACAAAGTTTTGGCCTTTATCCAACAATTCGATGCGGCGTTTGGAGATGAGGGCTTCACGGAGTCCTCTAAGCTACGCCATGTAGCTATGCACTTTCAAAAGTCCGCCAGACAATGGTGGTCTAGCCTACGAGCCAACGGTGAAGCTCCACGAACATGGAAGGCTTTAAGAGCTTCCATTATGAAGCAGTTTTTGGCCACCGATGCCAAAGACAAAGTACTCACCGAATGGCGAAGCTTAAAGCTCTCTCCCAATGAATCCATCCACAAATATGTAGACAAGTTTTGGGACCTACAACTCAAAGCCACTGTCTTCAAAAAGTTGGATTTTGGAGAGCAAAAGCAACAATTTTGTGCGGGCTTAACCGAAGAAATGGCGGAGTATGTCAACTCCCAAAGGCCACGTACCATATCGGCGGTAATACACCATACTATGGTGGCCTCGCGAATCAATTTCCAAACGGGGGGTAAAAGAAATAATAAGCCCCCGGAAAACAAGGGTTCCAATGAGCCTAAGGGGAAGGACAATGTCCAAAAGTCTCCTAAGGGCAATTCCAACAAAGCTAAAGAGAAGGGAGTTTACAAAGGAAAGAATAAACTCTCTCCTGAAGAGCTTGAGCGTTATCGTAAGGATAACCGGTGTTTCAAGTGCGGCGAACAAGGGCATGCGTACCGCGCTTGTCCCCAAAAGAACAACCGCCAAGATCCTCCTAGAGCTTCTTTGGTTGAAATCCAAGAGGAGGAGATTCACCAAACTCACCACAAAGGATCTCCTCTATGCCATGCTTGGGGAAAGGTAAGAGAACATGATGCTTTTATTCTCTTTGACCCTGGTTCTACTCACAATTTCATATCTATGGAGTTAGCCACCAAGCTAGGCATACAATCCTACGAGATGGGAGATATCCTACCCGCAGACAGTGCCTTCAAGGAGCAAGAAGCTTCAGTCACTCCCTTAATCGGGAAATTGAGGCTTCATGTCCAAGGCTATGTGGACAAAGAGGACTTCTTTATCTCTCCTCTCAAGCATGAGGATGTAATCCTAGGGGCACCATGGTTTGACCGCCTGGCTGCCGACGTTAAATTTCCTGAAAGGAGAATCTCCTTTAAGTTCAGGGAAAAGGACATGTATATAGATGCTAAGGAGATGGGTAACACCATCCCCATTGTACATACACCAGCTTTCAACAAGTCAATAAAGAGCTCTATTTTCGTGTACATGATTTTTGTTAAAGATTCTCAAAATGAACCTAATGCTTTAGCAAAAGAAAATAAAAGCAACCAAAAGGAATTAGAGTTATCCAATTTTCTCAAGGGGTTTCAAGATGTTTTTATTGACGACATCCCTTGTGAGCTACCTCCTAAACGAGGTAATGACGACCATGCAATTGAACTTCTTCCAGGAAGTTCACTGCCTAACAAACCTCCTTATAGAGTTTCTCAAGCTGAACAAGAGGAGATTATGCGGCAAGTGCATGAGTTAGTTGAGAAGGGCATGGTTAGGCCTAGCTCATCTCCATTTTGCTCACCTGTGCTATTAGTGCAAAAGAAAGACGGCACATATCGTATGTGTGTCGACTATAAAGCACTAAATAGGATCACTATCAAGAATAGGTTTCCCGTTCCACGGGTAGAAGACCTATTTGATAAGCTACAAGGATCGACCTACTTCAGTAGGATTGACCTAAAAAGTGGCTATCATCAAATAAGGATAGTTGATCAAGACATTGTAAAGACCGCATTTCGTACTACATTTGGTCTTTACGAATACATTGTCATGCCTTTTGGCTTGACTAATGCACCAGCCACATTCAACCGCTTGATGGAGAAGCTGTTCAGGCCTCATCGAACCTTCACTGGAGTGTTCTTTGATGATATTATCATCTACTCTAATTCATTGGAGGAACACAAGCAACACCTCCAGGTAATATTTCAAGTTTTAAGAGAGAATAAACTTTATGTTAATCGAAAGAAAAGTGAATTTTTCTTGCAAGAGATTCAATATTTAGGTCACATTATCTCTCAAGATGGAATCCAAATGGATCCATCCAAGTTAGAGGTAATAAAAGGATGGCCTAAACCAAGGAATCTTCATGAACTAAGAAGCTTTATAGGTATGTGTGCATACTATAGACGCTTCATAGAAAAGTTCTCACGAATTGCGGGACCATTACATGACCTAACAAAGAAAAATGTTAAGTATACGTGGTCTGCTAAGGAGAACAATGCTTTCGAAAAGCTTAAAGAAAAGCTTATCTCTCAACCTGTGCTTACACTACCGGATCTCTCAAAACCATTTGAGGTCCAATGTGATGCTTGTGGTGATTGCCTTGGGGCTGTTCTGGTCCAAGAAGGGCACGCCATAGGCTATGAGAGTCGAAGGCTCGACCCTGTTGAGCAAGCTCTAGGCATATACGAAAAAGAACTCCTTGCAGTTCTACATGCCTTAGACTCATGGAAGCACTATTTATTGGGGTCTCCTTTCATTCTACGAACGGATCACCAAAGTCTTAAGTACTTCATGACACAGACCAAGCTTTCCGACAAACAAATGAGGTGGGCAAATTTCCTTTCGCAATTTCATTTTCATATTGCTCACATTGCTGGCAAGCATAATCAAGTAGCCGATGCACTCTCAAGACGACCGAGAGTGAATGCGGTTTCCATAGCAACTCACAATGATCTATCTTCAATGATAGATGAGTATGCTATTGATCCAGATTTTAAAGATGTGATTTCAGCCCTTGCATTAGGGAAGAAAGAAGAACCATTTACTTTACAAGATGGTTATCTTCTCTATGGCAATAGACTATGCGTTACTAACTGACTACGTGAGAAAGTAATGTATGAATCTCATGCTCCCCCATATGCGGGGCATAGAGGGATTCAGTCTACCCTAAAGGGAATTGAAACATATTTCTATTGGCCTACCATGAAAGTGAACATACACGAGTATGTTTCGAAATGTGTGGTATGTCAAAAGACAAAATTTGATAGAGGGAAGCAACTTGGATTGCTTCAACCCTTGCCAATCCCTAATTCACCATGGGAGAGCATATCCATGGATTTTATCTTTGGATTGCCTAAGTCTATCCATGGGAATACGGGAATATGGACGATAGTAGACAGGTTCAGTAAACAAGCTCATTTTATACCTGTCAAAAAGACTATCAAAGCCCATCAAATGGCAACCCTCTTCATTTCACAAATTTTCAAGTACCATGGCTTGCCAATGTCCATAGTGTCGGATAGAGATCCTAGAATGACCAGTAATTTCTGGAAGGGTCTCTTTGAGAATTTAGGAACAAGGCTAAACTTCTCTTCGGCCTATCATCCACAAACTGATGGCCAAAGTGAAATAGCTAACCTAACCATTCTTGATCTACTGAAAGCCTATGTAACGGAAGTAGATCAAAGATCCCAATGGGAGAAGTACTTACCTTTAGTAGAGTATGCTTACAATAACACTGTACATACTTCCACAAGAAAAGCACCTTTCGAGGTAATTGAGGGAAGATCAAAAAGTCCCTTGCTACTTAAGGTACATGGGAAGATCTTCGCTGCAGATGAGTATAGCCGAGACCTACAAGAATCTTTCCAAAAGATTAAGGATGCTATCTCTATCTCACAGCAAAGGCAAAAGGCTGCTGCTGACAAGCATAGAAGAGCCCAAGCCTTTAAAGAAAACGATTGGGTCTTGTTAAAGTTTCCCAAGGCTCGATTAAGGCACACGACGGGCAAGAATCCTACGGGCCACCAAAAGTACTATGCTAAACTAGCAAAAAGGTATTATGGTCCCTTCCAGATTCTTAGGCCAATCAATGAGATGGCCTATCAACTTAAGTTGCCCAATCATTGGCTCATACACAATGCTTTTCATGTGAGCCTATTAAAGCCTTACAAAGGAGAGCCACCTCAAGAACCAACTATTGAAGACCCACCGGAGATCGAGGACCACGAGGAGGTGCTGCAGCCCGAGTCCATTCTCCGACATGAAGACAAGGTATTAAGAGGCGGTAAGACTATCCGATGATATCTTATTAAGTTTAAGAATTATCCTTTTGAAGATGCTAGATGGATGCAAGGCATACAATTAAAGGATAACCTAAACCTTGTCAATGCTTACAATGCTTCCCAAGAGTAAGCAAATGTACAAAATGTTAAAAATGAACAAAATTTTTGTCTTATAAGACTCTCTTTCTCTTTTTCTGTGCACAAAAATGAAGTAGTATGCATGCTTAGATCAAGTTTGCGGAGACAACGTCTCCCAAACACCAAGTAGAGCTTGTCACTCTACTATGGAAGATTGATAGGACTAATGTGCAGACATGCTTGCGGCAGCCTCAGGCTCTCAAGCGCCAAATGGACTAGTCATCCATTATGGAATGATGTCATAGGGTAACATAGGGATCCTCTACCCGCTAAGAAAAGGACTCATGCATATGCTTTATCTTCTCTACACCATAGTCGAGGACGACTATGATTTCAAGAGAGAGGTAATGTCATAATAATCAATATCTAATTCTCCTAAATGATTTTCTCATATTAAACTGCTCATTTAATGTGGGGAAGTGCCAAGGGAGAAAAAGCTAGAATACTGGTTAAGCTAGCAGACTGGCCACAGTAGGGATCCAAAGGAGGGAAAATAGGGATCCAAAGGGGGGGCCATCTGCAAAAGAGCCATGTGAAACAATGGGCCAAAAAGACCCTAAGGTTCAGCCCATTAAGACTTCCAAAATGCTAAGGTTCCAAAATTCAAAGGTTGTGTCCAAAGGTCAACCCTAGGGAAAATTGGATGCTTAGTGTGTGCCCTAAAAGTCTTTTCACATCTCTACATGGGAGGGGGCGAGCCCCAAAGGTAGGGGATGAGAGAGAAAGCCACACACACACACACAGGCTCCCTTTACACAAAGGGAATGAGGGACACATGTCAGCTCCCTAGGCCAGATGCCCACAAGGTGTGCCCAATTCCTATTGGAAGACCCTTGAAGTGGACCAATGAGAATTAAGCTAGAGTAAATGTAGTTTAATTAATTTAAAAACATTTAATAAAAGAAACCAATGAGAATTAAGTCTCCTAGAAGACTATTGGGCAGTCTCCCAAAGGGTCCAATGAGCATTCAGAAGCCTCATGGCTTGCCTGATTTCTATTGGCCAGGAGACAAAGGGGTCCAATGAGAGTTTTGTTTAATTATTTAATTACCTAAAGCTCTCACAAAAGGGGAAAGGGGGACACATGTCAGAAGGCTATCACTTATGCTGCTTAATTCCTATTGGTTTGACCCGGGGAGGTCCAATGAGGCAAAAGCCAGACCTAATTAGTAGCTAGGGCTCGCCCAAGAGAGAGGGAGGGCTGATTTTTGCTTGGCATTGACACACACACACTCACACTTGACCATGTGTGAAGGAAGAATACTCTATCTCCTCCCAAGCTTTAATGGAGAGCTCATCACCTACTCCAAGCTTGTGAGATAGAAGCCTACATCAAAACTCTCTTGGCATGTGGATGCAAATCCGACCAAGAGCCAAGCTTCAATGCATGCTCATCTTCTCTACCAAGCTAATTACTAAGCTAAGCTATGCTAATATGAGTGATAATGTGCGGAGATGTACATCTTTCTCGTAAGATACTCCTTCTTCCTCTCAATCTACTCTCATACCCTGCTAGCTCTCACCATCTTCGAAGGTGTGTGAGGTCTTGGGTCTGAGAACGGGGATAATTCAAGTTGTGTTTGATTTAGTGTTTTGCTTAGTGTATGAAGCTTCCATCTTCATTGCACTAGCTAGTCTTGAAGGAACACAAAGAATTGTATTGTACAATGTCTCTCTTGATGGGAGAAACTATAATACAAAGCCTTTTGGAGGGGGGACCGGCTCCATGCAAATCCGGTCCTCAACTGTTGTCAATAGCTTAATTTCTCTCTCTTTTGAAAGTATTGTCGATGCTATCTAATTAGGTGTTATGCTTTTTGTTGCTCTCTCCACCCAAGCACTCTTGTAATTCTCATTAGGAAGCTATTCTAATGAAATGCCCACTATGTTCATGCTGATTTCCGCTACACAAAAGTTATTAGGCCATTAAATGTTACATAAGAAATAACAAAAAAGAGCAATATAAATTGAGGCAACCAACTATACAATGACTCGTAACCAGCTCTATCGATGAGGGAAAGGCCAACAATTCAGACTCTGCACTAATGAAGAGGAGTATTTTCCTATTTTGGAACAAGCACATGCAGGTCTATTAGGGGGTCACTTATCTCATGAAACCACAGCCAAAGCTATATTGATGGCAGAAATTTAGTGACCTACTCATTTTGTCAATGCAAAAGAATTTGCTCAACGATGGAATGCATGTCAATGAGCAAAAATTCCAATGAGAATGGATTATATGCCATTTCCACCTATGATGGGAGCACACACATTTGCTAAATGGGGTGTAGACTTTGTGGGTCCATTACAACCACTAGTTTACAAAACTTATGTACAATATATTATTGTGGCGACAGATTACTTAACCAAATGGGCTAAGGCACAAGACACCAAGAAGAAGGATGCTAGATTTACTACTATATTCCAGTACAAATATATATTTACTAGATATGGAGTTTCTATTGAGATTGCGAGTGATTGTGGATTGTATTTCCTCAATGAGGTGATAGAATATCTACTACATGAGTTCATGGTAATCCACAAAAAATCTACACCCTATCATCCTCAAGCAAAATTATGAGCTTTGTGCTAACCAAAATTGCTAGTTCAAGCGGAACAGACTTGGAAACTCATCTTCATTTTTCATTGTGGGCTTATAGAGTTTCCTTCAAAACAGCTTTGAACACGACTCCTTTTAATTTTTTCTATGGACTAGATGCAATATTGTCAATGGAATTATTATTACCCACTCTAAGAGTTGCAATTGACTTGGAATGGAAAGGGCACGAGTTGTGAGAACGACTCAAGGACTTAGAACGCCTAGATGAACAATATTTAGAGGCCATTTTCTACATATACGCATAAAAACAAAAACAGACCTTTGACTCACATTTACTGACTCAAGTTTTTAAACCAAGGGATTTAGTCCTAATATACTTGTTGAAACAACATATACCCAAGTTCAAGAAAAAAGGACATGGTCCCTTTATCATTGAAGATGTGTCAACAAGTGGGGCCATCAACTTAGCCACCTGAGATGGAGAAATCATGGAAAGTTGGACTAGTGGATGTTGACTCCATAAAGACAACCTTCCCTTGACTAATGAACTTCTACAGAGAATGCATGCATTCAAGATAAGGAAGCTTAGACAACAACATGTTATTGAGGAGGCTCAAGAGGAGGTGTGGATTTGGGTTTGAAAATATAAAGAAAACCTGTATCCCAAGCTTTATCACTCAATACTATCCAGATTCAACCCTTCGCAGAGGATGAAGCTGAGACCGATGACAAGAAAATGGATGGTCTTAATATGAGAATCAATGTGAATCTATATGAGGATTACAAATTCAAGGCTTTAGCAGATACAAGAGCTCAAGTCAATGCGGTTAGCTAATCTACTTATTGCAAAGAAGTACCTCAACCACTTGAGTATTGTTGAGCCATTGTCAAGGTTGCAACAAGAGAGTCGCTACAACTCTAGGGAAAATCAACTTGAATATTATGTCTCATGGATTGTCTTGCCCGCATACTTTCATATGTATAGCGGATGAAACTATGAATGAGGACCTAATATTAGGTGCTCCTTGGATGAGAACCTATCCGGAATGCCAGAGTTGTGGAACTTACACTCAAAGGAGGACAACTCAAAATACCTTTTTCATACAACAAGGAGCAATGGAAGGAATCTCTTGGCAATTTCCAATCAAAAAAGCATAATTCATCAACCATAATTACAACTACTGCTCCACTAAGGACTACTTCTACTCAACTTATGCAGGGAACAAGGAAATTTTGGATACCCAAAATTCAGCTCATTAATCAACCATAGAAAATCTAGGTGCCCAAAATGTTGCTATACACTGCCAACAACCCTAAGGTAAAGCCATATCATCCACCATCTCAAAACCACCACTATTCAAGATGAAATGGATATGGAAACCAAAGAATAAATATATAGCTAAGAGTAGAAGACCAAATGTCCAAAGCAGCCAAGTCAAACTATGGGTGCCAAAGACCCCACCGCAACCTAAGCCATCCTCAATCAGGTATAAGTAGATACGTAAACTCAAACCACCCACCGCGATTGAAAACAATGTTTTCAATTATCACATAGTGGGCATTGCATATCACACCATAAAAGAATGAGCTCAATTGCTACAGGATTTACTCTTCAAGCGAGTTCAATCACAACATACCTCGCCATCAAAACCCTTGAGTGAAATATTGATATTAATAGAATTATAGGGCCAATTCGGGCCATGCATATATAGAACTTTATAACCTACACAATGCACAACTAGGGTACTCAGTTGTCTCGAATGATTGAAGAAACGAGAGGGGGAGACAATCTGAATATGGACAAAAGCATATGAATCTGGAAGAGAGAAGGGTAATGCTTATAAATAATTGTGTGTTAATTTTTTCAAGCTTTTTTTGGATGAAGATAAAGTCCTTAATCCATGCTAAAAAGCTTGCTCACTAACCTCGAGTACATAGATGTACATAATCCTTTGAGTTTTCAAAGTGCTCTTGTAAAATTTATGTCCAAAGGCTTGGTTCTGCTTAGTCATTTGCAATAGTTTTGGGTTGGTCAAACTTCTAAAAGGTAGTTTTCAATGAGTATTTTCAGTCATGCTTGATAGTCGGTGAATCGAACTCATACATCATGAGTTACATGCATTTGAAATGGGCGGCACCTTACTTGGAAAGTGGGTGCGGATGCATGCGAGGAAAGGCAAGTGGGACATTTTGATGGATTTAATTAGAAAAGGTGAGGTTGAGGATTTCTGGATATAACCAAAGTGATAAGCTCTGAGCTGGGCTTTACAGCGTCGCATTCGGTGCTCGGAGTCACCCGCCATGCCTCCGCCAAGATTTCTCAATGCAGGGAGCAAAATAGGAAATTCATAGGTGTAAGTGGGGAGGTGGGAGGAACGGCTTAACCACTATTGAGCTATTAGAATCTTGACAGGAGCCGGTGCTATTTTGGTGTTGAACAACCCTCTCTTCTATTCCTTGCAATTAATGGTATTCGAGCCACGGATACAGTAGCTTGAGTGCTTTTTCTAAAGGGGTAAAGAGGAGTAGCAAATAGGGCTTGAAGTGCCAAAGTACACCTAAAAGTTGTTAGAATGGATAACAATAGTAAAGAGAGTGAAATTAAAGTTGATAACTTTGATTTTGCTAATGAGCAAGCTACTAATGATGCTCCGATGCTTGTTAACTATCTTGTTTCTAGGCTTCAACAAGCCATGGGCAATCCATCTCTCCAAAGTGAAGTACAACGGCAACTCCGTGCTCATGGGATTCTCCGAGCTCACCACCATGACGAGAGAACATCCAGGAAGCTTCCTTGTGAGACTTTCAAAAGAGTTCTCTCTCCGATTTGGGAAGAAGAAGAGAATCCATATGAAGGGCTCAAGAATTTACTTCTTGATGATGCATCTCCTTCCCAAAGGAGAACTCAAGAGCCTCCACTGAAGGAACGAGAAAGAAGTGAGTCTCCCGCCACCTCGGCGGAGATGGCTCCACGAAGACAGCGGGCTAAACGCTCTCCATCACCACCAAAGCGGAGAAGACCATCGCACCCTTCTCCACACCATAATTCAAAGAGGGATGATAAAAAGCAAGAGAAGAAAAAGGCAAGAAAGAGGACACCCTCTTCTCCATCTTCTTCATCCTCGTCCTATTATGAAAGTGATGGTGAAGACGACGAAGATCAAGACAAGAAAAAGGCTAGAAAGAGGTCATCCTCTTCTCCACCTTCTTCAAATTCTTCACCTTCTGAAGAAAGTGATGGTGCAACCTTTGAACCATCAAAAAGAAGAGGCCATAGATAATCCTATGTCGCATGGAAGAGGTCGTCCAAGCTCAAGAAGTTCAAAGAGGGAGGGAAGATCATCTCTTTCCTTACCTATGATGGCACCTGTGGTGCTACGGACAAAGTCTTGGCCTTTATCCAACAATTTTATGCGGCGTTCACAGATGAAGGCTTCACGGAGTCCTCTAAGCTACGCCATGTAGCTATGCACTTTCAAAAGTCCGCTAGACAATGGTGGTCTAGCCTACAAGCCAACGGTGAAGCTCCACGAACATGGAAAGCTTTAAGAGCTTCCATTATGAAGTAGTTTTTGGTCACTGATGCCAAAGACAAAGTACTCACCGAATGGCGAAGCTTAAAGCTCTCTCCCTATGAATCCATCCACAAATATGTAGACAAGTTTTGGGACCTACAACTCAAAGCCAATGTCTTTAAAAGGTTGGATTTTGGAGAGCAAAAGCAACAATTTTGTGCGGGCTTAACCGAAGAAATGGCAGAGTATGTCAACTCCCAAATGCCACGTACCATATCGGCGGTAATACACCATACTATGGTGGCCTCTCGAATCAATTTTCAAACGGGGGCTAAAAGAAATAATAAGCCCACAGAAAACAAGGGTTCCAAGGAGCCTAAGGGGAAGGACAATTTCCAACAGGGGCTAAAAGAAATAATAAGCCCACAGAAAACAAGGGTTCCAACGAGCCTAAGGGGAAGGACAATGTCCAAAAGTCTCCTAAGGGCAACTCCAACAAATCTAAAGAGAAGGGAGTTTACAAAGGTAAAAACAAACTCTCTCCTGAAGAGCTTGAGCGTTATTGCAAGGATAACCGGTGTTTCAAGTGCGGCGAACAAGGGCATGCGTACCGCACTTGTCC
Organism: Adiantum capillus-veneris; assembly: GCF_014529385.1. NCBI lineage: Eukaryota > Viridiplantae > Streptophyta > Polypodiopsida > Polypodiales > Pteridaceae > Adiantum > Adiantum capillus-veneris. Next base: position 103,936,219 of record NC_140959.1, read on the forward strand.
CCAAAAGAACAACCGCCAAGATCCTCCTAGAGCTACCTTGGTTGAAATCCAAGAGGAAAACACTCACCAAATTCACCACAAAGGATCTCCTCTATGCCATGCTTGGGGAAAGGTAAGAGATCATGATGCTTTTATTCTCTTTGACCCTGGTTCTACTCACAATTTTATATCTATAGAGTTGGCCACCAAGCTAGGCATACAAGCCTATGAGATGGGAGATGTTCTACCCGCAGACAGTGCTTTCAAGGGGCAAGAAGCTTCAGTAACTCCCTTAATCGAGAAATTGAGGCTTCATTTCCAAAGCTATGTGGACAAAGAGGACTTTTTTATCTCTCCTCTCAAGCATGAGGATGTAATCCTAGGGGCACCATGGTTTGATGCTGCCAATGTTAAATTCCCTGAAAGGAGAATCTCCTTTAAGTTCAGGGAAAAAGACATGTATATAGATGCTAAGGAAATGGGTAACACTATCCCCATTGTACATACACCAGCTTTTAACAAGTCAATAAAGAGCTCTATTTCCGTGTACATGATTTCTGTTAAAGATTCTCAAAATGAACAAATGCTTTAGCAAAAGAAAATAAAAGCAACCAAAAGGAATTAGAGTTATCCAATTTTCTCAAGGGGTTTCAAGATGTCTTTATTGACGACATCCCTTGTGAGCCACCTCCTAAACGAGGTAATGATGACCATGCAATTGAACTTCTTCCAGGAAGTTCACCCCCTAACAAACCTCCTTATAGAGTTTCTCAAGCTCAACAAGAGGAGATTATGCGGCAAGTGCATGAGTTAGTTGAGAAGGGCATGGTTAGGCCTAGCTCATCTCCATTTTTCTCACCTGTGCTATTAGTGCAAAAGAAAGACGACACATATCGTATGTGTGTCGACTATAGAGCACTAAATAGGATCACTATCAAGAATAGGTTTCCCTTCCACGGGTAGAGGACCTATTTGATAAGCTACCAGGATCGACCTACTTCAGTAGGATTGACCTAAAAAGTGGCTATCACCAAATAAGGATAGTTGATGAAGATATTGTAAAGACCGCATTTTGCACCACATTTGGTCTTTACGAGTACATTGTCATGCCTTTTGTCTTGACCAATGCACCAGCCACATTCAACCGCTTGATGGAGAAGCTATTCAGGCGTCATCGAACCTTCACTGGAGTGTTCTTTGATGATATTATCATCTACTCTAATTCATTAGACGAACACAAGCAACCCCTCCAGGTAATATTTCAAGTTTTAAGAGAGAATAAACTTTATGTTAATCGAAAGAAAAGTGAATTTTTCTTGCAAGAGATTCAATATTTAGGTCACATTATCTCTCAAGATGGCATCCAAATGGATCCATCAAAGTTAGAGGTAATAAAAGGATGGCCTAAACCAAGGAATCTTCATGAACTAAGAAGATTTATAGGTATGTGTGCATACTATAGACGCTTCATAAAAAAGTTCTCACAAATTGCGGGACCATTACATGACCTACAAAGAAAAGAGTTAGGTATACATGGTCTGCCAAGGATAAAAACGCTTTCGAAAAGCTTAAAGAAAAGATTATCTCCTCTCAACCTGTGCTTACACTACCGAATCTCTCAAAACCATTTGAGGTCCAATGTGATGCTTGTGGTGATTGCCTTGGAGCTGTTTTGCTCCAAGAAGGGCACGCCATAGGCTATGAAAGCCGAAGGCTCGACCTTGTTGAGCAATATCTAGGCATATATGAAAAGGAACTCCTTGCAGTTAGACATGCCTTAAACTCATGGAAGCACTATTTATTGGGGACTCCTTTCATTCTGCGAACGGATCACCAAAGTCTTAAGTACTTCATGACGCAGACCAAGCTCTCTGACAAACAAATGAGGTGGGAAAATTTCCTTTCGCAATTTCATTTTCATATTGCTCACATTGCTGGCAAGCATAATCAAGTAGCTGATGCACTCTCAAGACGACCGAGAGTGAATGTGGTTTCCATAGCAACTCACCATGATCTATCTTCAATGATAGATGAGTATGCTATTGATCCCGATTTTAGAGATGTGATTTCATCCCTTGCATTAGGGAAGAAAGAAGAACCATTTACTTTACAAGATGGTTATCTTCTCTACGGCAATAGACTATGTGTTACTAACTCACTACGTGAGAAAGTAATGTAGGAATCTCATGCTCCACCTTATGCGGGGCATAGAGGGATTCAGTCTACCTTAAAGGCAATTGAAACATATTTCTATTGGCCTACCATGAAAGTGAACATACAAGAGTATGTTTCTAAATGTGTGGTATGCCAAAAGACAAAATTTGATAGAGGGAAGCAACTTGGATTGCTTCAACCCTTGCCAATCCCTAATTCACCATGGGAGAGCATATCCATGGATTTTATCTTTGGATTGCCTAAGTCTATCCATGAGAATACGGGAATATGGACGATAGTAGACAGGTTCAGTAAACAAGCTCATTTTATACCTGTCAAAAAGACTATCAAAGCCCATCAAATGGCAACCCTCTTCATTTCACAAATTTTCAAGTACCATGGCTTGCCAATGTCCATAGTGTTGGATAGAGATCCTAGAATGACCAGTAATTTCTGGAAGGGTCTCTTTGAGAATTTAGGGACAAGGCTAAACTTCTCTTTGGCCTATCATCCACAAACGGATAGCCAAAGTGAAATAGCTAACCTAACAATTCTCGATCTACTAAAAGCCTATGTAACGAAAGTAGATCAAAGATCCCAATGGGAGAAGTACTTACCCTTAGTGGAGTATGCTTACAATAACACTTTACATACTTACACGGGAAAAGCACCTTTCCAGGTAATTGAGGGAAGATCAAAAAGTCCCTTGCTACTTAAGGTACATGGGAAGATCTTCATTGCAGATGAGTATAGCCGGGACCTACAAGAATATTTTCAAAAGATTAAGGATGCTATCTCTATCTCACAGCAAAGGCAAAAGGCTGCTGACAAGTATAGAAGAGCCCAAGCCTTCAAAGAAGATGATTGGGTCTTATTAAATTTTCCCAAGGCTCGATTAAGGCACAGGACGGGCAAGAATCCTACGGGACACCAAAAGTACTATGCTAAACTAGCAAAAAGGTACTACGGTCCCTTCCAGATTCTTAGGCCAATCAACTCAAGTTTCCCAATCATTGGCTCATACACAATGCTTTCCATGTGAGCCTATTAAAGCCTTAGAAAGGAGAGCCACCTCAAGAACCAACTCTATTGAAGACCCACTGGAGATCAAGGACCAAGAAGAGGTGCTGCATCCCGAGTCCATTCTCCGACATGAAGGTACTAAGAGGCGGTAAGATTATCCGACGATATCTTATTAAGTTTAAGAATTATCCTTTTGAAGATGCTAGATGGATGCAAGGCATACAATTAAAGGATAACCTAAACCTTGTCAATGCTTACAATGCTTCCCAAGAGTAAGAAAATGTACAAAATGTTAAAAATGAACAAAGTTTTTGTCTTATAAGATTCTCTTTTTCTTTATTGTGCACAAAAATGAAGTAGTATGCATGCTTAGATCAAGTTTGCGGAGACGACGTTTCCCAAACACCAAGTAGAGCTTGTCACTCTACTATGGAAGATTGATAGGACTAATGTGCAGACATGCTTGCGGCAGCCTCAGGCTCTCAAGCACCAAATGGACTAGTCATCCATTGTGGAATGATGTCGTAGGGTAACATAGGGATCCACTACCCGCTAAGAAAAGGACTCATGAATATGCTTTATCTTCTCTATACCATAGTCGAGGACGACTATGATTTCAAGAGAGAGGTAATGTCATAATAATCAATATCTAATTCTCCTAACACTAGGTTGGTAATGGGACACTTTTATGTCCTGGGACACTTTTATGTCCTGTTAAGTGAACATTTTTCTTGAATTATGTCAAGAGTTTCAAAATTGATTTTTAGGTGCTATCTATCTATAAAGTTGTCTCATGAGCTAAAAAAAAACTTGACATTTTTTTGGAATATCAATTCCATCTTTAACCTTGTCCCTGCACAACATTTCACAACCTAAACTGTGTGAAAAAACGGGTCCTGTTTTTGCCTTTTTTCAACTTTTTGCAACTATACCACTCTAGAATTCATGTTTGTGAGGTCTATAATGCTAGAGAACTATCTTTAGTAGTCCTCAACATATCCTGATGCTTCTAGGGAGAAATAAATGTTAAAGTTGTAAGTTATGACCAAATTACAAAAATTGTCAAATCCTGTTTTTTAGCCAATTTTAGCTCTTCTATGATTTTTTTGGTGGATTTCATGATATCCAAATGCATTTTTGATTGTCTATGTTGCATATTGTAACATAAAGCTAATATTCCTTAAGTTTTGGGGCACCTAATACCCTATTTTGCATAGTACACAACGATGGTTGATTTTTTCAATTATAGAAGAAAACGAAACATTCTAGTATATCAAGTATAGCTTTTTCAATATTGTTAGTTTCTTGTGACAATCACATGCATTTTGTAGGTAGTAACCATATCTAGTCATAAGGATCAAATTTGGCTGGATACTAAATAGTTTCTATGGGATTCTACAACTCATAATGTTGAGCCCAGTTTTTTCATGTTTGCTGTATTTAGCACTTCATCTTTGTCCCCAAGATTCCCCTTGGTAAGAGATGTATTATTCTTTTGACATGCTCCATGGCTCCTTATAAAAATAAAGGACAATAGGGAACTAAGAAAACATGCATATATTATTTGTATTGAGCGTGGCTATAGAAACTTTGATGATAGGTTTGCAGAATGGTAAAAATTCAACTTTTTGTACCTATTTATTTTGGCAAAACAAAAAATAGTGAGTGAGAAGCAATCATATGTTCCGATCACCAACCCATTGAAGTTAACTAGGGAATTATATCAAGTCCTACAAAAATCCCTAATCTTATTTTTATGCAACAAAACGTAAGAAATGACTGTTTTGATGAAAATGCACTGGTCCATCAACTTTGGAGGCTTGGTGTGACCAAAAGATGAGAAATTTTACAAGTTTCTTATTTTTCCCATGTGTAGTAGGCCTTGAACTATAACCTCATGAAAGGATTTTACAAAATGAGTGGATATACTATGGTTTTGGAGGTTTTTTTCAAAGCCCTGAAAGGACACTTTTATGTCCTGTTAGGTTACCAACCTAGTGCTAAATGATCTTCTCATGTTAAACTGATCATTTAATATGGGGAAGTGCTAGGGGAGAAAAAGCTAGAATATTGGTTAAGCTAGCAGACCGGCCACATTAGGGATCCAAAGGAGGGAAAATAGGGATCCAAAGAGGGGGCCATCTGCAAAAGAGCCATGTGCAACAATGGGCTAAAAAGACCCTAAGGTTCAGCCCATTAAGACTTCCAAAATTCAAAGGTTGTGTCCAAAGGTCAACCATGGGGGAATTGGATGCTTTGTGTGTGTCCAAAAAAGTCTTTATAAATCCCTAGTTAGGAGGGGGCGAGCCTTGCTTGTAGGGGATGAGAGAGAAAGTCACACACACACACGCAAGCTCCCTTTACACAAAGGGAATGAGGGACACATGTCAGCTAGCCCAGATGCCCACAAGGTGTACCCAATTTCTATTGGATGGCCTTGGAGGTGGACCAATGAGAATTAGGCTAGAGTAAATCTAGTTTAATTAATTTAAAAACACTTAATAAGATAACCAATGAGAATTAAGTCCTCTAGAAGACTATTGGAAAATCTCCCAAGGGGTCCAATGAGCATTCAGCAGCCCAATGGCTTGCCTAATTCCTATTGGCCAGGAGGCAAAGGGGTCCAATGAGAGTTTAGTTGAATTATTAAATTACCTAAAGCTCTCACAAAAGGGGAAAGGGGGACACATGTCAAAAGGCTATCACTTATGCTGCTTAATTGTCATTGGCTAGCCCTAGGGAGGTCCAATGAGAGGGTAGCATGAGCAAATAGCAAGAGGGGTCGACCAAGAGAGAGAGGGGGCTGATTTTTGGAAGGCATTATCACACGCACACTCACACAATCTCATGTGTGAAGTAAAGAAGACCCTCTCTCCTTCTCAAGATTTAATGGAAAGCTTACCACCTACTCCAAGCTTGTGAGAAGGGAGGCCTACATCAACAACTCTTGGCTTTGTGATGCAAATCCAACCAAGATCCAAGCTTCAATGTATGCTCATCTCCTCTACCATGCTAATTACTAAGCTAAGCTATGCTAATATGAGTGATTATGTGAGGAGATGTACATATTTCTCGTAAGAATACTCCTACTTTCTCTCAATCTACTCTCATACCCTGCTAGCTCTCACCATCTTTGAAGGTGTGCGAGGTCTTGGGTATGAGACCGGCTTTAGTTAAGGTAGTTTAGTATCCATAACGTTGGTCGATCCGCAGGATTGGGGAATGGAAAAGCATGCACTTGCGATAATTAATGTTGTGTTTGATAAGTGTTTTGCTTAGTGCATGAAGCTTTCATCTTCATTGCACTAGCTAGTCTTGAAGGAACACAAAGAATTGTATTGTACAATGTCTCTCTTGATGGGAGAAACCATATAACAAAGCCTTTTGGAGGGGGGACCGGCTCCATGTAAATCCGGTCCTCAACTGTTGTCAATAGCTTAATTTTTCTCTCTTTTGAAAGTATTGTTCATGCTATCTAACTAGGTGTTATGCTTTTTGTTGCTCTCTCCACCCAAGCACTCTTGTAATTCTCATTAGGAATCTATTCTAATGAAATGCCCACTATGTTCATGCTAATTTTCGCTACACACAATTTTTTAGGCCATTAAATGTTACAATGGATTTCCAACATCCATCATGTCAAATAGAGATCCTAGAATGACCAATAATTTTTGGAAAGGTCTGTTTGAAAATCTAGGTACAAGGTTGAATTTCTCTTTGGCCTATCACCCACAAACGGATGGCCAAAGTGAGATAGCTAACCTTACAATTCTTGATCCACTAAAGACCTATGTCACATAAGTAGATCAACTCTCACAATGGGAGACGTATCTACCACTTGTAGAGTATGCGTACAATAACACTGTCCATACTACTACATGCAAGGAAACTTTTGAAATCATTGAGGGAAGACCAAAAAGTACCTTGCTACTTATAATACATGGCAAGATCTCTGCTGATGAGTATAGCCGAGACCTACAAGACTCTTTCCAAAAGATTAAGGAGGCTATGTCAATCTTCCAACAAAGGAAAAAAGCTGCTGCTAAGGGCCTTGACATTCAAAGAAAATGATTGGGTCTTACTTAAGTTTCCCAAGGCTCAATTGAGGAAAACTATGGGCAAAAATCCTACGGGCCACTAAAAGTATTATGCTAAATTAGCAAAAGATAATATGGTACTTTTTAAATTCTAAAACCAATCAATGAGATGGCATATGAACTCAAACTGCCCAATCATTGGCTCATACACAATGTTTTTCATGCGAGCCTACTCAAGCCTTACAAAGGAGAGCCACTAACAAACCCAATTATTGAAGACCCCCCAGAAATCAAAGATCAAGAAGAGGTGCTACAACCTGAAGCTATCCTTCAACATGAGGACAAGGTACTATGCCATGGTAAGATTATTCGATGGTATCTTATTAAGCTCAAAAATTATCCTTTTGAAGATGCTAGATGGATGCAAGGAACACAACTTAAGGATAGTACAAACCTTGTCAATGCTGAGTAAGGAAATGTAAATGTTTTTTTTAAATGCTCAAAGTTTTTGTCTTATAAAACTAGATCTCTCTATTTAATGTGCAAAAATTTGAGTAGTATACATGCTTAGAATCGTGTTTGTGATGACAAAGTCTCCCAAACACCAAGTAGAACTTGTCTCTCTACCGGTAATTTCATAAAATCTAATATCTAACTATTCCCAAATGATTTTCTCATATTGAACTAATAATTTAATGTGGGAAAATAAACAAGAACAAGAGTTAGAATATAGACATGTGCTTTTGGATCTATCTCAGCACGGGACCAAGAGGGAGAGAAGGCTACTTCTCCCTAAGGGTCCAAAAAGGGAGATGGTCTACCAAAGAGAAATGAGCAAGTAATGGGGCATAGAAGACCTTAGGGTTAGCTTCATTAAGACCTCCAAAGGCTAGTGTTAAAAGTCCTTAGACCTAGGATCTTAGTCAAGTTGGGGTTGACCTTGAGGTGGGAACCCTGCCCAAGCTTGATGTGCTTGTCGTGCTTGCTGACTAAGGTGCTTGTCGTGCTTGATGACTACGGTGTTTGAGGTGCTTGTCATGCTTGATGATTAAGGTGCTTGAGGTGCTTGAGGGGCTTCACGACTAAGGTGCTTAAGGGGTGAGGTGTTCCCAAGTCAACCTAGATCCCTACACAAGGGGGGTGAGCCCTACAAGTAGGGTCATAAGAGATAACACACACACACACACTCACTCAATGAAGGCCCAAGACTAAAGAGGCAACAAGGACACATGTCAAGCTACTCCCCATGTTGCCCTCATAAGGTGCCTAAAGCCTATTGGTTGGCCTCTAAAGGGGTCCAACGAGAAACTAGTTTATTTCATTAATTTTTCAAGCATTATTCAAGCCCCATCTCTCAAAGGGGTAAAAAGGACACTTTTCCTAATGTTTCCATTGTTGCTTGATATGCACAAATCATGTGATTGGCCAGGATTGAGGAGGTCCAATCACCTTGAATCATAAGCTAGAAGAGGGGGTTGACCCAAGAAACGAGGGGGGTAGCTTGACCATAAACTAACTCTCTCTCTCTCTCTCTCTCTCTCTCTCTCTCTCTCTCTCTCTCTCTCTCTCTCTCTCTCTCTCTCTCTCTCTCTCTCTCTCTCTCTCTCTCTCTCTCATACACACACACACACACACACACACTCACTCATTCTCATAATGTGTTGTGCAAGAAGTCCATCTCCTTCTCCAAGATTGAGAAGTTGAGGGCCTTTACCAAACTCTTGGCTATGGAATGCAAATCCAACCAAGATCCATGTTCCAAAGTACATGATTGCCATCTCCTTCATCTCCATTACTATGTTATTATGCTATGGTAAGCAGCAAGAGTAATAACAAGCAAGGATTCTATTGCTTTCTCATATGCTACTTCTTCTTCCTCTTCCCTACCCTCATTCCCTGCTAGCTCTCTCCACCTTCGAAGGTGTTTGAGGTCTTGGGACTAAGGCCGGGGACAAGTAACTCTTTGGTAAGATAGTTAAGGGCATAATCTTGGTGCATGAAGCTTACCATATTCATTGCACCAACGAGGTCACAAGGAACAAAAATCTTGTATTGTACCAAGTCGCTCTTCATGGGAAAACCTATAATGCAAAAGCCTTTTGGAGGGGGAACCGGCTCCAAGTAAATTCGGTCCTCAACTATTATCAATTTCGCTAATCCTTTCTCTCTCTCTTTTACACAAGTATTATTCATGCCAAGCTAATTAGGTGTGATGTTCATTTTGCTACTTCTGATCAAGTACTCTTCTTATGATCTTTAAGAATTCTCTTAAAGGAAATGCTCACTATTGCTATTTCAATTCCACTACAATCTATGTTATAGCCATATTCCATTACAAGGAAAACCATTGGTATCTGGAATAGAAACTTTTTCACCTTGTCAAAGGCCACTTGTGTATCCTCGGTCCATTGGAAACCATGAACATGTTGACTTAACTTTTGAAGAGGGTATGGGTACTATGAAGCATTCCAAAGAACCGCGATGAATACTTAAGCTTGTGCACAAATGAAGCCAAACTTGTCGCACTCACTGGGGGTTGCATCAAAACCAAAGCTTTCACATTTTCTATATATGCTTCTTCCCATTTTGTGAAACTACATACCCAAGAAATGAGCCCGCGATCCAACTTGCACTTCTTGGGATTCAATTGTCCACCCTCTTCATCTAGCCTTTGAAAACATAACCTTAACTTCAACAACTGATCAGGCTCGGAATTGTAACACCCAATATCATGCATAAAAACTTTGATGAACTTACCCAAGTATGGCCCAAGCACCTTATTCATCCAATCTTGAAACGTCACATCAGCATTTACCACTCCACCAAAAGGAATCTTGGGGTAGGAAAAGCACCCCCATGGTGAAATGAATGTGGTCTTCAATTGTTCCTCCAAAGAAATAACAATCTAGAAATACCCTAAAAAGACATCCATAATGGAATACTTCTCATGCTCTGCTACCTGGTTCAAAATGTCATCCTAGAATGGAAAATCGGATAGTGATCCTACTTTGTAGAAACAATCAATGTCCTACAATCTACACATACTCTCCACTCACCATTCTTGTTTGGCATAATAACAAGAGGTGAAACTCACTCAGAATCCTTTATTAGATACTAGACAATACCTACCTCAAGTAGGTTGTTGATCTCATGCCACAAGGCCTCGTTTTGAGTCTCTCTCGACCTTTGCAACTTTTGTTCTCTTGGCTTGTACACCTCTTTGAATAGAATCCAATGCTCCACCCCTTTAGCTCCCCACAAGTCTTTGTACCTTGTGGCAAAGAGATTGGAGTATGATGCCCACAACTCCACATAACCCTCCTTTTCTTGCTTGGTTGGATCTTTACCCAGCATGCCTTCTATTTTTGCCACATCCAAACCACAAGTCTTTGTACCTTGTGGCAAACAAATTGGAGTATGATGCACACAACTCCACATAACCCTCCTTTTCTTGCTTGGTTAGATCTTCACCCAACATGCCTTCTATTTTTTCCACATCCAAACCACAAAGCAGAGCAAGCATACCATTTTTGGAATTGAGTAAGTCCACCGTAACTCCAAATAGGTCTGTGTCTAGCTTCAGTAGGTCTTTTTCACTCTCCTCCTCTTCTTCAACACTAGTAAAGACTTCATCATAGGTTGATTTTGTCTTGTACTCATAACTAGTGCTCAAATCCCCTCCATAACCTTTTGGCACCACAGATGAAAGTGGCTCTCCGTGGTCTTCAAATCAAGCACCACCTTCCCACCATTTTGTCAATTGGGCAATGTGAAAACCCCTTTCTCCCATTTTTGCGTGGATCCAATTGCAAGCAACCATGGCCTCCCAAAGATGACAGGGTAGTCATTCTCACTTGCTTTCATCTCATAGAAATCAATGAGGCATTGAGTTCCCATAACGTTAACCTTCACATCCTTGGTTACTCCCAGACATCTAGCTTTGGCATGATTGGCCATTTCATTTGCACATTGGACGTAACCACGGCCTTGACTCCTATGTCCTTCATAGTAGCCTTTGTTAGCACACAGACCTATGCACCACCATCAATGTATGCCTTCACCTGCTTCTTTCTTTCAATCAAAACATCCACAACTAGAAGCACACCAATTGGGATCCCCATCCTTAGAGTCAAATTTTTCACTGCATATACGTCACCTCTAGTCCGTGGAATCCTCGCGCTAACACTAATAGACTATTTCCTCCTCAACTTGGGGTTCAATGCAATCAATTGACCAAATGTAATATTAGCTTTCTGATTTTAAACATCACTCACCAAATCATACTCCAAATGACCCCACCTTAGCTAAAAATCTAATTGCTTGATCTTGTGATGACACCTCCTCCTACTTGTTTCTGGTTGTTCCTTACCTTCATTCACCTTCTTTTTGCCCTTTCGATCCCTGGATTCTCTTTCATATTTAGTCTCCATTTCACCTTGTGGCATTTTCTTTGTCAAAACATCTACATCCTGCTTATCCACACCAATGATATTATCTCTAGGCACTTCATCATTGCCTATGGAGCTTGTGGTGTGGAGTTCTTGACTGCCTGCAGCTCTCTTTGGCCATTGAATTGCACATGCCCTCTAGCTTAACTGAATAATGGGTACCTGCCACATCTTTCCCTTGGTGGATGCGGGCAATCTAGAGCATAGTGACCTTCTTCTCCACACTTGTAGCATCTGCCAGGCATAAGTCATACACAAAAATATGAATTCTTTTGTGCGTACTAGGTCTTCACACATGCTTTGACATTTGAGCACACACCTGTAATCACCCTTGACACTTCTTTCCACACTTTCTGGCATCGACACTTCTTGGCTGCACTACCTTTTTACCTGTTTTGTCAAGAAATTTTGGAGGTCATTTGGAGGGTCTTGTAAGAATTTCTATTTCTCTCTCTATAAAATTTTCTTTGGATGCACTCGCATTTACTGAGTACATCCAAAAGGACAACTAGAAACTTTGACAAGTGAACCCACCTTTTCATACTTCTTAACACCGTCACCTTTTTATTTAATGTGTCGTTTTCACGAGGTAAGTATCACTCATTCAATATGGATTTCGTCATCAATGAAATGAAAAAATATATATAAAATTGTCAAGTAGTGGTAGAACTTGACGTTTTTGACATCGCGAATGTGTACAGTGTAGAGATTCCAAATGCATTGGCAGTGTCCAAAGCTTCAAATTCTACCATTTCATGATAGTTTTGTGAAGTTTTTTCATTTCAATGATGATGAAAGCAATATTAAATGAGCGACACCTACCTCATGAAAAAAACATTTTGCATTGAATGAAAAGGTGACCATTTTCAAGTATTTCTAGATTATTGAATGAGTGGGTGAAACCTTTTTCATATTTTTGTTAATATCAACCTATTTGTCTACGTAATGTTGGCCGTTCTCTCATTGAAAAAGCTCTTTTTTTGCTCTTCTAAAAGGCCCTCCAAAAGACCTCTGAAATGTCCTAATGGTATTCAAAAGCTATCCTTTGATTACTTTCTTAATACTAAAGGTACTTCCTTAAGCTACCAAATAAAGAGGCCCTCCTAGACCCCATTATCTTCCTAATTCTTGACTATTGGATACATGGACCTACAACCATCAACTTGTCACTTGAAAAAGAATTCCATCCTAAGCATCAATTGCCTCATAGAAAGTTGAGTTATACTACACTCCGTCCAAGAATCCCCACTCATAAACTGTGAATGAGCTCCGAACACATCATACCTCATGCAAAAAATGATTGCCTTGACATGAAGTGACTAATGTAGCACATCTAAAGTGTTTTGTATATGTCATGTTGGTTCCTTGTTAGATGCAATGTGGTTTGAACTCTGACATGGTGGGTTCAAACACTAATGAAGTGAACTGTCAGCAAACACATTCAAATCAAGGGAAATCTAGTTGCCTCTCTTTGTTGCTCACTTGCTTCTCTTTGGAAGAAGCATGTTCCGGTAGCCGCCACCAGGCTAGAGATTTGGAATAGAGACCATTCTGGATATCACTACATGTACCGTGCCAACATCCTCAGTGGAACCATTCTCATTGTTGTCCTTGTCAAGCTTTCCTTTTCCGTTTTCCTTTTACGGGACTCCAACCTTGACCTTTGAGACTAAGATAGTGCTACAAATGGGAGCGTGGCTGCCCTGCGAAATACCCGAAATAACACAATAAACAGCATAAAACAAGCTAATCGGCATACCTGTCACAATCACGTGGTCGCATGATCGCAAGATACACGAACAGAGAGAGAGAGAGAGAGAGAGAGAGAGAGAGAGAGAGAGAGAGAGAGAGAGAGAGAGAGAGAGAGAGAGAGAGAGAGAGCACGTGCAGGCGCACCTCCTAGAGCGGAGTGCTATGCCGGCACGGCGAGAGAGAAGAGGGGAGAGATGAGAAGAGCAACGCAGACACTGGGTGCAATCCCCCCCCGTGCAAGAGTGACCATTTCCCTCTTGCACGTATTTATTTTATAGATTCTTGAATGGTCAAAGTGAGTACAAACTGGCCGGCCGGACATAATTGGCCAAAGCTCACAAAGAGCACTTGAATAATCAAATATACATAAAATGTAACATCCTTCTGCATAATCCATTATCTGCTGATGCTCTTGCCACCTGTCAGCTGCAATAGATAATAAAATATCAATTCTATAACATACCTCTCCGTCGGAAAGCAATTATCCTCAGTTGCGAAGATAAAAATCTGCAAACAATACTTGTCAAAAACAGTGATTAGTATGTTGTATCAAAAACATCACATAATAAATGAAAAATTTATGAAACTAAACAATCATTAGCTTATGCCTGCCATCATCCACATAGTACCTATTCTAGTGTCCCATACCACTAGAATAAGCAGTATATGTCATACCCTGATGAATCACGATATCATTGGTCACACTCATCATTAATCTCATAATGTCAAGTCCCATCACATAAATACTGTTGTAATAATCATCATATATCAAGTCCCAATCCAATCCCTTTTCCACAATGTAAGTCCAAATCCAAATCACTTTTATTATGTACCCGGGTAACAAAATCATACCAGTTACAGTGGTGGCCAGCCACTACAGCATGATTTTGTGATCGGTGTTGCCTAAATCGGCGAATCTACACCAATAAGACGTGCTGCCTAGATCGGCGAATCTGCATGTGGTATAAGTTTAGAAATCATGAAGTTGCAAAGTATCAATGTGTTGCCTAAATCAGCGGATCTGCACCAAGATGACTATCTACACACTGCCTAAACCGGCAAATCTGTGTGTCTGTGATCAATGGACTAGGCGAGGCATAAAAAACATAAAAAAATGTACTACCTGGTTCCTACCACATTGGAGTAAGGTTGAGTAACAAAGTACTGAAAAACTGTTATTCATTAACTGAAGGCACCTAGGTTCATGTGAGTAGCTGCATAGCTCAATGTGAAATGATCACAATAGTAATTTCATGTAATACAAGTATTGGCACCATGTCAAAGAATGCAGGTAAGTAAAAGGGCCATGCCTTCTTTCAAAATAAATAAAAATAGATGGGAATCAGGCTGATAAGTAAGCCAGATGTGTTGAATTTATGTGATCGTGTTGTTCTCTGTGGGATGTGATTAGTAGATATGTGGAGGACTATTGGTATCATATATAATATCTGAGAGAGTGCTATCAGTGTATGATTACTTGTGTTTTCGATAAAATTTTCAAAATCAAAAATGAAAAAATGCGGAGAGAACTTACTTGTTTTCTCTCTGTAAATCATTAGACTCTGGATGATGTACTGCATCTGAAAATATGTATTAGTTTGTGCGTGGGGAGAGAGGTACAAGTAGGCGACCACTGCAAGTAGCAAACTTAGACCAAAGTATAGGTAACAGATCCAAAATGTGGTAGTGTATGAGTAATAATTAGTCATGAACTTGACAACTACAAAGGGGATTAGTATACAACGGAGACAAATATGAGACAACTGAGTGGAAAAGTAATTTTCTATAGTTTTAACTGAATAAATGTATGAGCCACATTTGATTTGAGTTTATAGATGAATGTAAGAGACAAAATTACAGTACACGAATTACTTACAGACATCTACTAAATGAAGCAGTCCTCTTGATATGGCAAAATGTTGTCTCAAAAATGCTTAATAAAAGAATTTATTATTATTATTTCCATTTTTATTCTTTAAAGGTCGTTGACTAGTGTTTAGTCATAATGTAAATGCTACACTATAAACAGTAGATGGATCCAACAAATACAGAAAACAATGCAAAATTAATTTGACCTTAGCTGCTCTATCAGACATTTTGAGTTAGACGTCAAAGTATGTAAAAGAATATGCAGCAAGAAAATGCATGGCAAGACCAAAAACTTAAGCTCCTCTTGTAAACTTGTACTAGGTACATAGTGTAAGAGTCTGCAGCGTGTACAAATTACATAAACTAGGCTAAATAATTCCTTGGAAGTCAGATAATGCAAACCACACGAGGTAGAACCTTGTTAGTCAAAATTAAGGGAATTTAATGTGTAATTAGTTGAAATAGAGGAATAAAGATCGCACAAGTAGGGATGCCAGTTTGCGCATTAACGAGACACTCATACAGTAGGTGTGTTTGTGTGGTCACATGTAATGGTCATGGATAGTGTACCAAAAATGCAACCAAGATAGATGGGTCACATTGTCAGCTTGCTGAAAATAGCATAGTTGGAATTAGTAATCATATTTTACTAGATATATGATAAACAACTACATATTTACTACGAAACTATATAAACATAATACTTATCTAAGCTCTAACCAATAACATGAAATATATAAAACTGTATACAATCATTCTCTTCTCTATATATTTATTTAGATGGTTTTTTAAATAATTATAATAAGAATGATAAATTCAATTGTTTGATTATGATACTAATACAGTCTAGAACTATAAAAAAGTATAACACTATTGATTGCAATTACCAAAACGCAATGGGGGGTGAAGAGAGAGGGAGGAATGAATTGTTAGTCATCGCCAAAATTTCTTATGAGACCCATCGGCTAGAATCCTTGTGGATCCAATTTAATATCCAGGTACAAAAATAAAATGAAGTAAAATGGAAGATTGTTATGAGAAATGTTGTCCGAGAAAGTATTGCACGGGTCGTCAAAAAGATTCGTTAGTGTGTACTTCTGCCACTGTCGTCGGGGGGGGAGGGGGGGTCAAAATGGTACATTAATCGCCTTCAAAGGCCAAACTTACATATGATACAATCTCGATGGAGCTAATTACAATATCTAGGTATAAAAATAAAACAAAGTGAAGTGTGAAACTAAGGCAACAGCCTAAAATCTACATGTTAAAACCATCATCAGCATTGTCGTGAATGCCCGATGGTGCTCCATAGTGGGCAGTATCGCAGAAAGCGATCGTTGCAGAGCTGCATCAATGTTCGCTGCAGTAGGTAGCTACACTGGTCATCGAAGAGCTGCATCAAGTACCTCATCTATAGTTAGTCAGATTGGGCTAGGGGAGAGGGAGAAAGTGGGAGCGAGAGAGAGAGAGTAGACGACTTCGAACTACCATAAGTGGGGGTTTTGTGGCAGGTCATGAGCAACTTTGGGGTGCTAGTGTAAGGGGAAGAGCAGGTTGGTACAAATCGATAGCAATGCGGAAAGCTATATTGTGAATGTGTGCTCTATCCAAAGGTGTTTTCCCGAGATTTTCTCAGAGCCTGGGTCTTCTCATCGCGTGGATGCAGACCTTTTTGTTGTTTTTCCCTTGTGAGGCACGCCTGTGCATTTGGAGTCCCAAAGACAAATATAGGCTTTAGTTGCTGAGACACTTGGGCCATTTGCGTAATAATGGAGAGCTACATCTTGTGTTTGCATTGATACAGGGCGCCACTGTATGTCCAATCTATTGCGAACAGCAAAGAGATTTCCTCCAAGGGGGCTCTCATAGGCTTGCCTGGGCTTCTTCACAAGAAGAGGAGACTACCTCTCACATGGCGCCTGCTAGCTCCCTGCCACCACATGCAAGAGGAAGGTAACGGCCATGCGAGGAGGAAGGGGGGTGTGGCATACACAGAATCGCAGTTGACTCGGAAGAGGGAGAAAGAGTGAGAGTGTTTGTAGCGGCTGATCTTGGAGAGAGAAAAAAAAAAGAGAGATGAGCACTAGACACATGCAGACAGCTGCACATGGTGAGGGAGTTGAGTGGAGTGTGACCACTATATCTCGAGTTTGAGTGGCACCATGTGTGCAGGAGTTGGCATGCACAGTTAGAGTGGCACCGAGAGAGCTGGTGAGTGGACTGATGATACGCACTACATGTTGGTCGAGACGTGATAAGCCAAACAAAAGGGTGGGAAAGCACCACACGGACCTCCAGTTTGCATGCACCCAGGGCGGCACTGCATATAATATGGTTGCGACTAGTGGTTGAGAGAAGATAGAGCAGCTGCATGGAAGGTTGGTGGGCGGGTTGGCAGAGTGCAGCCACTGTAACCGCAAAGGAGTGGAGCGCAACTAGTTGTTGGATTCCGCCAACTAACGAGAGGGAGAGAGAGAAACTGTTCGATGTCTGTATGATAATGAGAGGGAGAGAGAAACTGTCGTGCGGTAGTTGTGCGTTGAATGGCTAGGGGTGATCAGTTGGCTGCATGGAGTTGGGTGGTTTGGGCGCCACAAGATGAGAGAAAAGGAGAGATTGGATGGGCTGGCGACTAACTGATGGGTTGGCATGCCATGCAGGCAACTGAGAGAGTATGAGATTATTGAGGTTGAGATTTGAGAGGGATTTCGAGAGTGCTGGCGGCGGATCCAACAACCGGTGTGTGTGTGTGGTGTATGGAAGGTTCGGCAGCAGGTAGGTTAGAGAGAGGAAGGGACTGGTCTTGGTTGGTGATTATCAGAAGGGGAAGAGTGAGACACTGTGTTGCAAGCCTGCGAGCGGACGCCTCTGTTGTGTCTGGGCAGCTTGTTGCGGGTGACGCCACGTCGGCAGCCGTGAGAAGCAGAGAGAGTGCGAGGGTCGCCAGCAGCTCGGTGGTAGCTGTGGTGATCTGAAGGGTGATGGGTCGGTGTATGGGCGCCATCAGTCACCGACTACGAGAGAGAGGGAGAGAGATAGCAGCAAACATGCATCTATTGGTGGCTGTCAACGTTGTCATCGCCAACATGCTAGGGTGGATAATGTAGCGCCAACATGCAAGTGGTTAGGTTGCTGGACGCATGGTGGCGCAAGTACCGCGACCGACTAGGGTACCGAAGTAGAGTTGGAGGAGCTCCACAAAAAAAAAAAATTGTTTCTAATGCAGTGGAGGCTTGCCGATCATGACTCACTATACCTCTATGGAATCATATCAAACGATGTTGTATGGTGTTAGTATACCGTGCAGGTGATAGCGAGTTAACCTCCCATCCAAGCCAGGCGTTGTCGGCTCCATGGGGTGCATCGCAAAATTGCATGCACGAACCGTCTGCGTATGCTCAATCCACTGCAGCATTCCCACGAGCTCTACGAGCTAGAAAACCTTCGACTATGCCCCCTTCCATAGTCTCTACACCTATTATTATTATTATTATTTCTATTTTACCTTCCTGATTTATTTATTTTTTGTTCCTTTTTCTTATGCTCCTCTAATCTTCCGTGCTTAATACATCAAAATTAAACTGATAGATGGGCTTAGTCTAGTAAAATTGAATTACATAGCTATTCTACGCACCCATGCAAAGAGGAAAGGAAAAATAAATAAATATAACAAACATCATGCTAATAAAATAAACAAAGTAAGCAAACGAGTTGTGGGACTTGTTTGTTTACAAATCTCGTCGTTCGCATGTTTCGAGCACTTCGAGGAGCGTTTTCACCTTGCTCTGATACCACTGCTACAAATGGGAGAGTGGCTGTCTTGCGAAATACCCGAAATAACACAATAAACAGCATAAAACAAGCTAATCATCATACCTAGTGTCACAATCACGTGGTCGCATGATCGCAAGATACACGAACAGAGAGAGAGAGAGAGAGAGAGAGAGAGAGAGAGAGAGAGAGAGAGAGAGAGAGAGAGAGAGAGAGCATGTGCAGGCGCACCTCCTAGAGCGGAGTGCTATGCCGGCACGGCGAGAGAGAAGAGGGGAGAGATGAGAAGAGCAACGCAGACACTGGGTGCAATCTCCCCCCGTGCAATAGTGACCATTTCCCTCTTGCACGTATTTATTTTACAGATTCTTGAATGGTCAAAGTGAGTACAAACTGGCCGGCCGGACATAATTGGCCAAAGCTCACAAAGAGCACTTGAATAATCAAATATACATAAAATGTAACATCCTTCTGCATAATCCATTATCTGCTGATGCTCTTGCCACCTGTCAGCTGCAATAGATAATAAAATATCAATTCTATAACAGATAGCTTCCACTTCAATGAGAAAATAGCGGATATCATCGTCATTGTCATTGATGTCCTTGTCAAGCTTTCCTTTGCCTTTTTTCTCTTTCAAGACTCCAACCTTGACCTTTGAAACTAAGACGACTTCCACCTTCATTAAGAAAGTAGTGGATATCATTGAGATCTAACTTCTCCTTTGTGGTTGTAGAAGTTATTCCCTGACCAACATCTCATACTCCTCTCGCAACTGCGTAAGTGCCAAGGCCACTAATTGAGTAGTACTAGTTAATGTGCTATCCATAATTCGGTTGTACATGTTGGTCATTGGAGTTACGGGAGGTCAAAAACTTTCAAGGCAGAGATCTCGTTTGGACAATTGCTTGGAGGCCTTCTTAGCTGGCATTTTAACATGCTCATTGAGCCTTATCCCCAAAAACTATCCAAAAATGCCATTGCCCATGGTGTTTCATAATGCTTGTGTCAAAGGCTTCTCTAGCACCGAACACCTCTCCAAATGCTAGCACTTGAGGGGCCATCTAGGCTATGCCCTTCAAAATGCATGCAAATTTGCTACCTTATTCGACTCCTCTTGCATCTGAATCGGGTTTTTGCCATGTTACATTTCAAAACGCTCCTAACTAGGGTCAACGAGCTTAGTCCAAAGCTTTGGGTGTTTAGAATTCCATTGCAAGAGGCAGAAAAAATGCTAGCACCTTGAGTATTTTAAAACACTCGTGCCACATAAAAAAACCACAAAGTACCTTAATCTTCAACTCCTCTTTCCGTCGATGCTCTCCACTTGTCATCAAAGAGTGATGCGCTCTGCTACCATGTCAAAGTTGACAATGTGGAAGTGAAAAGTCAGGGAGAGAATGCACATGGGAGAGAGAGAGAGAGAGAGAGAGAGAGAGAGGAGAGAGAGAGAGAGAGAGAGAGAGAGTTTGTTGAACCAACCAACTTGGCAATAAAAAAGATGATTATACAATGGAAGCAA